>NC_133169.1:30911909-31218254 GCF_040802235.1 Manis javanica | reverse complement strand
TTGTAAATAATAGTATAATTTTAATTTCAAATACTATCTTGTTATTGCTGATACTTAGGAAAATAATTGTCTTTTGTATATTAGCTTTGTGTCCTGAAATCTTGCTGTGATATTTATTCATCTACATTCTAACCATCAAGTGTAATTTTTTTGTTGTTGTGTTTATTTTGTTTTGTTTTGTAGCTATTCTAATTTCTAACGATATAAAGTGGTATTTCATTATTTTGGTTGGCTTTTCCCTTATGAGTAATAACATTCAGCATCTTTTCAAATGCTAGTTAGTCCTTTGTACATACTTTCTGTGGAGATATGCTAATTCAAGACATCTGCCCATTTTTAAATCAGGTTGTCTTTTCATCATTTTATAGTTGTTTTGGGAAGGCTGTTCTGTGTAAGTTATGGATATAAATCCCTTAAAAGATATATGATTTGCAAATGTTCTCCTATGCTATGGGTAACTTTTTTACTCTCATGATAGTGTTTTAATATACAATTTTTTCAATTTCTCCACTTTTTATTTTGTTGCCTGAGTCTTTGGGGTCATACCTAACAAGTCATTCCCAAAACCAATGCCATAAAATGTTTGTCCCCTATTTCTTATAGGAACTATATAGTTTAAGGTCTTATATTTAGTTCTGTAATTAATTTAGGGTTAATATTTTGATTATGGTAATAGATAAGAGTACAACCCTATTCTTTTGCATGTCATTACAGTTTTCCCAGTATCAGTTGATGAAAAGACTTTCCTTTCCCAATGGAATTGTCTTGGCACCTTTATCAAAACTAATTTCACCATATATGTATGGTTTATTTCTGTGTTCTTTATTCTATTCCAGTCTAAGTGCCTGTCTTCATGTCAATATGACATAAGTCATCTTTAGGATTTTTAATTGGGATTGTATTGAATTATGCATACAACTGGGAAAAACTGACATCTTAAATATCTTTCCATGAATATGTAATATCTCATTTATTTATATAGCATTTGATTTCTTTTATATGAATTTTGTATTTTGATCATATATACTGATCTCATTTTATTTGGTGCTCTTGTAAATAGTATTATATTTGTGACCTGAAATATTAACCTGATATTCCTGGTACTTAGGAAAACAATTATCTTTTGTGTATTACCTTTGCATCTGAAATCTTAATATATTGTTTTCATGGACAACAGTTTATATATAATCTATTGATTTCAGATGTATAACATAATGACTTAATACTTATGTACATTACTAAATGCTAGCCACAGTAGTATAGTTACCCTCTGTCACCATACCAAGATATTACAATGTTACGGGTTATATCCTCTATGCTGGACTTCCATTCCTTTAATCTTGCCGAGGTTATTTATTAATTCAAGAGTTTTTTATTGTTCCATTCCAATTTTCTAAACAACAAGAATGTCATCTGTGAACAAAAGCAGTGTTATTTCTTCTTTACCTACCATTATACATTTTTGTTTTATTTCATTAGCTAGAACTTCCAATGTGATCTTGAAAAATGTCATGAGAGGGGACGTCTTTACACCATTCTTCATCTTACTGGGAAAGCATCTAGCTTCTCTCAACAACTACGATGATAGCAATAACTTTTTGTAGTTGTTCTTTATCATATTGAGGAAGATAACATATTTGTAATTTCCTTGTAATTTTTTCATTAATAGTTGCTGGATTTTTCAAATGTTTTATGCATCTATATTATCATGTGATTTTTTCAACATCGGCCTGTTGATGTAATGGATTCTTAATTCATTTATTTTTCAGTTTTTTTTTTTTGAGAGGGCATCTCTCATATTTATTGATCAAATGGTTGTTAACAACAATAAAATTCACTAGAGGGGGGTCAATGCTCAATGTACAATCATCAATCCATCTCAAGCCTAATTCTCGTCAGTCTCCAATCTTCTGAAGCATAATGAACAAGTTCTTACATTGTGAACGAATTCTTACATAGTGAATAAATTCTTACATGGTGAACAGTACAAGGACATTCATCACAGAAACTTTCGGTTTTGATCACGCATTATGAACTATAAACAATCAGGTCAAATATGAATATTCGTTTGATTTTTATACTTGATTTATATGTTGATCCCACATTTCTCCCTTTATTATTATCATTATTTTTATTTTTAATAAAATGCTGAAGTGGTAGGTAGATGCAAGATAAAGGTAGAAAACATAGTTTAGTGCTGTAAGAGGGCAAATGTAGATGATCAGATGATCAGGTGTGTGCCTATGGACAAAGTATTAATCCAGGCTAGACAAGGGCAGCAAAACATCCACGGCTGCAGAAGATTTCTCTCAAAGCAGGGGGAGCGGTGAGGTTCTGAGCCTCACCTCTGTTGATCCCCAAACTCTCACCTGATGGCCCCCCTACGACTGTGCCTGTCTTAGGTTGTTCCTCCCTTGAGGAATCTTACCCATCTCTGGCTAACCAGTCATCTTCCGGGGCCATACAGGGAAATATAACGTTGGTAAGTGAGAGAGAAGCCATATTTATTGAAAAGGTTAGCTTTTTACTTCTTTGCAGATTTATGCCCTGTGGCTTCTATGCCCAGCGCTTGTCTCGAGGTATCTTTACCACCTGGAGGAATTATGATACTCGGTAAATTCGATATGAGGCACGAGTTCTATTTAAGGGTTGTAATTAGGAAGGAAGAAGAAAAGCTATAGATGTAGCATATGGAAGGAAACATGGGAGGATTGATTATTTCTTTGACATATCTTCTTGTAGAGTACCTTAAGTATGTATAGGTTTTAAACTACTAACTAATTTGCACACACATATTAACATAATAGGAATACGGTGACAAAGCAAATCTATAATTACCATCCATCTCCAGTGAAGCCAAGAAAACCATTTAGGCACACTAGGCATTTGTGAAAATTTATCTATGATATGATGGATATTGTCCAACTGTACTTGAACAGTCTGAGAAAAATCAGACAAATTAAAGCAGCCCATTTCTGGGATCTGTACACATCCCATATGTTCTTTTAACTGTAGATACTATGTAGTCATGAGATTTTGGAGTGCTACAACTTGCACCCCTCCCAACTCCTGGTTGAGTTCCAACAGTACAGATCCGGTCAAATTCGTTGTCTCACTGTATTCACATGCCAGCCTAGACATCTCCCTCCTCATTCCTATGGCAAGTCCAGGAGACGGTGGGCTGGATGCAGCCACAACCGCAGCATCGTCCGGATCCCTGTGGAGGCTTTTTGATGATCATCCCCCGGCACAAGTCCTCCAGAGAGTGCTGATGCCGGAAGCTCCTCCTCATATCGTATCTTAGTTCATTTTCTGGGTATCCAAGCTAGGCCTTGATCTTCTGCATAGAAACAAACAGACCCTTTGCCCACACTTTGACATGCCCTCTATACCACTGTGCAGAACTCATTGGAGGTCAGCACACAGTAACTGCTTTTTTTTTTTTTTTATTAAGAGAAAGGAATATTATCAGAAAAGAGTACATCCATAGCTGATCATCTGACACCCTTTAAGGGATCAACATTAAGGATATTTAAAGCATGCGTTGATCTTTGATTTACCAATAGTTTTATCCTGTCAAGGAGTAATCCCCCTTTTCTTTCTTTCTTTCTTTTTTTTTTTTAATTTTTAATCTACACTTATATGAAGAATACTATGTTTACTATGCTCTCCCCTATATCAGGTCCCCACTAACAACCACTTTACGGTTACTGTCAATCAGCTTAGCAAAATGTTGTAGAGTCACTACTTGTCCTCTCTGTGTTCTGCAGCCCACCCTCCCCTTTCTCCCTCCCCCTCATGCATGCTAATCTTAATACCCCCCTTCTTCTTCCCCCCCCTTATCCCTCCCTGCTCACCCATCCACCCCAGTTCCTTTCCCTTTGGTACCTGTTAGTCCATTTTTGGGTTCTGTAATTCCGCTGCTGTTTTGTTCCTTCAGTATCTCCTTTGTTCCTATACTAGTCAGATGAGTGAAATCATTTGGTATTTCTCTTTCTCCGCTTGCCTTATTTCACTGAGCATAATACTCTCCAGCTCCATCCATGTTGCTGCAAATGGTTGGATTTTTCCACTTCTTATGGCTGAGTAGTATTCCATTGTGTATATGTACCACATCTTCTTTATCCATTCATCTACCGATGGACATTTAGGTTGCTTCCAATTCTTGGCTATTGTAAATAGTGCTGCGATAAACATAGGGGTGCATCTGTCTTTCTCAAACTTGATTGCTGCGTTCTTAGGGTAAATTCCTAGGAGTGGAATTCCTGGGTCAAATGGTAGGTCTGTTTTGAGCATTTTGATGAACCTCCGTACTGCTTTCCACAATGGTTGAACTAATTTACATTCCCACCAGCAGTGTAGGAGGGTTCCCCTTTCTCCACAGCCTCGCCAACATTTGTTGTTCTTTCTCTTTTGGATGGCACCTGTCCTTACTGGTGTGAGGTGATATCTCATTGTAGTTTTAATTTGCATTTCTCTGATAATTAGCGATGTGGAACATCTTTTCATGTGTCTGTTGGCCATCTGTATATCTTTTTTAGGGAACTGTCTGTTCAGTTCCTCTGCCCATTTTTTAATTGGGTTATTCATTTTTTGTTTGTTGAGGCATGTGAGCTCTCTATATATACTGGACGTCAAGCCTTTATCGGATCTGTCATTTTCAAATATATTCTCCCATACTGTAGGGTTTCTTTTGTTCTATTGATGGTGTCTTTCGCTGTACAGAAGCTTTTCAGCTTAATGTAGTCCCACTTGCTCATTTTTGCTGTTGTTTTCCTTGCCCAGGGAGATATGTTCAAGAAGAGGTCACTCATGTTTATGTCTAAGAGGTTTTTGCCTATGTTTCTTTCCAAGAGTTTAATGCTTTCATGACTTACATTCAGGTCTTTGATCCACTTTGAGTTTACCTTTGTATATGGGATTAGACAATGGTCCAGTTTCATTCTCCTACATGTAGCTGTCCAGTTTTGACAGCGACATCTGTTGAAGAGACTGTCATTTTGCCATTGTATGTCCATGGTTCCTTTATCAAATATTAATTGACCATATATGTTTGGGTTAATTTCTGGAGTCTCTAATCTGTTCCACTGATCTGTGGCTCTGTTCTTGTGCCAGTACCAAATTGTCTTGATTACTATGGCTTTGTAGTAGAGCTTGAAGTTGGGGAGTGAGATCCCCCCTACTTTATTCTTCTTTTTCAGGATTGCTTTGGCTATTCGGGGTCTTTGATGTTTCCATATGAATTTTTGAATTATTTGTTCCAATTCATTGAAGAATGTTGCTGGTAACTTGAGAGGGATTGCATCAAATCTGTATATTGCTTTGGGCAGGATGGCCATTTTGACGATATTAACTCTTCCTAGCCATGAGCATGGGATGAGTTTCCATTTATTAGTGTCCCCTTTAATTTCTCTTAAGAGTGACTTGTAGTTTTCAGAGTATAAGTCTTTCACTTCTTTGGGTAGGTTTATTCCTAGGTATTTTATTCTTTTTGATGCAATGGTGAATGGAATTGTTTTCCTGATTTCTCTTTCTATTGATTCATTGTTAGTGTATAGGAAAGCTACAGATTTCTGTGTGTTAATTTTGTATCCTGCAACTTTGCTGTATTCCGATATCAGTTCTAGTAGTTTTGGAGTGGAGTCTTTAGGGTTTTTTATGTACAGTATCATATCATCTGCAAATAGTGACAGTTTAACTTCTTCTTTACCAATCTGGATTTCTTGTATTTCTTTGTTTTGTCTGATTGCCGTGGCTAGGACCTCCAGTACTACGTTAAATAACAGTGGGGAGAGTGGGCATCCCTGTCTGGTTCCCGATCTCAGTGGAAATGCTTTCAGCTTCACTCTGTTCAGTATAATGCTGGCTGTGGGTTTATCATATATGGCCTTTATTATGTTGAGGTACTTGCCCTCTATTCCCATTTTGCTGAGAGTTTTTATCATGAATGGATGTTGAATTTTGTCAAATGCTTTTTCAGCATCTATGGAGATGATCATGTGGTTTTTGTCTTTCTTTTTGTTGATGTGTGGATGATGTTGATGGATTTTCGAATGTTGTACCATCCTTGCATCCCTGGGATGAACCCCACTTGGTCATGGTGTATGATCCTTTTGATATACTGTTGAATTCTGTTTGCTAATATTTTATTGAGTATTTTTGCATCTACATTCATCAGGGATATTGGTCTGTAATTTTCTTTTTTGGTGGGGTCTTTGCCTGGTTTTGGTATTAGGGTGATGTTGGCTTCATAGAATGAGTTTGGGAGTATTCCTCTTCTTCTATTTTGTGGAACACTTTAAGGAGAATGGGTATTATGTCTTCTCTGTGTGTCTGATAAAATTCCGAGGTAAATCCGTCCGACCCTGGGGTTTTGTTCTTGGGTAGTTTTTTGATTACCGTTTCAATTTCTTTGCTTGTAATTGGTTTGTTTAACTTTTGTGTTTCTTCCTTGGTCAGTCTTGGGAGGTTGTATTTTTCTGGGAAGTTGCCCATTTCTTCTAGGTTTTCCAGCTTGTTGGCATATAGGTTTTCATAGTAGTCTTTAATAATTCTTTGTATTTCTGTGGAGTCTGTCATGATTTTTCCATTCTCATTTCTGATTATGTTGATTTGTGTTGATTCTCTTTTTCTCTTAATAAGTTGGGCTAGAGGCTTATCTACTTTGTTGATTTTCTTGAGGAACCAGCTCTTGGTTTCGTTGATTTTTGCTATTGTTTTATTCTTCTCAATTTTGTTTATTTCTTCTCTGATCTTTATTATATCCCTCCTTCTGCTGACTTTAGGCCTCATTTGTTCTTCTATTTCCAGTTTTGATAATTGTGATGTTAGACTATTCATTTGGGATTGTTCTTCCTTCTTCAAGTGCGCCTGGATTGCTATATACTTTCCTCTTGAGCCAGCTTTCGCTGCGTCCCACAGAAGTTGGGGCATTGTGTTGTTGTTGTCATTTGTTTCTATATATTCCTTGATCTCTATTTTGATTTTTTCATTGATCCATTGATTATTTAGTAGCATGTTTTTAAGCCTCCATGTGTTTGTGAGCCTTTTTGTTTTCCTTGTAGAATTTATTTCTACTTTTATACCTTTGTGGTCTGAAAAATTGGTTGGTAGAATTTCAATATTTTGGAATTTACTGAGGCTCTTTTTGTGAGCTAGTATGTGGTCTATTCTGGAGAATGTTCCATGTGCACTTGAGAAGAATGTATATCCTGTTGCTTTTGGATGTAGAGTTCTATAGATGTCTATTAGGTCCATCTGTTCTAGTGTGTTGTTCAGTGCCTGTGTGTCCTTACTTATTTTCTGCCCAGTGGATCTATCCTTTGGGGTGAGTGGTGTGTTGAAGTCTCCTACAATGAATGCATTGCAGTCTCTTTCCCTCTTTAGTTCTGTTAGTATTTGCTTCACATATGCTGGTGCTCCTGTATTGGGTGCATATATATTTAGAATGGTTATATCCTCTTGTTGGACTGAGCCCTTTATCATTATGTAGTATCCTTCTTTATCTCTTGTTACTTTCTTTGTTTTGAAGTCTATTTTGTCTGATATTAGTACTGCAACCCCTGCTTTCTTCTCACTGTTGTTTGCCTGAAATATGTTTTTCCATCCCTTGACATTTAGTCTATGCTTATCTTTGGGTTTAAGGTGAGTTTCTTGTAAGCAGCATATAGATGGGTCTTGCTTTTTTATCCATTCTATTACTCTGTGTCTTTTGATTGGTGCATTAAGTCCATTTACATTTAGGGTGACTATTGAAAGATATGTACTTATTGCCATTGCAGGCTTTAGATTTGTGGTTACCAAAGGTTCAAGGTTAGCTTCTTTAGTATCTTACTGCCTAACTTAGCTCGCTTATTGAGCTGTTATATACACTGTCTGGAGGTTCTTTTCTTCTCTCCCTTCTTATTCCTTCTCCTCCTTTCTTCATATGTTGGGTGTTTTGTTCTGTGCTCTTTTTAGGGGTGCTCCCATCTAGAGCAGTCCCTGTAGGATTCCCTGTATAGGTCATTTGTGGGAAGCAAATTCCCTCAGCTTTTGCTTGTCTGGGAATTGTTTAATCCCGCCATCGTATTTAAATGATAGTCGTGCTGGATACAGTATCCTTGGTTCAAGGCCCTTCTGTTTCATTGCATTAAGTATATCTTCTGGCCTGTAGGGTTTCTGTCGAGAAGTCTGATTTTAGCCTGATGGGTTTTCCTTTATAGTTGACCTTTTTATCTCTAGCTGCCTTTAAAACTCTTTCCTTGTCCTTGATCCTTGCCATTTTAATTACTATGTGTCTTGGTGTTGTCCTCCTTGGATCCTTTCTGTTGGGGGTTCTGTGTAATTCCATGGTCTGTTCGATTATTTCCTCCCCCAGTTTGGGGAAGTTTTCAGCAGTTATTTCTTCAAAGAGAGTTCCTATCCCTTTTCCTCTTTCTTCTTCTTCTGGTATCCCTATAATATGAATATTATTCCTTTTGGCTTGGTCACATAGTTCTCTTAGTGTTGTTTCATTCCTGGAGATCCTTTTATCTCTCTCTATGTCAGCTTCTATACGTTCCTGTTCTCTGACTTCTATTCCTTCAATAGGCTCTTGCATCTTATCCATTCTGCTTATAAATCCTTCTATGGATTGTTTCACTTCTGTGATCTCCTTCCTGACATCTGTGATCTCCTTCCGGACTTCATCCCACTGCTCTTGCATTTTTCTCTGCATCTCATCCCATTGCTCTTGCATTTTTCTCTGCATCTCTGTCAGCATGTTCATGATTTTTATTTTGAATTCTTTTTCAGGAGGACTGGTTAGGTCTGTCTCCTTCTCAGGTGCTGTCTCTGTGATCTTTGTCTGCCTGCAGTTTTCTCTTTTCATGGTGATAGAGGTAGTTTGCAGACTGGTATGAGTGACCGCTGGAAGAGCTTCCCTTCTTGTTGGTTTGTGGCCTTCCTTTCCTGGGAGAATAGCGACCTCTAGTGGCTTGTGGTGGGCAGCTGTGTGCAGACAGGTCTTCTGCTTCCTGCCCGGTTGCTATGGGGTTTATCTCCAATGTTGCTGTGGGCGTGGCCTGGCTGGGGCTGCTCCTCCAAAATGGTGGAGCCCCATTGGAGGGGGAGCAGCTGGGAGGCTATTTATCTCCGTAAGGGGCCTCTGTGCTCCCTGCTGCCCATGGGGTTAGAGTGCCCAGAGATCCCCAGATTCCCTGCCTCTGGTCCAAGTGACCTGTCCTGCCCCTTTAAGACTTCCAAAAAGCACTCTCCAAACTAAAACAACAACAGCAACAATGAGAGAGGGAACAAAAAAAAAAAAGGAAAATACACACGATTTTTTTTGTCCTCAGGCGCCGGTCCCAGACACCCGCTCACTGGTCCTGCTGCCCTGTCACCCTAGCACCAGGGTCCCTGTCCCTTCAAGGCTTCCAAAAAGCACCCGACCACCGGTCCCGCAGGGAAAAATGAGCGATATTGTTTATCCTCAGGCGCCGGTCCCAGGCAGCCGCTCACCAGTCCCACTGCCCTGCCTCCCTAGCACCGGGGTCCCTGTCTCTTTAAGGCTTCCAAAAAGCACTCGCCAAAAAGAGAAAAAAAAGGGGGAAAAACGTGCAATTTCCTCCGTCCTCAGGTGCCGGTTTCAGGCACCTGCCCACTGTGTCTGCAGGGAACAACGCGGGATATTCTTTGTCCTCAGGCGCTGGTCCCAGGCACCTGCTCACCAGTCCTGCTCCTCTGCCTCCCTAGCACTGGGGTCTCTGTCCCTTTAAGGCTTCCAAAAAGCACTCGCCAAAAAGAGAAAAAAAAAGGGGGGAAACGCGCGATTTCCTCCGTCCTCAGGTGCAGGTTTCAGGCACCTGCCCACTGGGTCCGCAGGGAAAAATGCGGGATATTCTTTGTCCTCAGGCGCCGGTCCCAGGCACCCGCTCTCCGGTCCCGCCACCCTGCCTCCCTAGCAACGGTGTCCCTGTCCCTTTAAGGCTTCCAAAAAAACACTCACCAAAAAAAAAAACAAACCGCTCCGGTTTCTTTCCACCTGCTGGGAGCCGGGGGGAGGGGCGCTCGGGTCCCGCCGTGCCGGGGCTTGTATCTTACCCCCTTCGCAAGGCACTGGGTTCTTGCAGGTGTGGATGTGGTCTGGATGTTGTTCTTTGTCCTGTGGTCTCTATTTTAGGAAGATTTTTCTTTGTTATATTTGCATAGCTCTATGTGTTTTTGGGAGGAGACTTCCACTACTCTACTCACGCCGCCATCCTGGCTCCCCTTAATTCATTTTTGAATGATGCATCAGCTTGCCTACCTAGAATTAATCCAACTTGGCAATTGTGTATAGTTATTTTTTTATACAATGTTTGATTTTATTTGTAAATATTTAGTTGAGGATTTTCTCTTATGCCTTTTAAAATTTTAATTTCTAAAACATTTTGAGAATTTTACATCACTGATCACTAGAGGTATTTGTCATTTCCTGTCTTGAAATTTCTTGTTTGTATTAGTATAATTCTGGCCTCATAGAATGAGTACAAAGTATAATTTTGCTTCTGTGTTCTGGGGAAGATTGTAGAAAATTGACATAATTTATTACTTATTGATTGGATTCACCAGTGAACGCATTATACCTGGTGCATCTGTTTTAGGAGATTATTAATTATTGATACAATTTCTTCAGTAAATATAGGCCTGCTCAGAATGTTTTTTCTTTTTGTGTGAGTTTTGGTAACGTGTGTGTTCCAAGGAATTTGTCCATTTCAACTAAGTTATCTAATTTGTGGTGAAACAATTTATAATAATCCTTTATTATACTTTTAATATCACTGTAATCTGGAGCAACATCATCTCTTTATCTGATTAGTAATCTCAATTAACCTTCAATCCATTAATTGTATTCATTATATTGGTAGTGTTTTTCAGCTTTTTGTTCTCTTGCTTACCTTGGCTAGGGAATTATAAATTATATTGATCATCTCACAGCACCACCTGTTTATTGATTTTCTGTTTTCTTTTAATTCGGCTCTAATTTTTTTTTTGTATCATTAATCTACAATTACATAAAGAACACCACTTTCACTAGGCTCCCTCACACACCAAGTACCCCCCACAAACCCCATTACAGTCACTGTCCATCAGCATAGTAAGATGACGTAGAATCACTACTTGTCTTCTCTGTGTTGCACAGCCCTCCCCGTGCCCCCCCCACATTATACATGCTAATCGTAAGGCCCCTTTTCTTCTTCCCCGCCCTTATCCCTCCCTTCCCACCCATACTCCTCAGTCCCTTTTCCTTTGGTAACTGTTAGTCCATTCTTGGGTTCTGTGAGTCTGCTGCTCTTTTGTTCCTTCACTTTTTCTTTGTTCTTATACTCCACATATGAGTGAAATCATTTGGTACTTGTCTTTCTCCACCTGGCTTATTTCACTGAGCATAATACCATCTAGCTCCATCCATGTTGTTGCAAATGGTAGGATTTGTTTTCCTCTTAAGGCTGAATAATATTCCATTCTGTATATTTACCACATCTTCTTTATCCATTCATCTACTAATGGACACTTAGGTTGCTTCCATTTCTTGGCTATTGTAAATAGTGCACTGTGATAAACATAGGGGTGCATCTGTCTTTTTCAAACTGGACTGCTGTATTCTTACTGTGAATTCCTAGAAGCAGAATCCCTGGGTCAAATGGTATTTCTATTTTGAGCATTTTGAGTAACCTCCATATTGCTTTCCACAATGGTTCAAGTAATCTACATTCCCACCAGCAGTGCAGGAGGGTTCCCCTTTCTCCACAACCACACCAATATTTGTTGTTGTTTGTCTTTTGGATGGTGGCAGTCCTTACTGGTGTGAGGTGATATCTCATTGTGATTTTAATTAGCATTTCTCTGATGACTAGTGATGTGGAGCATCTTTTCATGTGTCTTTTGGCCACCTGAATTTCTTGTTTGGAGAACTGTCTGTTCAACTCCTCTGCCCATTTTTTAATTGGATTATTTGCTTTTTGTTTGTTAAGGTGCATGAGCTCTTTATATATTTTGGATGTCGACCCTTTATTGGATCTGTCATTTATGAATATATTCTCCCATACTGTAGGATCACTTTTTGTTCTATTGATGGTGTCCTTTGCTGTACAGAAGCTTTTCAGCTTGATATAGTCCCCCTTGTTCATTTTTGCTTTTGTTTTCCTTGCCTGAGGAGATATGTTCATGAAGAAGTCGCTAATGTTTATGTCGAAGAGATTTTTGCCTATGTTTTTTTTAAAGAGTTTTATGGTTTCATGACTTACATTCAGGTCTTTGATCCATTTCAGATTTACTTTTGTGTATGGGGTTAGGCAGTGATCCAGTTTCATTCTCTTATATGTAGCTGTCCAGTTTTGCCAGCACCATCTGTTGAAGAGACTGTCATTTCCCCATTGTATGGCCATGGCTCCTTTATCATATATTAATTGACCATATGTGTTTGGGTTAATGTCTGGAGTCTCTATTCTTTTCCACTGGTCTCTGGCTCTGTTCTTGTGCCAATACCAAACTGTCTTGATTACTGTGGCTTTGTAGTAGAGCTTGAAGTTGGGGAGTGAGATCCCCCCCAACGACTTTATTCTTCCTTCTCAGGATTGCTTTGGCTATTCAGGGTCTTTGGGGTTCCATAAAAAAAAATTTTTTTTGAGAGGGCATCTCTCATATTTATTGATCAAATGGTTGTTAACAACAATAAAATTCTGTATAGGGGGTTCAATGCTCAATGCACAAAAATTAATCCATCTGAGGCCTAATTCTCATCAGTCTCCAATCTTCTGAAGCATAACGAACAAGTTCTTAAATGGTGAACGAATTCTTACATAGTGAATAAGTTCTTACATGGTGAACAGTACAAGGGCAGTCATCACAGAAACTTTCGGTTTTGTTCACACATTATGAACTATAAACAATCAGGTCAAATATAAGTATTCGTTTGATATTTGTACTTGATTTATATGTGGATCCCACATTTCTCCCTTTATTAATATTATTATTTTTATTTTTAATAAAATGCTGAAGTGGTAGGTAGATGCAAGATAAAGGTAGAAAACATAGTTCAGTGTTGTAAGAGAGCAAATGTAGATGATCAGGTGTTTGCTTGTAGACTGTGCTAATCTGAGCTAGACAAGGGCAATAAAACATCTATGGATGCAGAAGCTTTCTCTCAAAACAGTGGGGGGTGAGGTTCTAAGCTTTGCCACTGTTGTTCCCCAATTTCTCACCTGATGGCCCCCCTGCGACTGTGCCTGTCTTAGGTTGTTCCTCCCTTGAGGAATCTTACCCGTCTCTGGCTAACCACTCATCTTCTGGGGCCATACAGGGAAATGTAAAGTTGGTAAGTGAGAGAGAAGCCATATTGTTTGAAAAGGTTAGCTTTTTACTTCTTTGCAGATTTATGCCCTGTGGCTTCTATGCCCAGCACTTGTCTCAAGGTATCTTTACCACCTGGAGGAATTATGATACTCGGTAAAATCGATATGAGGCACGAATTTTATTTAACGGTTGTAATTAGGAAGGAAGAAGAAAAGCTATAGAGGTAGCATATGGAAGAAAACATGGGAGGATTGATTATTTCTTTGACATATCTTCTTGTAGAGTACCTTAAGCATGTATAGGTTTTAAACTACTAACTAACTCGCGCACACATATTAACATAATAGGAATATGGTGACATAAACAAAGCAAATCTATAATTACCAGCCACCTCCAGTGAAGCAAAGAAAACCAGTTAGGCACCCTAGGCATTTGTAAAAATTTGTCTATGATATGATGGATATTGTCCAACTGTACTTGAACAGTCTGAGAGAAATCAGACAAATTAAAGCAACCCATTTCTGGGATCTGTTCACATCCCATATGTTCTTTTAACCATAGATAGTCTATAGTCATAAGATTTTGGAGTGCTACAACTTGCACCCCTCCCAACTCCTGGTTGAGTTCCAACAGTACAGATCCGGTCAAATTCATTGTCTCACTGTATGCACATGCCAGCCTAGACATCTCCCTCCTCATTCCAGTGGCAAGTCCAGGAAACAGTGGGGTGGACGCAGCCACAACTGCAGCATTGCCCGGATCCCTGTGTGGAGGCTTTTTGATGATCATCCCCCGGCACAAGTCCTCCAGAGAGTGCTGATGCCAGAAGCTCCTCCTCATATCATATCTTAGTTCATTTTCTGGGTAGCCAAGCTAGGCCTTGATCTTCTGCATAGAAACAAACAGACCCTTTGCCCACACTTTGACATGCCCTCTATACCACTGTGTAGAACTCATTGGAGGTCAGCACACAGGAATTGCTTTTTTTTTTTTATTAAGAGAAAGGAATATTATCAGAAAAGAGTATCTTCATAGTCGATCACCAAAACCCTTTAAGTGATCAAAATTAAGGATATTTAAAGCATGCATTAATCTTTGATTTACCAATCTTTGATTTATCCTATCAAGGAGTAATCCCCCTTTTCTTTCTTTCTTTCTTTTTTTTTAATCTTTAATCTACACTTACATGAAGAATACTATGTTTACTATGCTCTCCCCTATACCAGGTCCCCCATAAAAACTACATTACAGTCATTGTCCGTCAGCATAGCAAAATGTTGTAGAATCACTCCTTGTCCTCTCTGTGTTGTACAGCTCTCCCTCTCCTTTCTCCCTCCCCCCAAGCATGCTAATCTTAATACCCACTTTCTTCTACCCCCCCTTATCCCTCCTGCCCACCCATCCTCCCCAGTTCCTTTCCCTTTCGTACCTGTTAGTCCATTTTTGGGTTCTATAATTCCTCTGCTGTTTTGTTCCTTCAGTTTTTCCTTTGTTCTTATACTCCTCACATGAGTGAAATCATTTGGTATTTCTCTTTCTCCACTTGGCTTATTTCACTGAGCATAATACTCTCCAGCTCCATCTCTGTTGCTGCAAATGGTAGGATTTTCCCTCTTCTTTCATAAGAATTTTTTAACTATTTGTTACAGTTCATTGAAGAATGCTGTTGGTAATTTGATAGGGATTCCATCGAATCTGTATATTGCTTTGAGCAGGATGGACATTTTGATGATATTAATTCTTCCTAGCCAAAAGCATGGGATGAGTTTCCATTTGTTAGTGTCCTCTTTAATTTCTCTTAAGAGCGTCTTATAATTTTCAGAGTATTGGTCGTTCACTTCCTTGGTTAGGTTTATTCTTAGGTATTTTATTCTTTTAGATGCAATTGTGAATGGAATTGTTTCCCTGATTTCTCTTTCTACTAGTTCATTGTTAGTGTATAGGAAAGTCACAGATTTCTGTGTGTTAATTTTGTATCCTGCAACTTTGCTGAATTCCGATATTAGTTCTAGTAGTTTTGGAGTGGAGTCTTTAAGGATTTTTATGTACAATACCACTTCATCTGCAAATAGTGTCAGTTTAACTTCTACTTTACCAATCTAGTTGCCTTATATTTCTTTGTTTTGTCTAATTGCCATGCCTAGGACCTCCAGTACTATGTTGAATAACAGTGGGGAGGATGGGCATCCCTGTCTTATTCCCAATCTCAGAGGAAAAGCTTTCAGCTTCTCGCTGTTCAGTATGATGTTGGCTGTGGGTTTATCATATATGGCCTTTATTATGTTGAGGTACTTGCCCTCTCTACAAATTGTGTTGAGAGTTTTTATCATGAATGGTTGTTGAATTTTGTTGAATGCTTTTTCAGCATCTATGGAGATCATCATGTGGTCTTTGTCCTTCTTTTTGTTTATGTGGTACATGATGATGGATTTTCGAATGCTGTCCCATCCTTGCATCCCTGGGATGCATCCCACTTGGTCATGGTGTATGATCTTTTGACTTATTTTTGAACTCGGTTTGCTAATATTTTGTTGAGTATTTTTGCATCTACGTTCATCAGGGATATTGGTCAGCAATTTTCTTTTTGGTGGGGTCTTTGCCTGGTTTTGGTATTAGGGTGATATGGCCTTTATTATGTTGAGATACTTGCCCTCCATTCCCATTGTGTTGAGAGTTTTTATCATGAATGGATGTTGAATTTTGTCAAATGCTTCTTCAGCATCTATGGAGATGATCGTGTGATCTTTGTCCACCTTTTCATGGTGATAGCAGTAGCTGTAGGCTGGTAGCGCATGTGTCAGCTGGGAGAACAAAGTCCTTTCCTGCCTGGTGGTCGCCTTGCCCTTCTCCGCTGCCTGTGTCAGTTGCCCGCACTCGTGGAGCAGCTTCTGGGTTAATCCCCTAAACTGATGCAGGTGGGGTCTCCCTCAGTGTAGTGCAGAGCCCTGCAGAGAGTGGCAAGCACACCAGGTGTGCTTTCTCATGAAAGCGGGGCCCCTTCTGGGCAGCTGTGTGCCCACAGCCGCCTTTGGCTCCGGCCCGGATGGCTGTGCACTGGGCTGAGCGGCTGCTGGGGGCAGGGCTGCTCCTGGGCTGCTCCTCCGCCACTGCCGCTGGCTCCCGCGGGCCTCTCCCGGGCCCCTCCACTGCCGCTGCCACCAGCACGTGCAGGCCGCTCCTGGGCCGCTTGGTCGCTGCTGCTGTGGGCTCACATGGGCCGCTCCTGGGCCCCTATGCGTTGCCTCCCCTGATGCACGCTGCTGCTCTCCCACTACTGGGCCAGTGTGTTGGTGTCTGCACTGGTTGGGGGATGGACTGGCAGGCTGCTTATCACTGTGAGGGGCTTCAGAGCTGCGCTGGCGCCCAGGGGTTTTGGTTGCCTAGAGCTCCCCGGATTCCCAAATGCTGGGGTGCGTGTGTCAGGATGACTTCGTCCAGCGGTGGGGTCCCTGTCCCTCTAAGACTTGCAAAAAGCACTCGCTTTTCTTTTGTCTCAGGGGCGCCGGTTGCGGGGACCTGCCCTCAGGTTTTACTTTTCCATTTCTCTAATATCCGGCACCCCATGCACCATGTGTCTATGCTCCAGGTGTGGATTTCTAGAGCTGGTTGTTTAGCAGTCCTGGGCTTTCACTCCCTTCTTGCTCTGACTCCTTTCTTCCCACCAGGGTCTGGGGTAGCGGGGGCATTCAGGTCCCACTGGGCCGTGGCTTGTATCTTACCCCCTTCATGTGATGCTGAGTTCTCGTAGATGTAGATGTAGCCTGGCTGTTGTACTGTATCTACTGGTGTCTCTTTTAGGAATAGTTGTATTTGTTGTATTTTCAAAAATATATATGGTTTTGGGAGGAGATTTCTGCTGAACTACTCACACCGCCATCTTGGCTCCTTGCCCAGAGATGCCGCTTGTTTGTTTTTATAAGTGTATTTTTAGTATTGAAGTATATACAGTATTACATTGTTTTCAAGTATAGGATGCAGTGATTCAACAGTTATACATTACTAAATCCCCACCTGAAATAGTGAACTTACTATCTATCAACATAGAAAGATGTTAGAGTACCACTGACCATATTCTCCATGTTGCACATATTATTTCAATGACCAACTTTTATTATGACTTAAATATTTGTGCCACATTATCACCCTCACTCACCCACATACACACAAAACTTCCCCCGTAGTAACCACCAGTCATTTCTCAGTGTCTATGAGTATACTGCTATCTTGTTATTTTGTTTTGTTTTTAGGTTCCATTCCACATATAAATGAAACCATGAGATTTGTCTTTCTCCTCCTGACTTATTTCATATACCATAGTACCCTCTAGGTCCATGCATGTTGTCACAAATGGCAGCATTTCTTTCTTCTTTGTGGATGAATAATATCCCATGTGTATATGTACCACTTCTTTATGGATTCATCTCTTGATGGACACTTCAGTTGCTTCAATACTTTGGCTATTGTAGATAATGTGGCAATAAACATAGGGATACATATATAATTTCCATCCTTACCAACATGTTATTTCTTGTCTTTGGGATGGTGGCCATTCTGACTTGTGTGAGGTGATATCTCATTGTGGTTTTAATTTTCATTTCCCTGATGATTAGCAATGTGGAGCATCTTTTCATGTGACTACTTGCCACCTGCAGTTCTTCTTTAGAAAAATGTCTATTCAAATCCTCTGCCATCTTTTAATTGGGTTATTTGGGGTTGAGGCATATGAGTTCTTTATATATTTTGGATATTAACCTTATCAAATAAAACTTTAAAAATATATTGTCTGATACTGTTGGTCTTTTTGTTTCATTGATAGTGGTGCCCTTTGCTGTATAGAAGTTTTTTGTTTGATGTAGCCCCACTTGTTCATTTTTTATGTTGTTTTCCTTGCTCAAGGAGATGTGTCCAGGAAAAATTGCTCATGCTTATGTTCAAGAGATATTTGCCTATGTTTTCATGTAAGAGTTTTATGGTTTCATGTCTTACATTTAGGTCTTCAATCTATTCTGAGTTTACTTTTCTTTATAGAGTTCGACAGTAATCCAGTATCATTCTCTTGCATGTAGCTGTCCAGATTTCCCAGCAGCAGTTATTGAAGAGACTGTTCCCCATTGTATATTCATGGCTCCTTTGTCATGTTAATTGACTATATATATGTGGGGTTACTTCTGGGCTCTCTATTCCATTCCATTGATCTATGGGTCTGTTCTTGTGTTAGTTCTATACTACTTTAATTACTGTAGCATTATAGTATAGCTTGAAGTCAGCAAGTGTAATACCCCCAGATTTGTATTTATTTCTAAAGATTGCTTTGGCTAGTGATGGTCTTTTGCTGTTCAATATGAATTTTAGAATTCTTTTCTCTAGTTCATTGAAAAATGCCATTAGTACTTTGATAGGATTGCATTAAATCTGTAAATTTCTTTGGCCCGGATGGCCATTTTGACTACATTACTTCTTGATATCCATGAGCAAGGGATATGTTTCCATTTATTTGTGTCTTCTTCAATTTCCTTCAGCAGTGTCTTATAGTTTTCAGAGAACAGGTCTTCAATGTTCTTGGTTAGTTTTATTTTTAGGTATTTTATTCTTTTTGATGCAATTGTAAATGGAATTTTTTCCCTGATTTCTTTTTCTGCTAGTTTGTTATATAGGAACACAACAGATTTCTGTGTATCAACTTTGTATCCTGCAACTTACTGAATTTAGTTATTGGTTCTATCAGTTTTTAGGCATAATTTTTAGAGTTTTATATATATAGCATTATGTCATTTGCAAATAGTGAGTTTTACTTCTTCCTTACCAAGTTGGGTGCCTTTTTTCTCTTTATCTTGTCTCAATGTTGTGGCTAGGACCTCCAATACTATGTTGAATAAGAGTAGTGACAGTAGATATCGTTGTTTTGTTCCTGATCTTGGAGGAAAAGCTTTTATCTTTTCACCATTGAGTATGATGTTAGCTGTGTGTTTGTTGTATATGGCCTTTATTATTTTGAAGTATGTTTCCTCTATATTCCATTTGTTGAGAGTTTTTATTGAAACACAAGACATGAAAACATAAAACTCTTAGAAGATACCATAGGCAACAATCTCTTTAACATAAGTATGAGCAAATTTTTTTTTGGATATGTCTCCCCAGGCAAGAGAAACAAAAGCAAAATCGAACAGTGAATAAGTGGAACTGCAACAAACAAAAAAGTTTCTGTACAGCAAAGGCCACCATCAGCAGAACAAAAATGCAATCTACAATGTGGAAGAATACATTCATAAATGATTTATCTGATAAGGGGTTAACATCCAAAATATATAAACAACATATATGCCTCAACACCAAAGAAACAAATCACCAAATTGAAAAATGGGCAGAGGACCTGATTAGATATTTTCTACAAAAGACATGCAGCTGGCCAACAGGCACATAAAAAGATGCTCCACATCACTAACTGTGAGGGAAATGCAAATCAAAACCACAATGAGGTATCACTTCACACCGAGAACGGCCACAATCCAAAAGAGAAGGAACAAGTGTTGGTGAGTTTGTTGAGAAAAGGAGCCCGCCTACATTGTTGGTGGGATGTAAACTGGTACAGACACTATGGAAGACAATATGGAGATTCCTCAGAAAACCAAAAATAGAAATACCAGATGAGCCAATAATTATACTTCTAGGAAATTGCCTGACAGTTTTTTGATGGACAATTTTTTTTCTTTTAACCATTTGAATGTGCCTTCAAGTTTCCTAGCGTGTAGGGTTTCTCATGAGAAATCCACTTATAGTCTACTGGGGAGGTTATTTTGTAGCAGCTTTGCCCATATTTTTTTAGGATTCTGTCTTTATCTTTGATTATTGGTAGTTTCATTAGAATTTATCTTGGAGAAGGTATTTTACCATAAGATAATTGCATGATGTATAAGCTTTGTGAAAATGGACATCCAACTCTTTCCAGATTTAGGAAGTTATCAGCTATTATTTCTTTAGTAAATATTCTGCTCCCTTCTCCCTTCAGTTTCTGAAACCCCAAATATACAAATTATTCTAATATGTGTATCCACATGGAATCCTATAGATCACATAAGCTTTCTTTACCGGTTTAAATCATATTACTTTGTCTTCCTCTGTGTGGGTTATTTCAAGGTTCTTATTTTTTAGCTCACTTACTCTGTTTCTCATTTGATCTCTTCTAATGTAGATGCTACTACAGTTTTCATTTCATTCATTGATTTCTTCAGCCCCAGTACTTCTTTTCTATAATTTCTATTTCTTTGTTAAATTTCTCATTTTGTTCTTGTATTGATTTCCTGAAATTTTTAAATTGTCTTGTAGTTCTTTCAGGATCCTGAAAACAGTCATTTTGAATTCTTTATCAGCTAAATCTCAAAACTCACTACACTGGTTACTGGAAACCTCGTTTTTCCAGAACACAGTGCTATGCTGAACTTTGTGTCTCCTCCCTCACCCACAGACCCTGATCTCTTTGCTTATACTGACAGCACCCTAATTCCTGGAGCTCACTCTTGCCACCACACTCAGGAGCCTGTCACAGAGTGGGGGAGTTTGGGGTGAGCGCTCGCTGCACCGGGAGTTCCTGAGGGCCCAGCAGGGGTTCTCAGGTAAAGCTCTTCCAGAGCCTTACATGCAGATATCATACTGAAGTCCTGAACAGTCAACAACTGCTTCACTTCCGTGTCCTTTATATTCTTACCTGCCTATTTCCTGATCTTTCATTCCCCTCAGCAGATTTCTCAGAAGTAAATGTACAGGCCAGGATAGAAGGGAATGACATAGTCAAATTGCCAGAACATAAAAGATTTTCAGTCAAAAATACTCTCTCTGGGAAACTATCTTTTGGATGTAAGGATAAATACCTTCTTAGACAAGCAAAAGCTGAGGAATTCATCCCCACTATGCTAATCAGGTTTCCTAAAACTGAAATGAATAATTCTAAGTGGTGGCATGATAATGTATAAATGTACATTTATATTTATATAGGTGAAAAATGTAGAATCAGATTTAGGGAATTCAGTTCTGTGATAAGATAATATATTAACTACTCTACAGTAGAACAGATTTAGAAAATTCAGTTCTGTGGTAATGTATTAACTACTATATGTTAAAGGAAAAGAGTATTAAAATAACTATAACTACCAAAGAATACACAGCAAAAGGTAAATTGTGACATTAAAAATATAAAAGGGACAAGTGAAAGGGTAGAACTTTATAGGTGAATGTAGATAAGTTGCTATCAACATAAAATGGACTGTTTTATCAATATGTTTCATGTAAGCCTCATGGTAATCATAAAGCAAAAGCCTATAGTAGATTCAAGAAAAATGAGGGGGAAAAAAAGTTAACAGGGCATACCACCATGGAATTCCACCAATCATAAAGGCAGCAGAAACAGGGAGACAGAAACAATGGAAATACAAAATAACTATAAGCAAGCATTAAGATTTCAGTAATAAGTTCTTACATGCAAACAATCACATTAAATGTAAATAGATTGAATTCACAATCATAAGGCATAGAAAGGATAAATGGATAAGAGAATAAGACCAAACTACATGTTACCTACAAATGACTAATTTCATCTTCAAAGACACACATAGGCTTAAAGTGAGGTAATAAGCTATTTCATGGAAGTGGAAGCCAAAAGACAGTGGGGATAACCACACTTTTATCAGAAAAATAGACATTAAAAAAGAGACAAAGAAATTAATATAATATGGTTAATCCATCAAGAATATATAACAATAATAATTATATATGAACCCAACATTGGACTACCTAAATACATTAAACAAATATTAACATATCTTTAGGGAAAATAGACAACAATATCATGGTAGACTTCAAAACCCCTTGTTCAGCAATGGATAGATCATCCAGATAGAACATCAAAAAGGAAAGACTGGAACTGAAACACATTTTATACCAGATGGACTGTTCCTCAAAATAGATAATAGGAGGTCTTAGAACAAAACAAGTCTTTGAAATTTTAAGAAGATTGAAATTACACTACCTTCTCTAATGATAATGGTATGAAACGAGATATCAACAAGATGAAAGCTGGAAATTTTACAAATGTACTGAAACTACACAATGGACTTCTGGAAAAAATGGGTCAAAGAAGATGTTTAAATGGATATTTAAAAATCTCGAGGCGGAGCCAGGATGGCGGCGTGAGTAGAGCAGTGGAAATCTCCTCCCAAAAACACATAGAGCTATGAAAATATAACAAAGAAAAATCTTCCAAAAATAGAGACCACAGGACACAGGACGACATCCAGACCACATCCACACCTGCAAGAACCCAGCGCCTTGCGAAGGGGGTAAGATACAAGCCCCGGCCAGGCAGGACCCGAGAGCCCCTCCCCCTGGCTCCCAGCGGGTGGAAAGAAACTGCAGCGGTTTTTTTTTTTTTTTTTGGCAAGTGCTTTTTGGAAGCCTTAAAGAGACACGGCCCCCGTTGCTAGGGAGGCAGGGTGGCGGGACCGGTGAGCGGGTGCCTGGGACCGGCACCTGAGGACGGAGGAAATCGCGCGTTTTTCCCCTTTTTTTTTCTCTTTTTGGCGAGTGCTTTTTGGAAGCCTTAAAGGGACAGGGACCCCGGTGCTAGGGAGGCAGGGCAGCGGGACTGGTGAGTGGGTGCCTGGGACCGGTGCCTGAGGAAAAAGAATATCCAGCGTTTTTCCCTGCGGGACCGGTGGGAGGATGCCTGAGACCGGCACCTGAGGACGGAGGAAATCACGCGTTTTTCCCCTTTTTTTCCCTCTTTTTGGCGAGCACTTTTTGGAAGCCTTAAAGGGACAGGGACCCCAGTGCTAGGGAGGCAGGGTGGCGGGACTGGTGAGCGGATGCCTGGGACCGGCACCTGAGGACAAAGAATATCCCGCGTCTTTCCCTGCGGGACCGGTGGGCGGGTGCCTGACACCGGCACCTGAGGAAGGAAGGAATTGTGCGTTTTTCCCCTTTTTTTTTCTCTTTTTGGCGAGTGCTTTAGGAAGCCTTAAAGGGACAGGGACCCCGGTGCTAGGGAGGCAGGGCGGCGGGACTGGTGAGCGGGTGCCTGGGACCGGTGCCTGAGGACAAAGAATATCGCGCGTTTTTCCCTGCGGGACCGGTGGGTAGGTGCTTTTTGGAAGCCTTGAAGGGAGAGGGACCCTGGTGCTAGGGAGGCAGGGTGGCGGGACTGGTGAGCGGGTGCCTGGGAACGGTGCCTGAGGACAGAGAATATCCAGCAATTTTCCCTGCGGGACGGGTGGGAGGGTTCCTGAGACCGGCACCTGAGGACGGAGGAAATCGCGCGTTTTTCCCCTTTTTTTCCCTCCTTTTTGGCGAGCACTTTTTGGAAGCCTTAAAGGGACAGGGACCCCGGTGCTAGGGAGGCAGGGCGGCAGGACTGGTGAGCAGGTGCCTGGGACCGGCGCCTGACGACAAAGAATATGCCGTGTCTTTCCCTGCAGGACCAGTGGGCAGGTGCCTGAGACCGGCACCTGAGGACGGAGGAAATCGCGCGTTTTTCCCCTTTTTTTCCCTCTTTTTGGCGAGTTCTTTTTGGAAGCCTTAAAGGGACAGGGACCCCGGTGCTAGGGAGGCAGGGCAGCAGGACCAGTGATCGGGTGCCAGGGACTGGTGCCTGAGGAAAAAAAAAAAAAAATCGCGTGTTTTTTCCTTTTTTTTTTTTTGTTCCCTCTCTCATTGTTTCTGTTGTTGTTTTGGTTTGGAGAGTGCTTTTTGGAAGACTTAATGGGGCAGGACAGGTCACTTAGACCAGAGGAAGGGAATCTGGGGATCTCTGGGTACTCTAACCCCCTGGGCAGCAGGAAGCACAGAGGCCCTTACGGAGATAAATTACCTCCCGGCCGCTCCCCCTTCACCGGGGCTCCACCATTTTGGAGGAGCAGCCCCAGCCAGGCCACGCCCACAGCAACAGTGGAGATGAACCCCATAGCAACTGGGCAGGAAGCAGAAGCCCTGTCTGCACACAGCTGCCCAGCACAAGCCACTAGAGGTCGCTATTCTCCCAGGAGAGGAAGGCCACAAACCAACAAGAAGGAAAGCTCTCCCAGCTGTCACTTGTACCAGCTCTGCAAACTATCTCAATCACCATGAAAAGGCAAAACTACAGGCAGACAAAGATTACAGAGACAACACCTGAGAAGGAGACAGACCTAACCAGTCCTCCTGAAAAAGAATTCAAAATAAAAATCATGAACATGCTGACAGAGATGCAGAGAAAAATGCAAGAGCAATGGGATGAGATGCAGAGAAAAATGCAAGAGCAGTGGGATGAAGTCCGGAAGGAGATCACAGATGTCAGGAAGGAGATCACAGAAGTGAAACAATCCCTGGAAGGATTTATAAGCAGAATGGATAAGATGCAAGAGGTCATGGAAGGAATAGAAGTCAGAGAACAGGAACGTATAGAAGCTGACATAGAGAGAGATAAAAGGATCTCCAGGAATGAAACAACACTAAGAGAACTATGTGACCAAGCCAAAAGGAATAAAATTCGTATTATAGGGATACCAGAAGAAGAAGAAAGAGGAAAAGGGATAGAAAGTCTCTTTAAAGAAATAATTGCTGAAAACTTCCCCA
This sequence comes from Manis javanica, assembly GCF_040802235.1. Taxonomy (NCBI): domain Eukaryota; kingdom Metazoa; phylum Chordata; class Mammalia; order Pholidota; family Manidae; genus Manis; species Manis javanica. Next base: position 31,193,360 of record NC_133169.1, on the reverse strand, counting down.
AACTGGGGGAGGAAATAATCGAACAGACCATGGAATTACACAGAACCCCCAACAGAAAGGATCCAAGGAGGACAACACTAAGACACATAGTAATTAAAATGGCAAGGATGAAGGACAAGGAAAGAGTTTTAAAGGCAGCTAGAGAGAAAAAGGTCACCTATAAAGGAAAACCTATCAGGCTAACATCAGACTTCTCGACAGAAACCCTACAGGCCAGAAGAGAATGGCATGATATACTTAATGCAATGAAACAGAAGGGCCTTGAACCAAGGATACTGTATCCAGCACGACTATCATTTAAATATGATGGCAGGATTAAACAATTCCCAGACAAGCAAAAGCTGAGGGAATTTGCTTCCCACAAACCACCTCTACAGGGCATCCTACAGGGACTGCTCTAGATGGGAGCACCCCTAAAAAGAACACAGAACAAAACACCCAACATATGAAGAAGGGAGGAGGAGGAATAAGAAGGGAGAGAAGAAAAGAACCTCCAGACAGTGTATATAACAGCTCAATAAGCGAGCTAAGTTAGGCAGTAAGATACTAAAGAAGCGAACCTTGAACGTTTAGTACCCACAAATCTAAAGCCTGCAATGGCAATAAGTACATATCTCTCAATAGTCACCCTAAATGTAAATGGATTTAATGCACCAATCAAAAGACATAGAGTAATAGAATGGATAAAAAAGCAAGACCCATCTATATGCTGCTTACAAGAAACTCACCTTAAACCCGAAGATAAGCATAGACTAAAAGTCAAGGGATGGAAAAACATATTTCAGGCAAACAACAGTGAGAAGAAAGCAGGGGTTGCAGTACTAATATCAGACAAAATAGACTTCAAAACACAGAAAGTAACAAGAGATAAAGAAGGATACTACATAATGATAAAGGGCTCAGTCCAACAAGAGGATATAACCATTCTAAATATATATGCACCCAATACAGGAGCACAAGCATATGTGAAGCAAATACTAACAGAACTAAAGAGGGAAATAGACTGCAATGCATTCATTGTAGGAGACTTCAACACACCACTCACCCCAAAGGATAGATCCACCGGTCAGAAAATAAGTAAGGACACACAGGCACTGAACAACACACTAGAACAGATGGACCTAATAGACATCTATAGAACTCTACATCCAAAAGCAACAGGATATACATTCTTCTCAAGTGCACATGGAACATTCTCCAGAATAGACCACATACTAGCTCACAAAAAGAGCCTCAGTAAATTCCAAAATATTGAAATTCTACCAACCAATTTTTCAGACCACAAAGGTATAAAAGTAGAAATAACTTCTACAAAGAAAACAAAAAGGCTCACAAACACATGGAGGCTTAACAACATGCTACTAAATAATCAATGGATCATTGAACAAATCAAAATAGAGATCAAGGAATATATAGAAACAAATGACAACAACAACACCAAGCCCCAACTTCTGTGGGTCACAGCGAAAGCAGGCTTGAGAGGAAAGTATATAGCAATCCAGGCACACTTGAAGAAGGAAAAACAATCCCAAATGAATAGTCTAACATCACAATTATCAAAACTGGAAAAAGAAGAAAATATGAGGACTAAAGTCAGCAGAAGGAGGGATATAATGAACATCAGAGAAGAAATAAACAAAATTGAGAAGAATAAAACAATAGCAAAAATCAATGAAACCAAGAGCTGGTTCTTCGAGAAAATGAACAAAATAGATAAGCCTCTAGCCCAACTTATTAAGAGAAAAAGAGAATCAACACAAATCAACATAATCAGAAATGAGAATGGAAAAATCACGACAGACTCCACAGAAATACAAAGAATTATTAAAGACTACTATGAAAACCTATATGCCAACAAGCTGGAAAACCTAGAAGAATTGGACAACTTCCTAGAAAAATACAACCTCCCAAGACTGACCAAGGAAGAAACACAAAAGTTAAACAAACCAATTACGAGCAAAGAAATTGAAACAGTAATCAAAAAACTACCCAAGAACAAAACCCCAGGGTCGGATGGATTTACCTCGGAATTTTATCAGACACACAGAGAAGACATAATACCCATTCTCCTTAAAGTGTTCCACAAAATAGAAGAGGGAATACTCCCAAACTCATTCTATGAAGCCAACATCACCCTAATACCAAAACCAGGAAAAGACCCCACCAAAAAAGAAAATTACAGACCAATATCCCTGATGAATGTAGATGCAAAAATACTCAATAAAATATTAGCAAACAGAATTCAACAGTATATCAAAAGGATCATACACCATGACCAAGTGGGGTTCATCCCAGGGATGCAAGGATGGTACAACATTCGAAAATCCATCAACATCATCCACCACATCAACAAAAAGAAAGACAAAAACCACATGATCATCTCCATAGATGCTGAAAAAGCATTTGACAAAATTCAACATCCATTCATGATAAAAACTCTCAGCAAAATGGGAATAGAGGGCAAGTACCTCAACATAATAAAGGCCATATATGATAAACCCACAGCCAGCATAATACTGAACAGCGAGAAGCTGAAAGCATTTCCTCTGAGATCGGGAACCAGACAGGGATGTCCACTCTCCCCACTGTTATTTAACATAGTACTGGAGGTCCTAGCCACGGCAATCACACAAAACAAAGAAATACAAGGAATCCAGATTGGTAAAGAAGAAGTTAAACTGTCACTATTTGCAGATGATATGATACTGTACATAAAAAACCCTAAAGACTCCACTCCAAAACTACTAGAACTGATATCGGAATACAGCAAAGTTGCAGGATACAAAATTAACACACAGAAATCTGTAGCTTTCCTATACACTAACAATGAATCAATAGAAAGAGAAATCAGGAAAACAATTCCATTCACCATTGCATCAAAAAGAATAAAATACCTAGGAATAAACCTACCCAAAGAAGTGAAAGACTTATACTCTGAAAACTACAAGTCACTCTTAAGAGAAATTAAAGGGGACACTAATAAATGGAAACTCATCCCATGCTCATGGCTAGGAAGAATTAGTATCGTCAAAATGGCCATCCTGCCCAAAGCAATATACAGATTTGATGCAATCCCTCTCAAATTACCAGCAACATTCTTTAATGAATTGGAACAAATAATTCAAAAATTCATATGGAAACACCAAAGACCCCGAATAGCCAAAGCAATCCTGAAAAAGAAGAATAAAGTAGGGGGGATCTCACTCCCCAACTTCAAGCTCTACTACAAAGCCATAGTAATCAAGACAATTTGGTACTGGCACAAGAACAGAGCCACAGACCAGTGGAACAGATTAGAGACTCCATAAATTAACCCAAACATATATGGTCAATTAATATTTGATAAAGGAGCCATGGACATACAATGGCAAAATGATGGTCTCTTCAACAGATGGTGCTGGCAAAACTGGACAGCTACATGTAGGAGAATGAAACTGGACCATTGTCTAATCCCATATACAAAGGTAAACTCAAAATGGATCAAAGACCTGAATGTAAGTCATTAAACCATTAAACTCTTGGAAAAAAACATAGGCAAAAACCTCTTAGACATAAACATGAGTGACCTCTTCTTGAACATATCTCCCTGGGCAAGGAAAACAACAGCAAAAATGAGCAAGTGGGACTACATTAAGCTGAAAAGCTTCTGTACAGCGAAAGACACCATCAATAGAACAAAAAGGAACCCTACAGTATGGGAGAATATATTTGAAAATAACAGATCTGATAAAGGCTTGACTTCCAGAATATATAAAGAGCTCACACGCCTCAACAAACAAAAAACAAATAACCCAATTAAAAAATGGGCAGAGGAACTGAACAGACAGTTCCCTAAAAAAGAAATACAGATGGCCAACAGACACATGAAAAGATGTTCCACATCGCTAATTATCAGAGAAATGCAAATTAAAACTACAATGAGGTATCACCTCACACCAGTAAGGATAGCTGCCATCCAAAAGACAAACAACAACAAATGTTGGCGAGGCTGTGGAGAAAGGGGAACCCTCCTACACTGCTGGTGGGAATGTAAATTAGTTCAACCATTGTGGAAAGCAGTACGGAGGTTCATCAAAATGCTCAAAACAGACCTACCATTTGACCCAGGAATTCCACTCCTAGGAATTTACCCTAAGAACGCAGCAATCAAGTTTGAGAAAGACAGATGCACCCCTATGTTTATCGCAGCACTATTTACAATAGCCAAGAATTGGAAGCAACCTAAATGTCCATCGGTAGATGAATGGATAAAGAAGATGTGGTACATATACACAATGGAATACTACTCAGCCATAAGAAGTGGAAAAATCCAACCATTTGCAGCAACATGGATGGAGCTGGAGAGTATTATGCTCAGTGAAATAAGGCAAGCGGAGAAAGAGAAATACCAAATGATTTCACTCATCTGAGGAGTATAGGAACAAAGGAAAAACTGAAGGAACAAAACAGCAGCGGAATTACAGAACCCAAAATTGGACTAACAGGTACCAAAGGAAAGGAACTGGGGAGAATGGGTGGGCAGGGAGGGATAGGGGGGGGAAGAAGAATGTGGGTATTAAGATTAGCATGCATGGGGGGAGGGAGAAAGGGGAGGGTGGGCTGCACAACACAGAGAGGACAAGTAGTGACTCTACAACCTTTTGCTAAGCTGATGGACAGTAACCGTAATGGGATTGTTGGGGGGACCTGACATAGGGGAGAGCATAGTAAACATAGTATTCTTCATGTAAGTGTAGATTAAAAATTAAAAAAAAAGAAAGAAAGAAAGAAAGAAAGAAAGAAAGAAAGAAAGAAAGAAAGAAAGAAAGAAAGAAAGAAAGAAAGAAAGAAAGAAAGAAAGAAAGAAAGAAAGAAAAGAAAGAAAGAAAAGGGGGATTACTCCTTGATAGGATAAAACTATTGGTAAATCAAAGATCAATGCATGCTTTAAATATCCTTAATGTTGATCACTTAAAGGGTGTCAGGTGATCAGCTATGGATGTACTCTTTTCTGATAATATTCCTTTCTCTTAATAAAAAAAAAAAAAGCAGTTACGGTGTGCTGACCTCCAATGAGTTCTGCACAGTGGTATAGAGGGCATGTCAACGTGTGGGCAAAGGGTCTGTTTGTTTCTATGCAGAAGTTCAAGGCCTAGCTTGGATACCCAGAAAATGAACTAAGATACGATATGAGGAGGAGCTTCTGGCATCAGCACTCTCTGGAGGACTTGTGCCAGGGGGATGATCATCAAAAAGCCTCCACAGGGACCGGACGATGCTGCGGTTGTGGCTGCATCCAGCCCACCGTCTCCTGGACTTGCCATAGGAATGAGGAGGGAGATGTCTAGGCTGGCATGTGCATACAGTGAGACAACGAATTTGACCGGATCTGTACTGTTGGAACTCAACCAGGAGTTGGGAGGGGTGCAAGTTGTAGCACTCCAAAATCTCATGACTATAGACTATCTACGGTTAAAAGAACATATGGGATGTGAACAGATCCCAGAAATGGGCTGCTTTAATTTGTCTGATTTTTCTCAGACTGTTCAAGTACAGTAGGACAATATCCATCATATCATAGACAAATTTTCACAAATGCCTAGGGTGTCTAAATGGTTATTTTTGCTTCACTGGAGATGGATGGTAATTATAGATTTGCTTTGTTTATGTCACCGTATTCCTATTATGTTAATATGTGTGTGCAAATTAGTTAGTAGTTTAAAACCTATACATACTTAAGGTACTCTACAAGAAGATATGTCAAAGAAATAATCAATCCTCCCATGTTTCCTTCCATATGCTACATCTATAGCTTTTCTTCTTCCTTCCTAATTACAACCCTTAAATAGAATTCATGCCTCATATCGAATTTACCGAGTATCATAATTCCTCCAGGTGGTAAAGATACCTCGAGACAAGTGCTGGGCATTGAAGCCACAGGGCATAAATCTGCAAAGAAGTAAAAAGCTAACCTTTTCAAACAATATGGCTTCTCTCTCACTTACCAACTTTACATTTCCCTGTATGGCCCCGAAAGATGGCTGGTTAGCCAGAGACGGGTAAGATTCCTCAAGGGAGGAACAACCTAAGACAGGCACAGTCGCATGGGGGCCATCAGGTGAGAATTTGGGGATCAACAGAGGTGAGGCTCAGAACCTCACCCCCCCTGCTTTGAGAGAAATCTTCTGCATCCGTGGATGTCTTGCTGCCCTTGTCTAGCCTGGATTAATACTTAGTCCATAGGCACACACCTGATCATCTGGTCATCTACATTTGGCCTCTTACAGCACTAAACTATGTTTTCTACCTTTATCTTGCATCTACCTACCACTTCAGCATTTTATTAAAAATAAAAATAATAATAATAATAATGGAGAAATGTGGGATCAACATATAAATCAAGTACAAAAATCAAATGAATATTCATATTTGACCTGATTGTTTATGGGTCATAATGCGTGATCAAAACTGAAAATTTCTGTGATGAATGCCCTTGTACTGTTCACCATGTAAGAATTTATTCACTATGTAAGAATTCGTTCACCATGTAAGAACTTGTTCGTTATGCTTCAGAAGATTGGAGACTGATGAGAATTAGGCTTGAGATGGATTAATGATTGTACATTGAGCATTGACCCCCCATACTCAATTTTATTGTTGTTAACAACCATTTGATCAATAAATATGAGAGATGCCCTCTCAAAGAAAAAAAAAAGATCTCAAAAAAAATGAAAATGGACACATAACATACCAAAAGCTATGGGATACTGCAAAGCAGTTCTGAGAGGAAATTTTATAGCAACAAACATATACATTTAAAAATTAGATATATTATATATTAAAAAATAACTTACACCTCAAGGAACTAGAAAAAGAAAAATTAATCCCAAAATGTTCAGAAGGAAGGATATAATGAACATTGAAGAAGAAATATATGAAATAGAGACCAGAGAAACAACAGAAATAATAAATGAAACTAAAAGCTGGTCATTCAAAAAGATAAATAAAATGAAGAGCTTTAGCTAGAGTAACCAAGAAAAGAAAGAGAAGACAGATAAGTAAAATAAGAAATGAAAGAAGAGTCTTTACAACAAACACTAGAGAAAGAGATGGGATCATAAGAGATTACTATGAAAAATTATACACTGACAAATTTGACAATTCTAGAAAATTCCTAGAAACACACACCCTATCAAAACTGAATCAGAAATAGAAAAGCTGAACAGATCAATGAATCAAAAACCTTCCAACATAGAGGACTTACCAAACTCTTTCAAAGAATTGAAGAGAAGGAAACATCTCCAAACCCAATCTAAAAGTCCAGCTTATCCTGATACCAATGCCAGATAAGGAAACTGCAAAAAAAGGAAACTATAGACCAATACCCCTGATGAATAAAGATGAAAAATTTCTCAACAAATGAATTAAAAAACACATTTAAAAGATCAAACACCATGATCAAGTCAGATATATCCCTGGGATGCAAAGATGTTTTGTCATATGCCAATTAATTAATTTAATACATCACATTAGTAGAACAAAAGTTAAAGATCACATATTTTCCCAATACATAAAAATAATTTGACAAAATCCAACATCCTTTCATGGATACTCAATGTGATTGGGTATAGAAGGAACACACCTCAACATATCAAGACAGTATATTACAAACTGACAGTTAACATACTGAATGTTGAAAAACTGAATGTATTTCAGCTGAGATAAGGAAGAAGATAAGGATGTGTACTCTCATCAGTCTTATTCATATTGTACTGGAGGTCTTTGCTAGAGTAATTAGGCAAGACAAGAAATAAAGGCATCCAAATGGCAAAGGAAGAAGTAAAATTTTTTTTATTATATTTTATGTGATTTTATATGTAAAATATCCTAATGGCTCAGCCAAAACACTGCTGGAACTAATCAATGAATTTAATTAAGTTGCAGGATATAAAATCAACATACAGATCAGTTACACTTCACTCATAATGAAACATCTGAGAAAAAAAATATTATCATCCCAAATAGCACCAACAATAATAAAAGATATAGGAATAAATTTAGCTAAGGAGACAAAATATCTACAAAATGAAATCTACAAGATTGATTAAAGAAATCAAAGAAAACATAAATAGAAAATCATTCCATGTTAATGGATTAGATGAATTAATATTGTTAAAATGTCTATACCATGTAAAGTTATCTATAGATTCAATGTAATTCTCATCAAATTTCCAATGGCATTCATCTCACAAATAGATAAAAACAACCCTAAAATTTGTATGGGACCACAAAAGAACCCCAAATAGCCAAAGCAATTCCAAGGGAGAATGGGAAAGTTGTACGCACCTGACTGCCTGCTTCACTGTATTATAAAGCTTTAGTAACTAAAACATCATGTCCTGGCATAAAAACAACACATAAATCAATGGAACAGAACTGAACCCCTGCATAGAGATCTAATGCACAATATTGTGATTATAGACAATAATATATTATCATCAAACTCACTAAGAGACTACATTTTAATTATTCCAGCCACTAAAAAGAATTGTTAATTATGTGATGTGACAGTTGCTATCACAATAGCAATCATATTATCATATATAAATGTCTCAAATCACTATGTATACCTTAAATTTATATGATCTTATATGTCAAATATATGTCAAGAAAAATTAAAAATTAGAGAATTGATCCCATATAACCAAAGGGTGTAATTCCAGTTACCATGGTTTTGGGGCCTGGGAAAATAGGAAGAGACTTTCAACAGCACAAATTTTAAGTTATAAAATGGTGTGGGGAAGTTGGGGGTCCTATGGCCAGGATCCTCACTGAACTTAAACCACCTGATGATGTAACTGGCCTGTTGCTAGTCTGCCGCTTCCACACCTTTAGGCAATTAGCTATTGTTGCGCTATATAGAGAGCTTGGCCCAGTGCTCTGGGCAGAGGCAGAGATTCTAGTGCCCAACTTACCGCTGGGAGAACAAGCCTTGTACTAAACCCTTTCACCCCAAAGAATGTTTCACTGTGAATTTCTTTGGTCACCTTGAATCCATAGGGAACTTGCCTGGGGCTGAAACCCATGGGCAAGACAACTGGCATAATCAGCCAGATTCATTGTTGACCAAGGAAAAAGACAGGCTGCCCTTATGGGAGGGGTGCTTCAGAGGGCTTCCCCTGTGAATGGGGAGACAGTGGATTGTCCCACAGTGCGTATGTGGTCTGAGGAGGTTGCCTCCTAGAGGACTGGGCCCCACCCCAGGACTGGAGGCAAGTGGAGGTGACACCCAAGGCTGTAGAGGTGGCCCTTGGTATAGTAAGTAGGTCTTTTGAGAAACAGAGTGCCATGAGGCAGCAGGGACCATGGGTTGGCTGCTTCTTACAGTGTTAAAAAGGTCTACAGAAGAGACCCAAGAAATGGCAGCATGAGAACGCGAGCTGCAAACCTCTGTGGATTCCCTGAAAAGGAAATGGCATTGATGCAAGAGGAGGAAGCACGAGAATGCCGGCAGCAAGGTGCTGTTTAAGAGGTAAAAAATTCCTTACAGAATGAGATGGCAGTGCTGCCAGGTGCTCTGAAGGAGGAAAATGCCAGCAAATAGAAAGACAAACCCCTGAGGGAAGCACAGGTGGAGGTGGCAAGAGAACGTCAGCTGCGAAGCATTGAGCTGAAGGTAAGAGAGCTGCTGAAGACTGAGGTACCATTGCTGCAAAGCACAGTAGAAAAGGTAAAGATTGTAGCAGAGGAGGCACTTGGGGGAGGGGAGAGAAGGGTGCCATCAGCTCGGGAAATGGAGGAGCTGGGGAGGGATGAAGGGGTGGTGCTGGAGGCTCTGATCCTTTCTGTATTGAATACACACCAAGTGGTTTTAAAGAAAATAAAGACCCAGCACCTACAAGTTTCCCAAGGAGAGGAACAGCCCCCTCCCCAGGTCGTGGAGCACTCTATGCTCTGCCCCTATAGTCAGGCTGAGTTGATGGATTTGGGCTGCCAATTTAGGCAGAAGCCCTCAGAGTCAATATCAGCTGGTCTCCTGCATCTGTGGGACTTAGGGGTGGATGGAATTGTTCTGTCAGGATCATAGATGGGAAAGCTGGCTTCCCTGACAGTGCAGCCCACCTTGAGGCAGCAATTAGAAAATGCACATCAGACCCCAGTGAGTCACTCCTTCCTCGATTGGCTTATGGCTGCACTTCGTGCTGTGTGACCCAAACAGGTGATCTATCATTGTCTCCTGGATGTATGCTAAGCTCCAATAGGTGTTACAAGGGCTAGGCATAAGAAATGCCATCTATAGTCCAGAGAATTATGGCCCGGATGAAGAGATTTTCACTACTGGGATGAGAAATATTGTGCTTCAAATGGCTCCCACATTCCTCTTTGGGTCTCTCGTGGCCATTCTTTCCCCTCACTTAGGGCATCCCATAAGCGAGGTGACATGTACAGTAGCAGACTTAGGAGAGGCTGAAGCAATGAGAACACAGAAAGACATTAGGTCTACTGCTCACAAGAAGAACCCCATGAAGGTTACAAGGACCCAAATGTGGGTTGATTTAATACAGGCAGGAACAGATGGAAGGAAATTAGATGGGAAGTCAAATAAGATCTTACTGGAGCTATGGCAACAGCTGAAACCAGAGCAGCAGTTCCAGCCATTAAGACCAAAGAGGCAGAGGCCAGAGACACAGCCACAAGTCCGGCCTGTGTGTTTGCAAGACGTCCTGCTGGAGAATGAATCAATCTCACTTGAGCCCGGTTTGACTGAGGGGAAGGTCAAGGTATATGCCCTGAGGGACCAGGGTCAGACTGAAGGCCACATGTTGAAATTGCTATCCATTGGTCCCCAGTGAACATACAATGTGTCCTGGCTCTGGTGGACCCAGGGGCTGAATGTTCTCTGATTCATGGTAACCCTGAGTGGTTCCCTTGGACCCCCACTATCACAGATGGATACAGGGGTGAGGCTATGTAAAAAGCCAAAATCCCCTTGGGAATAGGACATCTACCCCCAAAAGAGTATACTGTGTATATACCTCCTATCCCTGAGTGTATTTTTGGGATTGATATCCTGCAGGGTCTATGGCTGCAGACCACTGCAGGTGAGTTCAGACTGAGAGTACATGTGGTGAAGCAGTTCTGAGGGGACATGCTAGGCCACCCATAGCTTTGCCTGTGCCTTGGCGGTGACTAGTACCAAACAGTACAATCTGCCTGGAGGGCATACAGAGTTTGGAGAAACTCTCTAGGAGATGGAAAATGTGGGTATTATAAAGCCCACCCATAGTCTTTTCAATTCCCCAATGTGGTCAGTAAAAAAGCTGATGGCTTCTGGCATATGACTGTGGATTACAGAGAACTGAATAAAGGCATATCCCTTATGCATGCTGCTGTCCCCTCTATTGCAGGCCTGATGAATACCCTCAGCCATGAACTAGAAACATACTATTATGTTGTAGATCTTCTTAATGCCCTCTTTTCCATTGACATCGAGCAGGAAAGTCAGGAACAGTTTGCCTTCACATGGGAAAGATGGCATTGAACTTTCACCATCCTTCCACAGTAATACCTCCACAGCCCCACCATCTGTCATGGACTTGAAGCCCAGGACTTGGCCACATGGGAGAAGCTGCCAATGGTATGGCTGTACCATTATATTGATGATGTCCTCCTCACATCCAATTCTCTTACAGGTCTAGAAGGTATAGCACCTAGACTGCTGCAACATTTACAGGAGAAGGAATGGGCTGTGAACAGCACCAAGGTTCGGGGACTTTCTTTCTCTGTCAAATTCTTGGGGGTCGTATGGTTGGGTAAGACCAAAGTTATACCAGAAGCAGCTATATATAAAGTGCAGGCCTTTCCTACCCCTATAACTGTAGCATTGTTACAGGAGTTTTGGGGTCTTCTAGGCTACTGGAGAGTGTTTATCCCACACTTGGCACAAATTCTGAAGCCCTTACCCTAGTTGGTATGAAAGGGCATCATGTGGGATTAGGATGAGACATGTACATCTGCCTTTACTACAGCAAAACAGGCAGTCAAAGCCATGCAGACCTTGAGTGTGATAGACCCATCAAGGCCCTGTGAGCTGACGTTTATGAGACTGAAGACAGTTATGGTTGGGGTCTCTGGCAGGGGCTTGAATGAACTCGCCAATCTGTTGGATTCTGGTCACAACTCTGGAAAGGGGCAGAGGTATGATACACTTTGAAAGACAAACAACTGGCTGCCATGTATCACTCCTTGCAGGCTACAGAACCCATCACTGGAATGGCCCCAATAAAGGTAATAACGACCTATCCCATCTTGGTTTGGGTATGAGACTGGACCCCAAAAGGCAGGGAGTGGTGTGGTACAAATGCCCACTCTGGCCAAGTGGGGTGCTTGCCTGCAGCAGCGTAGTGGCCTCTCTAGTAGCCCCTTGAGTGGAGAACTCCAACGCTTATTGGGGCCGGTGACATATACTAGTGAAAAGCAGAAAGAACCTGTTTTTGAACCATTAGTAGCAGAGAGTCCCTATCAGGAAGGAAGAGCCCCTATACCCGAAGATGCATGGTACACAGATGGCTCCAGCTGTGGGCAGCCCCCAAAATGGAGGGCCATAGCTTTCCATCCTGAGACTGAGACAATATGGATGGAAGATGGTGAGGGGAAGAGCAGCCAATGGACAGAGCTGTGGGCTGTCTGGCTTGTCATCAGCCAGGAGCCCTCCCCTATAGTTGTCTGCACTGCCAGCTGGGCTGTCTATCAGGGCTTGACCCTGTGGCTACCAACCTGGTACCATGCCAACTGGCTGGTTGATAACCAACACCTCTGGGGGCAAGAATTGTGGGCAAGACTTATGGGCCTGTGGTCAGACTAAAATAATTACAGTAGACTATTGACAACTTATTTTCCACTGGCATCCCCAGGAAATGATGAGGCAGATAAATAGGCCCAGATACGTTGGTTAGAAGGATAGCCTGCCTCTGATGTAGCCCAGTGGTTACATCAGCATTTCTTGCATGCAGGGCAAAAGACAATGTGGGCTGTATCCCATCAGTGGGGATGGCCTTTGACCTTTGAAGAAGTTAGTAGAGCCTGGCAGGAGTGTGTCATGTACTTCAACAAGGACTTACACCAAGTTCCACAGCAACATGGGACAATAGCTCAGGGCCTATACCCCTCGTCAGGTGGCAGATAGACTATATTGGGCCTCTACCTGTGTCAGAAGGATATCGGTATGCCATGACTTGTGTGGACACAGCTACTGGACTTCTGGTTGCTTTTCCTTCCTGTTGGTACAGACCAACACACAACCAAAAGAGGCCTGGAGCATCTCTTTGCTGCCTATGGCCGACCACAGATAATTGAGAGTGATCAGGGCACCCATTTAACTGTACATACTGCAAGAATGGGTGCAACAGCTGGGAATCAAATGGAAGTTTCCTGTGCCATACAATCCTACTGCAGCAGGCATGACAGAGAGGCACAATGGCTTGTTAAAATCCGGACTAAAGTCAGATATCAATAGTCTGCAGGGATGATCAGTCTGCTTACGGACCATGCTATGGCGTTTGAATGAGAGACCCCTAGAGGGAGCCCTGGGCCCCATAGACATGTTCACACATATGGCTGCCTGCTGTATACAAGTGCAAGTACAAACCACCAAGGAAGAAACACTGAAACCAAAGTTTGGGCACCAGAATAATATCTTGCTGCCAGTACCAACTGCACTGAACCCCGGAGACTCCATTGAGTGAACGTGGCCTTAGTCCTTACGAGACATGGACCAATGATGGCTGGCTCTTGGGCACCTTGGGGACAAGGCCTGGAAACTGGCCTTCTGTGTATTCCTGGAAAAATAGCAGAGTGACCCCCCCAAAGGTCACAGTAGTATATCCTGAATGGCCAGAACATAGGAGCATCTTACCGGGGAGTTATGTTTTATCATTATGGACAGTGCATGCACCTCCAGTGGCACTATATATTGTTGCAGTCGGGGACCACAAAAATGAGAAACGGAGTCAGAATAACATTTAATACAGAGAGCTTAGACTTCCTCTGGAGACTTAGCACCAAGTCAGCACTCCCCTGCGCTTTTACCAAGTTACAGCAAGCAAAAACACAGGATTATAGGATAAATCTTATCATCAAGCTAAACAATTGCAAATTAATCCTCTTAAAGTTTCTCTTATGTCTCCTCAAGTCATGTGGCCGTGTGAGTCTCATGGTGTGCTCCTTATCTGGATTTGTCTCAGAAAAGATCCCAAGAACTGTTTGCAAACCTCCTCACACTGCTTATGATTCACACCAGATTCCAAGATGAAGCACCTATTGTTCTTTTCTCTTAGATTTGTTTCGGCTGTAGATTAAATTTAAGCAGGAACTAAACTACAGCAAGGTTAACTGCTGGGGTATTTATATTTCCCCCTTTTTGTTTAGCTTGCATCTTTTGTAACATTAGTGAGAAGATTGCTGATTGCTGCTGAACACGTTGACATTTTGGGGCAGCTCTTCTCCAGATGATACAAAACACAAATAACAAAGGAAGTACAATTATTATCAGTGTAGCAGTGGAACCACTAAATATTTTGAAGTGTTGGATTGGATTCAAGTTACTTATTCCATCTGCAATACTTTCCAGTAAATTAGAACCACTTAATACCTGTAATTGTTCCTAGAAAGTATCAGTAATGTGCTATTGAAGGTCTAATATTTCTCGGATCATATTGCCATGATTTAACAAATGTCTTTGAAATTTTTTCCATGGAAAATAATTATTATTACAAGGTATAGGAGTAACACAAAACTTGGTTGTATTCCAATCACAATTCATAGAAATTTGACATTGCAAACTAACAATATGATCTCCTAACATAATAAATGCTTGTTGCAAATCAGTCAATTGTGCATTAATTTTACTATCTATTTATCTTTGGGTGATCCACAATTTCAATGAATAAGAATTCCAATTATTAACAAAGTCCACAGTCTAAATACTTTGCTGAAGTGCAACTCCAGCGGTCATGTCAGGTGTGGTTATAGTTATGATTCTGAGGACAGCTGCAATAATTAATCCAATCATCCATCTAATTCTTGTCAGTAGTATATTGGAGAAGCATCATGCTTAGAGAATCTTGCCACTTTTGGTGTATTTGAACTGAAAGCCAGAGACCTGTTCTAGCCTTAAGAATATAAAGACTTCCTTTTGTGGAAAAGGAACAGAGTTGTTAATACAAGTATAGAATGAACAATATAGACAGGAGATGGAATATCCTAATGAACACCATGCTGTGTGACCAATCATAATTAAAAAGGGGAATCTGACACAGGCTGTAATATAATGACTTTCATTTTTAGTAAAACTCAGTTGACTATTTTTTGTAATACTATTATTCCAAATATGGCCTTTCCAAGCTGTGAGACCCTATAGAGCCAAGAGAATTTTCCATAAGTGATATTGCAGGGGCCCAAAAGGTAAATGTGGGGCAGGAGGAGACATTCCACCTCCATGCCAATAAATGGTCCTATACATTAGAAAATGTGTAAATGGTGTAATGTGTACCATTAATATACTTACGCCATCTCAGGTTCTGTGCTCTGGTCTGGGCGGAACCTTGAGGGCTCCAATCAGTGATGCTGCCATAGGAAGTATTAAGTAAAACCTGACCTGTTTCTCTTTGACAATTCGTCCAGTGCACCCATTCACTGATTCTTGCAGCTAATGGCTGGATGCAGATGGGCAAATCAAGGGGGTGATCTGTTACGTCACTTGTATTAATTTTTTTGTGGAACCCAAATGCTTGAAGAAGGAATAATTTTTTCTTTGATTCTTTATAGGTATCATTTTTAACAATGGATAACCATGCAGCTGGTTACATTTTCAAGCAATGGTTTTCATGTCCAATACAAATGGGTATCCCCTCTACTCCCACTATATAATTCTCAATTTTCATGCCCTCTTCTCCTGGCCTTAGGAGGCCACGAGTATCATAAGAACCAGGAGTCCAATTGGAATCATTAACATATATTGGGACCATTTCAGAGAGCCAATGAATAGTGTGACTGATAGGGGAGGGTTAGGAATGTCAGCCCAACATGAATAGTTGGTGCTGTTGCCTGAACTTACCCCCAAGGTGACCACGGCAGTCACAGCCAGGAACAAGCTTGAAGTGTGTGCCTGCTTGGTCTGTTGTACAATTTTTTCAACATCCTGTGTCATCTTCTTTAGTTGTCCTTATGTTGGAGGATTTACTTTTCGAGTTCTTGGTAATGGAGCTCGAACTCTGGATCCTCCAATAGTCATGGCTTGCGTCTCATCAATGGGAGGCTCAACATCAACTTGAGGCCTTTTGTTCATTTTCTGGGTTTTATCTTTCTAGCTGGGATCCACACAGTTGCTCCTGTTTCTGTAATGATGTAAGCATACCCTCGACCCCAGCCTTGAACCATCCCTGATTCCCATTCTTTGATATTATTCATATAAAAAACAGGCTGATTTATTTCAGGGGACTTTTCTCACACCCAATGTCTGTCAGCTGCTGATGAACCTGTATCATTTAAATTTTAAAAATTCAGGGTAAGTAATACCCTATGTGTTCTCATACAGGGACTTTCTATGTCACCATATCCTCCTTTTTGTTTAAGCAACATATCTTTCAATAACTGCCTGTCCCTGGGGGTTTATATGGAATCCCAGTAACATGCTTAATATCCCATTGGGAAAAAAACTTTAGTAATTTTTCAGAAAGGTAACTAGGGGCATTATCTGTTTTAATTTTAGTTGGCAATCAGATAACATTAAAAGCTTCAAATAAATGTTGAGTCACATAATCAGCCTTTTCTCCTGAAAGTGCAGAGGCCCATCTAAAACCAGAATATGTATCAATTGAGCAATGAACATACAATAATTTCCCAAACTCTGGGAGATGGGTGACATCCATCTGCCCCAGCTCATTAGTGTGCAGTCCTCTTGGGCTGACCCCTGGGGTGTGGGGTTCACTCTGGATCTGAGTACCCTGAGGGCATTGGTAGTGATATCTCGAGCCTGTTCTCTAGGGAGGCAAGATTTAACTTGTAAGCCTTTCCTGTTAACATGAGTTTGTTCACACCACACCTTGGCAGTTAGTAGGAACCCAACAAGTAATTTATCAATATGTTCATTAGCTTTAGTCATTGGTCCAGGGAGGGAGGTATGTGATCGGATATGAGTAATGTAAAGATCATGATGTCTGTCATACAATGATTGTTGCAAAGTACAAAATAATTGATACAATTCAGTGTTATCATCAAATAGAGTAACTGAGTAAATATGTTTTGCTGTATATTCAACATATTGTGAGTCAGTAACAATATTAAGGGGACTTGTAACATCTTGTAATAATAAAATAACAGCATATAATTCAGCTTTTTGTATGAGCGATAAGAAATTTGGACAATTTTTGAAGTTTTTCCATTATATCTTTCTTTGCCTTCTTTATTAGCATCTGTATAATAAGTATCAGCTTTTGGGACAGGTTGAGTATTAATAATGTCAGTACAAATCCACTGAGTTTTTTAAAGAAATTGAATACGTTTGTCTTCTGAAAAATGATTACTGATAGTTCCTATATAATTGGCAAAGGCTATTTGCCAGTTATTCAATTTCCAGTTGTCAGTTATTTGGGTGTTGGTAAGGGGAACAACGATCTGGGAAGGTTCTGATGCAATCAAAGCATGCAATTGTAATCGCCCACGAATAATTAACTGACAAATTTTATCTATATATGTAAGTAATTTCTTTGATGCTTTATGTGGTAAAAAAAAATCTATTCTAAAATTTTTCCTTTTTGTCATAAAATACCAGTAGGGGAATCCTCAGAAGGGAATATTAATAACTCAACATTATATTGTGTGTCAATACAATCTAAATAACTATTTCTCGTATGTTCTTCTATCCATTCTAATTATTTTTCGGCTTGAGGTGACAATTGTCTAGGACTATTTAATTCAGAATTTCCAGTTAAAGTATTAAATAAATGCTTAAGTGAATAGGTTGGAATTCCTAATGAAGGGCGAAGTCAATTGATATCACCTTAGAGCTTCTGAAAATCATTTAGAGTCCTGAGACTTTCTCTCCTAATTTGAATTTTTTGTGGAAGGGTTTTTGTTCTTTCAATTATACTTCCTAAATAATTACATGGAGTACTATCCTGTTCCTTTTCAGAAGCAATAATAAGACTGTAAGTGGTTAATTCTGCAACAGCTTGCTCATAGAGGTTTTGTAAAGTGGACAAATTTTTATGAACAATTAAAATATCATCATGTACTGAATAATTAAGGAATCAGGAAATTTTTTCCTTAATTTTCCTAAAGGTTGATGAACAAAGTACTGGCATAATGTAGGGCTATTTAACATTCCTTGAGGCAAAACTTTCCATTGATATCTAGCAGTAGGTTTATAATTATTGGGAGATGGAATAGTGAAAGCAAATTTCTCATAATCATAAGGTTGTAATGGAATGGTGAAAAACCAATATTTTAAATCAATTACTTTAATATTCCAATCTAGGGGAATCATACTGGGTTGTGGCAGTCCAGGTTGTAAAGGACCCATAGGTTGATTTTCTTAAATCTGTCAGTATTCTCCATTTTCCTGATTTTTTCATAATAACAAAGACAGGAGAATTCCATGAACTAACAGATTCTTCTATATGTCCAGCAGACAGCTGTTCTTGTATTAATTGCTCTAATGCTTGAAGCTTCTCTTTTGTTAAAGGCCACTGATCTACCCATATTGGTTTATTAGTTAACCATTTTAAGGGAAGGGCAAAGCTACGAACAGCGGCCTCTGTCATAAATTTGGATAACCAATGCCAGACTGATCTAATTTGGGCTGAGTTATTACATTAGTTAAGATACCTTGTTGGTTTTTTCCATAGACCCTTTCTAAAATCATGACCCATTTGAGCCATAATATTTCTAGACTGGGGGGAGATGGATGGTATATTTATAGTTGCCCCCCATCGGGACAATAAATTCCAACGTCACAGATTAATTTGTATAGGTGCAACAAAAGGTTGCATCATAGCGTTTTTGTCCTTCAGGCCCAATACATTGATAAGTTGACGTTGAAAAATCTCTGTTAAGTGTTCCTATTCCTGTAAATGTAGTAGACACAGAAGTCAAAGGCAAGGCAGAAGGCCAATACTCTTGAGATAGTATAGAAACACCAGCTCCTGTATCTACCAATCCTTTAAAGGGCACATTATTTATATAAACATTCATCTCAGGTCAATTATCATTAACAGCATACAATTCCCTTTCGGTTCTGACCAGTCTGAAGTCCATCGAAACCTGTCACTTTCGGGCCCCACGTTGGGCGCCAAATGTTGCAGTCGGGGGACCGCGAACACGAGAAACCGAGCCGAAATGACATTTCATGCAGAGGGCTTAGACTTCCTCCAAGTAAAGCGCTCCCTGCACTTTACTAAGTTACAGCAAGCAAAAAGACAGGATTATAGGATAAATTTATCATCAAGCTAAACAATTGCAAACTAATCCTCTTAAAGTTTCTCATGTCTCGTCAAGTCACCCAGCCACGTGAGTCTCACGGTGTGCTCCTTATCTGGGTTTGCCTCAGAAAGGATCCCGAGAACTGTTTGGGGTCCTTGTCACACTGCTCATGATTCACACCAGATTCCAAGACGCAGCACCTATTGTTCTTTTCTCTTAGATTAGTTTTGGCTATAGATTAAATTTAAGCAGGAACTAAATTACAGCGAGGTTAACTGCTGGGGTATCTACAATATACAGACACTTCAGTAACCCCCACGGGGAAAGGAGTAAAAGTATGACATACTAGACCTGGAAGGGACCCCCTTCCTGCTACAGTCCTATCACAGGACCACTCTCCTACGTGCATCCTACCTGATGGACAAGATTTGCCTATACTGGTGTCATTAAAACATGTGTCTTATTGCCCCTAAAGTCTTTGTGGATTGGGAACTTCCTCTGGCTTGAGGATCATTATAATTTTTGTTATTAGGAACCTCTTCTGACGTGAGGATTATTATAATTTTTGTTACCTGTATCAAAATCTTGTTGTATCTTAATTTTTGTTATTATCTATACGTTGTTATTATCCTTTGTTGCTGTTGTGGAATATGGCTACAGCACTCCAGCTTTCTTGCACAAGGACCATTGCAGAAGATTGAAAGAGTTTAGATTGTAAGGCAAGAATCCTGGAGGGCTGGAGTGTGGGGAAGTTGGGGGTCCTATGGCCAGGATCCTCACTGAACTTAAACCACCTGATGATGTAACTGGCCTGTTGCTAGGCTACTACTTCCACCCCTTAGTCAATAAGTTATTACTGAGCTATACAGAGAGCTCGGCCCAGTGCTCTGCGCGGAGGCAGAGTCACTAATGTTCAACCTACGCCCAGAGAACAAGCGGGGTAATAAACCCTTTCACCCCAAAGAACAGTTTGCTGTCAATTTCTTTGGTCACATTGTATCCATAGGGAACTTGCCTGGGGCTGAAACCCATGGGAAAGACAAATGGGTACTTTCTGGGAATCGTTTTGACTGTATTTAGTAATACTGTACTGTATTCCAGTTTTCTAAGAGAGTAATTCTTGTATTCTCACCCACCAAGAAAAATAAATAGATAAGAAAACCATGTGAGATCATGGATGTGTCAAGTAGCTTTCTTGTGGTAATCATTTCTCACTACATACATATATCACCCATTACATTATATACCTTAAATATGTGCAATATTTATTTGCCAATTAATTTCAAAAAAGCAAATTGAGGAAATGTTACTAGAGATAAGATAAAACCGAAGGAAAGGCAATTGAGAAATAATGGGAGAACTAACTTCTTTTTTTAATTTTAAAGATAGAGTCTATATTGGGGAGAAGTAGGTGAAGTACTTTAGGAGATTGGGCAATGTGAAAATAATCCAAGGTAGAATAACTAAATAGGCAATATTGTTCTGACACTTAGGATTTAATAAATTATGATTAAATGACTCATAGTTGGAAATCCACCAACAAATATCAATAAATACTTAGAACAATGCTCACACATCACAGGAATGGTGTTCCCTTACACTATTTCTTCATATAACATGTTAGTTATAGCACCTTTAGCCGAGCTGGTCTTCTCTGTTACTTACATAATTGTCCACTTTTCTTTACTGTAGATGTTGCTATGATAAGCATTATCATACATTAATGGCATGCTGTTCTTTCAAAGTTAGGAAGTTTTTGGTAGGAACCTGTCTTTAGTCCTTCCATTTCAAGATGGGTTTATGCAAGTGAAGTGTCCCTTCCCACAGTTTCTGGCTCCCAAAAAACATGCAAGTAATGTCAGCTTCTTTCTTGGACGAGATATCAGTGATTCAGGGAAATACAGAGGATCAATTTATGGTCAGAATCCACAAGTTAATACAAAACCCCCATGAAGGCCTGATGCAGTGCAAAGACCAGCAACTAGAACTGAAAATGGGTGGGTTAATTCTACAGGCATTAGAACGGAGGCAAGTAGAAGTTTCATTAGAAATCAGAAGGCTGATAGGTGCCACCATGGACAATCATGATCCATCGCCCACTTTTCAGATTCACTTTAGTTCACAGACCTCCTGTCTATTGTTTGAAGGAAAGGCCACTTCACTGCAATTACTAAACAGGTACATATAACTTAATTTTCTCCAATTTTCTCCTGGGTAGAAATAGCCAATTAGTGGAAAAATGATACTTTGGGAAACTGAATTGACACAACGAAAGATAAAATGTGATCAGAGATCAGATAATAAGTGGAGTCCTGCCTGAAGCCCATCTCACAGTAGGGCTGCTGTTTCCAAAAACACATAGCACAGTTTTCACACCAAGGCAAAGGCTCAGTACCTATGCTTCGCCAATGTCAGGTCTATCATTGTCATTAACATGGACAGATAGTGATGCAGCTGTCCTGTCCTTTGGGAAGAACTGCAGCAACAATGCCACAATTAGAGAACAGAAGAATTAAGAAAGTTCATTTTCTGTTGCCTCCTCATTTAATTCATCTTCATGGATGCTGCCAAGTTGGGTTGTGGTATACGAGGGTGGACGAGCACCAATTTTCCAAGAGGCAACCCACTTTAGCTGCTATACCACTTGCGCTATCTTTACTGGGACATGTGTTTTAGACTTTGATAAAAACTATCAGTATGCTGAAGGTTGTTTTAACCCTCATTACTAAACATGATCAAAACAAAAAAACCACCATTACAAAACATGATCAAAACAAAAAAACCACTGCCTTTCCCCAGTGTGTGTAAGCTCCTCTGCTTTCGTTCACAGTACAGTTGCAGAGACATTGACATCTTTCCACCCCACAAAACTCACAATGCTGCACTCCATTGATGAGATTGTGTTCATTGGACATGATTGACAAGCTAGAGCTAGTCCACTGGATACCTTGGTAAGATATATAGTTTCCAAGACATGTATATACATGTAAGATATATAGGTAAACACTTAAAAGACTAAGTCTTATCATATTGGTAAGCTTTTAAGGTTCCAAAAGTCTGAAATATGGCAAAAGCCTCTAGGGCAAAAGATACCTCACATGCTTAGGGCACCCTACCCTTAGGAAAATCAGATCGTTCCTTGTGGGCTTCTTTGGATTTTAGAGGCAGATTAATGCACACTATGAAATAAACCTCAAAATCTCATTGATCGGGTAACTTGGAAGGCTGTTAGCTTCCAACAGTGCCCAGAACAAGAGCAGGCTCTGTAACAGGTCTAAGATGTCTTGAAGGCTAGTGACTATTCTTTGCTTCTAGCATTACAGCAAGAGTTCCACTAAGCCAGGAGCTATGGCTGCTGCCTAATCATTCTGGATTTCCCATGTTAATGAGCCAGCCAGCAGAATACGGACAGGCAGCCTTGGACTGGCTGAAGTTCTGACCAGTGTGAGGGACTTTTACTAGATATCTACTACTGGATGTTTAAAGTGAACATGATTAGATCATGAGGCCACTGGATCAGCAGCACCATGAGGTGCATAACTTGTCCCCTTAACCTCCAATGTCAAATCTTTTGTGCAGACTGTGTTTGGGGAGTTCTTAGAAGGGGTGGCAGGTCGGGCACCATGTGACATAAAAACAAAGCTAAGAAATGCAGGGCAGACTTCCTCAGACCCTCTGGCACTGTGGCTCAGATTCCAGCAATGGTTCACTGGACTCTTCCTTGCAGGACTAATTCATTTCACTCTAAAGATATTTTGTCTAGAAAGTGCACAGCTCATCTTCAGTTTCAGTCTCAGGGCTTCTTTGGTTCCACCTCAGACCACAGAATCTTACTGAGCACGCTTACATGCACAGTTTGAAGGTGGGGGAAAGGGTACTAAATTCCTTGCAGTTAATATCAGTCACAGAGGAATTGTATGCTATGTGAATGTATTTCCTTGTTACTTAATGAAGGAATTGTCAGAGGCTTTCTGTTTGTTCCTTAGAAAACCTCTGTGGAATCGAACCTAGATGTCCACAGCAGTGGCCCGGAAAATACATTCTTATGCTGGCTGTTATCCTCTCCCTATCTTACTCACCCCCATTCTTTGTACCTGTGACTTGATCTCATCTTGCAAATTAACTAACACAGCTGTACCTGAATTATGGTCTGCTTCATGGGAGAACTCTTGCAAAACTACATGGCAATTTAATGAACACCTCCTGAAGAGAAATTCTCACACACATTTTTAAGTGCTTCAGAATATGGATCTCAAATTGTACCCAATCTACTTGCAAAGGGAATGCTGACTATTAACTTACAGTCAGAGGCCTACCAAATTGTGTAACAATCAAAAGTTTTTCAAAGCCATAAATACAGAATAAAAATAAAAATCCATCTAACATTTCATGCAATCATTTAAATTTTTCCATCAAGAAGAAACACCAATAATTCCCACTATACTTCAATTGGTTGTGACAGTTATTGCTTCTAAAATGATCAAGGGAACCTAACGAAGGAAATGAGAGATGTATACTCTGAAAAGTACAAGACACTCATGAGAGAAATTAAAGAAGACACCAATAAATGGAAACGCATCCCATGCTCATGGATTGGAAGAATTAATATTATCAAAATGGCCATCTTGCCTAAAGCAATCTACACATTCAATGCAATCCCTATCAAAATACAAACAGCATTCTTCAATGAACTAGAGCAAATCGTTCTAAAATTCATATGGAACCAAAAAAGACCCCAAAAGGCCAAAGCAAACCTGAGAAGGAAGAATAAAGCTAGGGGCATTACACACCCCAACTTTAAGCTCTACTACAAAACCACAGTAATCAAGACAGTTTGGTACTGGCACAAGAACAGACCCATAGACCAGTGGAACACACTAGAGAGGCCAGATATAAACCCAAACATACATGGTCAATTAACATATGATAAACGAGCCATGGACATACAATGGGGAAATGATAGCCTCTTCAACAACTGGTGTTGGCAAAACTGGACAGCTACATGCAAGAGAATGAAACTGGATTATTGTCTAACCCCATACACAAAAGTAAACTCAAAATGGATCGAAGACCTGAATGTAAGTCATGAAACCATAAACCTCTTAGAAGAAAACATAGACAAAAATCTCTTGGATATGAACATGAGCAACTTTTCCCTGAACGTATCTTCTCCGGCAAAGGAAAGATATAAAAAATGAACAAATGGGACTACATCATGCCAAAAAGCTTCTGTACAGTCAAGGACACCATTAGCAAAACAAAAAGGCATCCTACAGTATGCGAGAATATATTTGTAAATGACATATCTGACAAGGGGTTAACATCCAAAATATATAAAGAACTCACACACCTCAATACCCAAAAAGTAAATAACCCTATTAAAAAATGGGAAGAGGATCTGAACAGACACTTCTCCAAAGAAGAAATTCAGATGGTTAACAGATACATGAAAAGATGCTCCACATCACTAATTATCAGGGAAATGCAACTTAAAACCACAATGAGATATCACTTCACACCAGTTAGGATGGCCAACATAGAAAAGACTAG
Organism: Manis javanica; assembly: GCF_040802235.1. Taxonomy (NCBI): domain Eukaryota; kingdom Metazoa; phylum Chordata; class Mammalia; order Pholidota; family Manidae; genus Manis; species Manis javanica. The sequence goes on along the minus strand of NC_133169.1, from coordinate 31,168,352 downwards.
GAACAACAAATACTGGCAAGGATGTGGAGAAAGGGGAACCCTCCTACACTACTGGTAGGAATGTAAACTAGTTCAACCATTGTGGAAAGCAGTATGGAGGTTCTTCAAAAAACTAAAAACAGAAATACCTTTTGACCCAGGAATTCCACTCCTAGGAATTTCCCCTAAGAATGCAGTTTCCCAGTTTGAAAAAGACATATGCATCCCTATGTTTATTGCAGCACTATTTACAATAGCCAAGAAATGGAAGCAACCCAAGTGTCCATCAGTAGATGAATGGATAAAGAAGATGTGGTACATATACACAATGGAATATTATTCAGCCATAAGAAGAAAACAAATCCTACCATTTGCAACAATGTGGATGGAACTAGAGGCTATTATGCTCAGTGAAATAAGTCAGGCGGAGAAAGACAAGTACCAAGTGATTTCACTCATCTGTGGAGCATAAGAACAAAGCAAAAACTGAAGGAACAAAACAGCAGACTCACAGAACCCAAGAATGGACTAACAGTTACCAAAGGGAAAGGGACTGGGGAGGGTGGGTGGGAAGGGAGGGATGAGGTGGATAAAGGGGTATTATGATTAGGATGCATAACGTAGCAGGTGTGGGGCATGGGGAAGTCAGTATAGCACAGAGAAGACAAGTAGTAACTCTATAGCTGTCGCGTGCCCTGTCCTCGCCGGCAAGAACAGCATGCAACAACAGCAGGATTCTTCTGCAGAAAGCTTTATTCTTCAGCTCTTTGTGAAACAAATGAGTTGGGCAGGACCCAGAGGGGAAGGAGAGGCTTGCTTATATAGTTCTCATGCTCTGACCTGGTTGGTGCGGCTCCATATGCCTTATTAGCATAACCATTTGGTGGGTCTCATTGGTCCTTATGCCAAGGCGCAATTAGCATGTAGTTTAGTGGTGTGGGATGATTTGTCATTAGGAAGTTCGGGGCCTTCCGGCTGCCCTGCATTGGGCGCTATTTTCTGAGCGCGGCTGCCAACATCTCCCCCTTTTTTGTCTAACAGAAGCTCAAGGCGGAACTTGCCAGCAGAGGCGGAGACAGAGGCCTGACCTCCATCATACTTCTTGATGCCCCCTTTTTGGAGAGGGGTTCTGGGCATCTACCCCTATGCAGTCAGGCATGCCTCTCAGAGGGGTCCAAGACTTCTTGCAGTGCTTTGCCTCGCATCCTCTGGCTGGCGTTGGGACCGCTTGGTACAAAGGGTTTGGACCCTTTTTCTCAACTCTCTTGCACCATGAGCTTCTTAAAGAAAGCTGTGATTAAGCATTGAGGTACTCAGGCCTGGTGCAGTGCCACATGGGCTCAGGGTGCAAGAGCTACCTCAAGCTAAAGCCGAGCTTCTTTCTTAAGCATGTTGAGCCACACTTGGGGAGAGGCGCCAATGTCTATCACCATTAGGGCTTGAGCAAGGATCACCTTGTCCTGCTTATGTTGGTTGCGGAGTCTGCATTACAACCAGAGTAAGAGCATGAGACCTCTAAGCAGGAACACGCCCATCCCAGCCATGCCCGCCCAGTCCTTGACGTGGGAGAGAGCTCTGAGGAACTGGGAAGAGAGTCTTTCTGCTACGGAGATATCTAGACGGGTGGAGTTGATGTGGATAATTTCTCGCCGCAGCTCTTCTAGTGTCCCATCGAAGTCTTGGGACCAGTTTCCTGAAAGATACTGGGACAGGTCTCGTGACAGATTAGTGAAAGCATTTAATACTTCTGTTAGTGATCCTGGCTTGTTTGTGGCTCTGTAATATGGCTGCGGCTAGGCCCGCATTGGTGAGTGGCCCTCCTATTTCTCTACAGGCTTTCAACTAGGCATGTATCCCTTTTTGTTTCCAGGGTGTTATCGCCTGTCTGCATTCCTTGGTACATTGTTCAAATACTAATTGCTCCACTAGGGGCATTGCTTGTTCCTGATCTCTAAATATTCTGCCTGCGGCCTCCATCATACGAGCGACAAAGTCAGAAAATGGCTCGCTCAGCCCCTGAATAATTTTTGTCAAATTGCCTGATACTTCTCCTTTGTTGGTGAGGGCTTTCCATGCCTTGGCGGCGCACGTGTTTATTTGTGCGTATACCTGTAAGGGGAAGGCGGTCTGGTTGGCTACCCACTGTCCTTGGCCCGTCAGCATATCATATGACCACGCAGGCTGTCCTTCGGCCGCGTTTGCGCGTGCCTGGGTCATGCTGATATCATGCCACAATGCCTTCCATTCTATGTATTGCCCCATACGAGAAAGGCATGCCTTAGTTACATATTGCCAGTCTGCGGGTGTCATGGCTGTCTCTGTTAATCTCTCAACTTGTGCTATGGTATAGTAGCACTGACTCCATAAGCCCGAACGGATTCTGCTAACTCCTTAACTTGTTTATGGCTCAGGGGCTGGTGAGAGCGTACACCGTTATCCTCAAATACAGGAAACATTTGTCTAATTGCCTGAAGAGTATCTGGGTGGCAAAAGGAGAGTGCGCCACTCACGTAAGGTGGCGGGGCAACGGGCGTCGGGGGACACCCTGCTTTCATTTTTTCCTTGGTCCGCTTTTCAACTTTGCTGGTTCCCTTACTTCTACACTCTGCGGTTTTATTTTCTTCCCCTTCCTCTGCGGACGTTAATTCCTCCTCAGATTCCCTATTGGAGAGTTGGAGGTCCCTCAACTCTTTCCAGGGGTATTTACTATTTTCTCCGAGGCGATCGTCACTCGCTTCTCGGGGCTCTTTTGCTTTTGCCCTAGGCGGGCTTTCTCCCTCACTCTGAGGTTTATTTACCTTCGTTTTTGTGGCCTTTTTTCGGCCGCGCGCGCTCTCTGTTTCCCGTTCCGTTTCTGACATGCTCTCTTGGATATCTGTCAATGCTCTCTGACCTTCTTTTATTACTTTTTCACATCTCTCATCTTGCAGACAAGCTCTAATCAGTTTCCAGAGGGGCCTGGTGCCTCCCCTCAGGCTACCCTCCTCCTCCTCTCTATCAAGATCTTTCCCCAGTTTGTCCCAGCTCGGGATTGAGAGGGACCCTGAACAAATGAACCAGGGGGCCACACGGTCTATCTCCTTCACAAAAGATCCTAAGACTTTGCTGGAGACCTTCAAGTTTCGCTCTTTGAGAGCTGTCTGCAGCGCTGTGACTAATGACGGTGCATTCCCCATGGTGCCTCCTTATTTACAGAGAACCATCAACCATCATCCTAAAAAGCAGGGGCCTCTCGGAACTTACCCCTCCGGGCTTTCTTCTGACCTGCAGTTCTGAATCCTCTCCAGATGTCTGAAGGGTCCTCCCTGTGCCGGTGATATTCTGGTTCCCGGGTTTCGGCACCACTTGTCGCGTGCCCTGTCCTCGCCGGCAAGAACAGCATGCAACAACAGCAGGATTCTTCTGCAGAAAGCTTTATTCTTCAGCTCTTTGTGAAACAAATGAGTTGGGCAGGACCCAGAGGGAAAGGAGAGGCTTGCTTATATAGTTCTCATGCTCTGACCTGGTTGGTGTGGCTCCATATGCCTTATTAGCATAACCATTTGGTGGGTCTCATTGGTCCTTATGCCAAGGCGCAATTAGCATGTAGTTTAGTGGTGTGGGATGATTTGTCATTAGGAAGTTCGGGGCCTTCTGGCTGCCCTGCATTGGGCGCTATTTTCTGAGCGCGGCTGCCAACATATAGCATCTTACTCTGCTGATGGACAGTGACTGTAATGGAGTATGTGCTGGGGACTTGATAATGGGGGGAACCTAGTAACCACAGTGTTGCTCATGTGATTGTATATTAATGGTAGCAAAAAAAGAGATGGAGACTATAAATAAATAAATAAATAAATAAATAAATAAATAAATAAATAAATAAATAAATAAATTGATCGAGGGAGAATTTAGCAGAAAATACTTCATGATAAACACATTGGTAAATTAGACTTTGGATCTGAACAAAATTATGTTAGTTGTACTAGATAATATTATTTATTTCTGAAAGAAACATCATCCATGATGAACCAGAGTGAAGATACAGAAAATTAAGTTTAAATGCATGGTTTTTCCATTTAACATCTTGTTTACCTTGAACATGAAATTATACTTTTGGTTTCCTAAGGAATATGATTTTTCTTTTGTAAACAAAGCAGGATATCTAGAATAAAATACATTGTTTTAGTTGCTGTATAAATTGACCTGCAATTTCCACTTACATGGAAAGAACACAATTATGGAAGAAAATGCTTAAAGTTTACTGCAAGTCTCACCCAGATCCATTCCATGTGTTCCCTTAGTTCTTCAATGAATGGACTGTCTTATAATCTAGTTAAAGAAAATTTTCCTGGTGCCAGAGTGTAGGTAATTATGACCATTGTCATTTGCAGACAGGAGTAAGGTGTGGAAGAATCATAGACTTGCCCTTTTGGGATGATTTTAAGTCTGCTTGATAGTAAATAAGGAAACTTATTTTTGTCATAGCAGATTGGCTATAAACCCAATAGTTAATAGCTTGACAGGAACAAAATTAGCAAAGTAATATCTACATTTCTGAAGCATGGGGCAAATTACATATTGCTCAATTAGATAATTACAAATATTCTGATGATTTTCATGTTGTACACACAAACAGTTAAAAATTGATAACTTAAGGCATATATTCTTATCCACAAAGAAGTCATGGCTTTACTGGCTGAATTTAGAAACTGTCAGTGTTACCATTCTTATTTCATACTCAGGCTTTTCCCAGGATTTTCCGCAGAGCCTCTCCTACCTCCCTGTTCCTTAGGCTGTATATGAGGGGGTTCATCATGGGGGTGAGGATGGTGTAGAACACAGACAGCCCCTCATCTTGCTCTGCAGTGTGCAAGGAGCTGGGAATCATGTAGATGAACATGGTTGGACCAAAGTAGAGAAACACCACCATCAGATGGGAAGAGCACATGGCAAGAGCTTTATTTCTTGCCTTGAAAGAATTTAAGTGGACAACACTGAGGAAAATAAAAATGTAGGAAGTCAGAATGAGACCAAAAGGGGTGAGGAGAAAGATGATACCAATTACAAACACAACTTTATTATAAGTAGAAGTGTCTTCACATGACAGCTTGAGGACTGCCTGTAGCTCACAGAAGAAATGGTGTACTTTTCTTGAGCCACATCTGGGAAAATGCATAGTATATGTGGTCTGCACTAGGGAATTAAATGCACCCCCTAACCAGGACATGACGGCCATCTGCAGGCAAACTTCAGAATTCATGATGACCACATATCTCAAGGGGCTACAAATAGCAATGTATCGGTTATAGGCCATAAGGGTGAGCAAAATACATTCACTGCCTCCAAGGGCAGAATGTAAATACATCTGAATTCCACAGCCAGTGTAGGAAATATCTGATGTCCCTGAGAAAAAGTTGGTTAGCATCTTAGGGACCATCGTGGAGATAAGAAAGATGTCCATGAGGGACAGCTGGCTGAGCAGAAAGTACATGGGGCTGTGAAGCTGGGGCTCCAGGGAGAGGAGGAGGATCAAGATGGTGTTTCCTGTGATGGCAACAACATAGGCAAGGAGAATGGTACAGATCAGGAACTCGACATGCCTCGTTCCCAGGAAGAGTCCAAGGAGGACAAAATCAACAATGGATGTCTCGTTTTCTCTCCCCATATTTTCCACATAACTAAAGGAATAAAAAGGAAAAGCACATCAATGCATTTAATGGGTGGGGAGGAATATTTATCACAGTGACTTTTCACATATTGACTTCATGATAAAATTTTCGTTTACCATTATGCCCCAAATCTGGCCCACCTTTGGAGACAAACTGCAACTAGCATTTGAATTTCTTAATGACCATGTACATTAATTAATAATCCTATTAACAGGTCACTTTAAAGATACATCATTTGGGAAAGTATTTCAAATGAGATTTCTAGAATTTGGCAGGTGAATATTTCAGGTTTCTTGAGATAAATTTCTGTTTCAGTGTGATCAACCAAATAGCAGAACGCAGTTTTGCATAGAGTATAGTCACTCAATCTTCTCATCATGCCAATTTAATATCCTTCCCTTTGTGCATGAAAACATCTAGAAAGCATAATGATGGCTCAATTTCTCTTCCACAGTTTCTGAGCCACTAACCAGGAGAATCTAGTATCATGAGAACAGCTGTAATAGCTTGTTGGAAGAGGCTAATCCTTCGTACCGTGTGATGGGGTCTAGAAGGCAGGCACAGAGTACACATCAGTTCATAGAGTGCTATGGGGAGGTCCTGTGAGCACGGCAAGCTGTCTATTCCCACATCGTATGAGACTTCACCCTTTTTATACACAGCAATGAGGATTAAGACAATTGGAGGATAACCAAGAAAGCAGCTATTCCAGCCTGAGCAATACATACTTACTGTTAATATCTTTTAAAAACCCAATCCTCCTATTTTTTTCATCCTGGAAACATCATTGTATCATCAAGACCTGTTGTGATCAGAGCTTCACACCAGCTGTAATATATCAGACTTCAATCTGATAGCTCTCATACCTGCTTTATTTCTCTGCCTTTTCACTTAGGAAATATTGTGTGAAGTGCTCAAGGCAATCTGCTAGTTGATGTGGGAGTGGAAAGCTTAGTAAGATAGAGAATTCTAATTTGCTACAAAAGTACCATACCAGAAACTTTTTAAATCATTAATCATTCTGACACAAAGCAGTAATAGAGTAGGAATAGACCTGTCTCTTTCTATATATCCATGTCTTACCTCTAAACTTACATCTGTATCTATACAATGTCTTTTGTGCCTTTGTACTAACAGGAGCAGAGACAGAAGGTATGTGGGAGAAGGTCCTCAGTCTCCTCTGTGTGACTGGTAATGAACAGATTTTCAAATTTCAGAATCCTTTTCTTTTTACGTAATGCCAGGCCATTCAGTTTTAGAGATCTACTGGTGGCATAAAAGAGATACAAGTGTTCAAAACCAGAAGAGTGTAATTTTAAGGACATTATATTTTTGTCCAGTATGGTAATGGAGATCCTACAGTGGGGTTAAGTTGTGAAAAAAATATGAATTATGATAGTGCTAAGTGATAGAGTTAAAGGCCTCATGCCTTTTTCTATTTTATTACACCAGAAAAACCTCCTCACATATAACTTTTCTATACTTCTTCATAGAATTCATTGATCTTTTGAGAAAAACCTTCAATGGAATATTTGTCCAAAAATGGAATCATTGGCATGTTTTCAGCATTATTGTCATTACCTCTTCCAAGGTGGTCTTGCTCTGATGCCCTGCACTCTGTCCTCTAAAAGGAATCGTGATTCACGGCAAAGGGAAGTGACCCTTTGGTGCCCTCATATTGTCTGCTCACTGCACCTTGATTCCAGGACCCGAGTGGTCAAAAGGGAGTAAGCTCGACTACTTAAGAGGAGACACAAGAGAAGGAGCCCAGTCGTGTAAAGTCAGGGTCCGGGATGCCTCCAGGGGAGTTTCCTCAGGGAATTCTATACCTCGCCTCCAATTATCTTCACTTAATTTCATCAGATTGAGCTTTCTCAGGAGTAAGGACTAGAGGATAATTATCTACTCCTTTTAGAGGCTGCTTTGAGATTAGTACTCCGTTTCTCCCCCACAGCATCAGCATATTCTAGGAATTATGCTTCCATGTATCTTAAACATTATGCCCAGTGTTCTCAACCAGACATTAGGATCAGGCCTCTGGAAAAGCCTCTTTGGTGAGACTGCTGTCTGAGAGACTCATCTCAGAAGAAAGTTGATATACAAGGAGTCTATCCTTTCCATAGCAAGGGAGGAGAAATAATTCATATGTATAAAAGGGAATTACCTGAAATAAGGGTGTTTAGTATAGTATAGTATAGTATAGTATAGTATAGTATAGTATAGTATAGTAATATAGCTCTTAACATGAATGGATAGCATCCAGAGAGAAAATAAAGAAAAGTGACATTGAAGACACATTAGACAAGATGGATTTAACACATAATATACAGAACACTCTACCCCAAAGCAGCAGAACACACAGTCTTCTTAAATGTACATGGAACAATCTCTATAATAGATCATATATCAGGAAACAAAAAAAGCCTCAATAAATTTAAGAAGATTGAAATTCTATCAACATCTTTTATATGACAATAGTATGAAACTAGATACTAATTACATAATGAAAACTATAAAAAGCACAAACGTATGGAGACTAAACAACATGCATTAAAATAATCAATGGATTAATGAACAAACTAAACAGGAATCAACAGTACGTGGAACCAAATGAAAATAGAAACACAATAGTTCAAAATGTGTGCCATGCAGCAAAAGCATGTCTCAGAGTAAAGAACCTCTTTATGGTTCATAGCAATGCAGTCCTACCTCAACAGACATGAAAATACAAAATAAACAAACAATCTAACCTCACAACTAAAGGAACTAGAAAAAGAACAAAGCCCAAAATTAGTAGGAGAAACATAATACAGATCAGAGCAGAAATAAATAAAATAGAGAATAAGAAAATGGAAAAATCAAGAAAACAGATGTTTCTTTGAGAAGATAAACAAAATAGACAAACTCCTAGCCGGATTTATCAAGAGACAGGATATAAATAAACAAAATCATGAACAAAAAGGGAGAAGTTACAAAGACCACCATAGAAATTCAAAGAAATATAAGATAATTATACAAAAAAATCTATATGCCAATAAATTGAACAACATAAAAGAAATGGACAGATTTTCAAAAACATACAATCTTCCAAGACTGAGGAAGAAGTAGGAAATCTGAACAAACTGATTGCTGGTAATGAAACTGAATTGGAAAAAATTTTTAACTCCCCCAAAATAGAAGTTCAGGACCAAGTGTCTTCCAGGTGAATTCTAGAAACCCTTAAAAGAAGAGTTAATACCTATCATTCTTAAAGTATTCCAAAAAAAAAAAAAGAAGAGAGAATATTTACAAACTCATTCTATGAAGCCAGAATTATTCTAACACTGAAAGCAAAGGAACTCCCCAAAATAGAAAATCACAGACCAATATACCTAAAATACATAGATGCAAAAATCCATGATAAAATATGAGCAAACTGAATTCAAAAATACACCAAAAGGATTACACATCACAACCAAATAGGATTTATTCCAGGGATGCAAGGATGGTACAGTATTCATAAATCAATGTGATATACTGAGGCTCCAGAGAGGAAGATGTTCCCAGCCTGGGGTGAGTCACCTATGAAACCAGTGAAACTGAAATAAGTCAAGGAAAAGGTCAGCTGGAAGAAAGGCTTTTGTTCCTTTTCACAGGCGCTGGCCAGACCAGGCCTGTCCCGATCCCCCTGCTGTGGCTCCATCCACCCCTCTGGACGTAGTGCACTCTGCTTCTCCCCACCCACTCCTTCCGGCAGGAACTCCACAGGCGGGTCCTTGATGACTGGCAGATGCCAGACCACTACCTACCAGGAACTGAGGGGAGGAGAGAATGGCTGTTTTCTCTCCACCCCTTGTCCCAGGAGGCTCCAGTGATAAACACCTATTGATATGTAAATGGACTAAGGCTAGGCAGGAGATTCTGGAAATTCTGCCATTTACCCCACATATACCATATTAAAAAAAGGAAGAATAAAAACCATATGATTATATCAATAGAGGCTGAAAAGTCTTTTCAGAAAATTCAACATCCATTCATAATAAAAACTCTCAACAAAATGGGTACAGTGGGAATATAACTCAAAAAAACAAGGCCATATATGACAAACCCACGGCTAACATCACACTTAATGGGGGGAAAAAATCGCACTCACTGAAAACTTTTCCACTAAGATAAGGACAGCACAAGGATTCTCACTCTCACTACTTTTATTCAAGATAGAGTCCTGGAGGTCCTAGCCACAGCAATCACACAAAAAGAGATAAAATGCATCCAAATTAGTAGTAAGTAAAACTATCACTATTTACAGGTGACATAATACTACATGAAGAAAACCCTAAAGACTCCACCAAAAAAACTGTTAGAACCAAAAACTGGATACACCAAGGTTGCAGGATACAATAAAAATATACAATCCGTTGCATTCCTATATACTAAGAATCAACTAGCAGAAAGAGAATTGAACAATTCTGTTTACATTTGCATCAAAAAGAATAAAACACCTAGAAAAAAGGTGAAAGACCTGTACTTGAAAACTGTAAGACACTGATGAAACTGAAGAAATCAATAAAAATCTATCCCATGCCCATGGATAGAAAGAATTCGTATTATCAAAATGGCCATCCTGCCCAAAGCAATTTACAGATTCAATGCAATCCCTACCAAAATACCAAAAGCATTTTTCAATGAACCAGAGCAAATAATTCTAAAATTTATATAGAACCACAAACGATTCAAACAGCCTGAGAGAAACTGGAAAAAGCTAGGGGTAGCACACTCCCTAACTTCAAGTTCTACTACAAAGCTTCAATGACTAAAACAGCATAATACTGGCACAAAAACAGACACATAGATCGATGGAACAGAATAGGGAGCTCAGAAATAAACCTATATATACATGTCAATATATGACAAAGGAGCTATGAGCACACAATGGGGAAAAAAACAGTCTATCAAATAAATGTTGTTGAGAAAAATGGACAGCTACATGTAAAAGAATTGAATTAGATCACTGCCTTACAGCATACACAAAAGTAAACTCTAAATTAATTAAGGCCTAAATGTAAGATATGAAACCAGAATAGTCTAAGATGAAAACATAGGCAATATCCCAAGCTCATGCTACAAGGCCAGCATCACTCTAACACCAAAACCAAGCAAAGACACCACAAAAAGAGAAAATTACAGACCAATATCACTGATGAACAAAGATGCAAACGTCCCCCCAAAAATATTAGCAAACTGAATTGAAAAATACATCAAAAAGGTCATCCATCATGATCAAGTAGGATTTATTTCAGGGATGCAAGGATGGTACAACATTTGAAAATCCATCAACATCATCCACCACATCAACAAAAAGAAGGACAAAAACCACATGATTATCTGCATAGATGCTAAAAAGGCATTTGACAAAATTCAATATCCATTCATGATAAAAATTCTCAACAAAATGGGTATAGAGGCTAGGTGCCTCAACATAATAACGGCCATATATGACAAACCCACAGCCAACATCATACTAAACAGTGAGAGCTGAAAGCTTCTCCTTTAAGATCGGGAACAAAACAAGGATGACCACTCTCCCCACTTTAATTCAACATAGTTCTGGAAGTCCTAGCCACAGCAATCAGACAATACAAACAAATAAAAGGCATACAGGTAGGCAAAGAAGAAGTTAAACTGTCCCTGTTTTCAGAGACATGATACTGCGTATAAAAAAACCCTAAGAATCCAATCCAAAACTACTAGAACTAATACCTGAATTCAGCAAAGTTGCAGGATACAAACTTAAAACACAGAAATCTGGTGCATTCCTATATACTAACGATGAACTAGCAGAGGGAGAAATCATGAAAAAACCTAACCAAGGAAGTGAAAGACTTATACCCTGAAAACTACAAGACACTCATGAGAGAAAGTAAAAAGAAACCAGTAAATGGAAACACATCCCATGCTCATGGATAGGAAGAATTAAAATTATCAAAATGGCCATCCTGCCTAAAGCAATCTACAGATTCAATGCAATCCCTATCAAAATACAAACAGCATTTTTCAACAAACTAGAGTAAATCATTCTAAAATTCATATGGAACCACAAAAGATCCCGAATAGCCAAAGCAATACTGAGAAGGAAGAATAAAGCTGGGGCATTACACAGCCCAACTTTAAGCTCTACTACAAGGCCACAGTAAGCAAGAAAATTTTGTACTGGCACAAGAACAGACCCATAGATCAATGAAACAGACTAGAGAGCCCAGATAAAAATCCAATCATATATGGTCAATTAATATACAATAAAGGAACCATGGATATATAATGGGGAAATGACAGTCTCTTCAACAGATGGTGCTGGCAAAACTGGACAGCTACATGCAAGAGAATGAAACTGGATTATTGTCTAACCCCATACACAAAAGTAAACTCAAAATGGATCAAAGACCTGAATGTAAGTCATGAAACCATAAAACTCTTAGAAGAAAACATAGGCAAAAATCTCTTGAATATGAACATGAGCAACTTTTCCCTGAACGTATCTTTTCCAGCAAAGGAAAGAAATAAAAAATGAACAAATGGGACTATATCATGCTAAAAAGCTTCTATACAGTCAAGGACACCCTCAGCAGAACAAAAAGGCATCCTGAAGTATGGGAGAATACACTTGTAAAAGACATATCCAACAAGGGATTAATATCCAAAATATATAAAGAACTTAAATGTCTCAACACCTAAAAAGCAAATAACCCTATTAAAAAACGGGAAGAGGATATGAACAGACACTTCTCCAAAGAAGAAATTCAGATGGTCAACAGGCATATCAAAAGATACTCCACATCACTGATAATCAGGGAAATGCAAATTAAAACCACAATGAGATATTACCTCACACCAGTTAGGATGGCCAACATAGAAAAGACTAGGAACAACAAATGCTGGCGAGGATGTGGAGAAAGGGGAACCCTCCTACACTGCTGGCACGAATGTAAAATAGTTCAACATTATGGAAAGCAGTATGGAGGTTCCTCAAAAAACTCGAAATAGAAATATCATTTGACCCAGGAATTCCACTCCTAGGAATTTCCCCTAAGAATGGAGTTTCCCAGTTTCAAAAAGACATATGCACCCCTATGTTTATCACAACACTATTTACAATAGCCAAGAAATGGAAGCAACCTAAGTGTTCATCAGTAGATGAATGGATAAAGAGGGTATGGTACATATACACAATGGAATATTATTCAGCCATAAGAAGAAAACAAATCCTACCATTTGCAACAATGTGGATGGAGCTAGAGGGTATTATACTCAGTGAAATAAGCCAGGCAGAGAAAGACAAGTACCAACTGATTTCACTCATCTGTGGAGCATAAGAACAAAGCAAAAACTGAAGGAACAAAACAGCAGACTCACAGAACCCAAGAATGGACTAACAGTTACCAAAGGGAAAGGGACTGGGAAGGGTGGGTGGGAAGGGAGGGAGAAGGGGAATAAGGCGTATTATGATTAGCACACATAACACTGGGAAGGCAGTATAGCACAGGGAAGTCAAGTAGTGACTCTATAGCATCTTAGTACACTGATGAACAGTGACTCTAATGAGGTATGTGGTGGGGTCTTGATAATGGGGGGAATCTAGTAATCACAGTGTTGCTCATGTAATTGTATATTAATGATACTGAAATAAAAAATAAACAAAATAAAAAATAAAGAAATAAAAAAATTAAAAGATGCTTTAAATGGGCAAAAAAAAGAAAACATAGGCAAGAATCTAATGAACATCAACATGAGAAATTTCTTTCTGGATACATCTCCATAGGGAAGGAGAATAAAATAAAAAATAAACAAGTGGGACTACATCAAATATAAAAGCTTCTTTTAGAGCAAAGGAAAACCATCAATAAAACAAAAAGTCAACTTTTCCCATATGGGAAAACATATTTTCAAATGATATATCTGATAAAGTGACTAATATTCAAAATATGTAAAAAACCCATACAACTCAACACCAAAGTAACAAATAATACAATTACAAAATGGCCAACAGACATTTGAACAGAGATTTTTCCCCAAAGAAGACATACAGATGCCAATAGACACATGAAAAGATGTTCAACATCATTACTTATCAGGGAAATACAAATCTAAACCACAGTGGGGTATCATCTCACACCAGTCAGAATTTTTATTCTCCAAAAGACAAGAAATAACAGGTGTTGGCAAGGGTATGGATAAAAGGGAACCCTCCTATACTGTTGGTGGCAATTTACATTGGACCAGCCACTGGAGAAAACAATATGGAAGTTAATTTAAAAATTAAAAATAAAAATACCATATGACCCAGGAATTCCACTTCTGGGAATTTAGGAAAAGAAAACAAAAACACTAGTTTGAAAACATATGCACACATATATTCATTGCAGCATTATTCACAATAGGAAAGATATGGAAACAACCTAAACATACATCAGCAGATGAATGGATACAAAAAGATGTGGTACAAAAACACAATGGAATATTACTCAGCCATAAAAAGAAGGAAATCTTGCCATTTGCAGCAACATGAATGGACTTAGAGGGTATCATCCTAGGTGATATAAGCCAGGCAGAGAAAAAGAAATGCCATATGATTTCATTTATATGTGGAATCTAAAAAAGTGCATAAAATAAGGAAATAGACCCATAAATATGAACACTGGGCTTCTGGTTACCATAGGGAAGGGAGAGTGTCAGTGGGTGAAATGGGTGAAGGGAATAAAGAGGTATAAACCATGAATTTTAAAATAAATTACTTGCAGATATTGAATACAAGATATAGAATGTAACCAATAATATTGTAAGATTTTGGTATTATAAGAGAGGGAACTGCACTTACTATGTCAACCATGTAGTAATGTATATAATCAGTCACTACACTGCACATCTGATACAAATATAATATTGTATATCCACTTTATTCCAATCAAATAAAAAAGCTGGGACCACATCAGATTTCTATTGAATGGTTCCACTCAATGTCAGTTTACAGTGAGAAGACCACTACCTTCAAGCCAAGGAGAGAGAACTCAGGAGAAACCAAGCCTGCTGACACACTGGTCGCGGAGGTCAGGCGTCCAACACAGAACAAATAAGTCGTGGTTGTTTGATCCACGTGGTCTGCAGTGTTCTGTTTTGGCAGCTCCAGGAAATGAGTACAGAACCGACCAGAGACTCAGAGAATTCGGAGAACACCTCGCAGTCAAAGGAGGGGTAATTACCTATACAGGGGCCAAGATAAGGTTTCTCTTCAAAAACTATGCAGCAAGAAGAGAGCAGAGCGACATATTTAAAGTGTTGACATTAAAATAAACCCACTAACCTAGAATCCTGTACCCTGAGCAACTTTCTTTCCATTAATAAAGTAGAAATAAAGACCTTGACAGATAAACCAGAAATGAGGCTACTAGTAGACCTCCTTGCAAGAAATGTTCTTCAGAGAGAAGGAAAATTGTATATGACAGAAACTGGGGTCTACATAAAGAAATGAAAAGCATTAGAGAAGGAATACATGAAGAGAAAATGTTCTTTTTTATCATTTTAATTGATCTATCACATAACAGTTTGTTCAAAATAATAATATTTGATTATTATAACTTTTGGGAAAATGAAATGAATGACAGCTATGATTCATGGGATAGGATGGAGGAATTAGGAGTACATTGTTTCTGTGAGGTTCTTACACAATCTGTGTAGCAGTATACTGTTTTTAGGAAGTGGATTTAGATTAGTGGTAAATATGTATTGCAAAGTCTATGACAGCCATTAAAAACTTTAAAAATGATATAATTTATATTCTAAGAAGAGAGAAAACCATATTATAAGCTCAATTAAAGTCATAAAAGGAAGAAAAAGATTGGAAGACAAAAGGAACATAGAAGGACAAAAAAATATGATACATATTTGATATAGCTGGATTCAACTATATCAATAATCACTTCAAGCATCAATGGTCTGGATAGATCAACTGAAAGACAGAGGTTGACAGATTGGATCAAAAAATCAAGATCAAACTCTGTTGGCTGCAATAAACCAGCTTTAAATATACATACACATATATATTAAAAGTAACAGGATAGAGAATGATTTATCATGCTTAAATAGCTATACTAATTTCAAACAGAACAGACTTGAGAGCAAAGAAAATTATCAAGGATAAAGAAGGGCATTACATAATAATAAAGTAGGAAATTCTCTAAGGAGATTTAGCAATCCTTAGTGTGTATACACCTAACACCAGAGTTCTAAAATATGTAAGATAAAAACTTATAAAACTGCAAGGAGAAATAGATGAATCCATTATTATAACTGGAGATTTCAATATTCCCTCTATCAGAAATGCATATATCCAACAGTCATACAATCAGTAAGGTCACAGTTGAATTTTTAAAATCCTGCTGATCAGCTGGATGTAATGGACACCTGTAGGCTGCTTAATCCAACATCTACACACAAACATTTCAAACATTTGCATAGAACATTCACTAAGTCAGACCACATTCTAAATACAGCATAAAAATTTGAAAGAATGTAAACAATATATCACTTCTGACCACAATGGAATTAAATGAGAAAACAAAAAAGACAGCTGTAAATTCCCCCCAAATATTTGGAGATTAAACAGTACACTTCTAAATAACAAATGGTTCAGTGATAAAGGGTCAAGATAAATTTTTAAATTATATTTGGAACTATATGAAAATGAAAATGAAATTATTACTATCAGAAATAAAAAAGGAGGTATCACTACAATTCCCACAGACATTAAAAGAAAAATAAGAGATACTATGAACAGCACACTTGATAGCCTAGATGATGAGACCATTAACCCACCATTAACCACACATTCAATGATCTAGTTGGGCATATTCTATGTTGACACTTTTGGTAATCTAGAAGAAATGGACCAATTCCTTGAAAAACACAAGCTGCCAAAACTCACACAAAAATAAATAGATAACATGAATAGAGCTGTATCTTTTAAAGAAATTGAATCAATTGTCAATAACCTTCTAAAATAGAAACTAGATGCATTCACAAGTGGATGTTACCAAAACTTTAGGAAGAAATTTGCCAATTATCTGCAATCTGTCCCAGAAAACAGAAACTGAGGGAATACTTTCTAAGTCATTTTATGAGTCCAAAATTACCCTAGTACCAAAACCAAAAAGGTCATTAAAAGAAAACTACAAATAGCTCTCATGGTGCTAAAATCATCAATGAAAAAATATTAGCAAATCAAATGTGATAAAGTATAAAAGTAATTATGCACCTTGACCAGGTAGGATTTATTCCAGACAATCAAGGGTATTCCAACATTTAAAAAGCAATTAATATAATCCATCATATCAATAGGCAAAAGAAGAAACCATATTATATCAATAGACACAATAAAACATTTGGCAAAATCCAACATACATTCATAGTACAAACTCTCATCAGCCTAGGAATGCAAGGAACCTTCTCAAAATGATAAAAAGACATAAGTAAAAATCATACAGGTAACATCATATTTAGTTGTGAGAAACTATAGTATTTCCTGCAATGATAAGGATCAAGGCAAGGCTGCCTTCTCTCATCACTCCTTTATAATATTGCTCTGGATGTTCAAGGTAATGCAATGAGACAAGAATAGGAAATAAAAGATCTACAGTAAAAATATCTGTGTGCATAGGAAGCATGATTTTCTATGTAGAAAATCTGAAATAATCACCAAAAATCCTCTCTGGAACTAATAAGTAATTACAGCATGTCTGCAGCATGCAAGCTTATTACACAGAAGTCAAATGCAAGTGGTGAACAAATGCAATTTGAAATTAAATACACAGTAGCATTTAGTTTAGCACCTCATAAGAAATTAAGTACTTAAGCTATAAATCTAATAAAATATTAACAAGATCTATATGAGGGAAACTACAAACCTCTGAAGAAAGAAAGAAAACTAAATAGAAGGAGAGATAATCAATGTTTATTACAGGATGATTCATTAATGTCAAGATGTCAATTTTTACCAGTTTGGTCCATAGATTGCAGGAATCCCAATTAAAATCACTAGTTCTCTTGTGGACATTGACAAACTGACTAAATTTTATCTGGCTAAGCAGAACACTCAGCATAGTTAACACAATATTGAAGAAGAACAAAGTCAGAGACCTGCCACTACCAAACTTCTTGTCTTGCTACAAAAATATAGTAATCAAGACAGGGTGTTGTTAGTGAATTATTAGACAAACAGATCAATGAAGCAGAAAACAGAGCCCTGAAAGAGACCCACACTAATATTGTCAACTTTGACAAATTATCAAAGACAATTCAATGGATAAAGTGTAGTCCTAATAACAAATGGTGCTGGAACAACTGGGTATCCACATGCAGAATGTGGACCTTACACTGATCATAAAAAGTAATTTAAAATTTAAAGACTTTACATTCTTCTTAAAATTTAACTCAAAAAAATCATAGACATGAGTGTAAAATGCAAAACTTTAAAACCCCTAGAAAATAGCAGGAGGAAATACAGATGACTTTGTATCTGATGATGACTTTTTAGATACAACACCAAAGGAAATAATGATTATATTAGACTTTATTAAAATTGTAACTTCTGCTCTACAAAAGACTGTCAACGCCCTGAGAAGAGAAGCCACAGACAGGAAGAAAATATTTGCCAAAGAATCTCTGATAATAAACTGGTATCCAACATATGCAAAAATTCAAATCTCAGAACAAAGAAAACTTCCCTCAAACAACCCAATTAGACATATGCAAAAGCGATAAACAGACACTCCATAAAGAATATATACAGATGGCAAATGAGCATAGGAAAAGATGCTCAGTATCGTATGGCATTAGAAAACTGAAACAATGAGATAGTTACCACCACACACCTCTTTCATTGATGAAATCCAAAACACTGGCAACACCGCATTCTGGTGAGGCTGTAACCCCAGAGAATAACAGCGGCTCTCGTTCATTGCTGGTGGAAATACAAAACGGCGACACTGCTTTGGAAGGCGGTATGATGATTTCTTGCAAAAAAAATTAAATGTAGTCTTATATGATCCAGCCACTGTGCTTCTTGGGACTTACCCGACGGAGTTAGAAACACTATTGTCCATAAGAGATCCTTCCTGCAGGTGAGTGTTTATAGCAGTTCTTTTCATAGTTGCCAAAACTTGGAAGCAACCAAGATAGTGTTCAGTAGGTGATGGATAAATAAACTGTGGTACCTTTAGATGATGGATATTACGCAGCAATAACCAGAATGAGCTCTAAGCCACAAAAAGCCAAGTAAGAACCACTCTCTTGGTTTGCACCCATCTAGAGGTTACATGGGTAAACATACCAGGACGGTCGGAATTGTTGGTAATATGGGAATCATTACGTGCCTTCCTCAGGAGGGTGGGGAGGAATGCTGAAACAAGCCGGCATGCCGAGCACACTCGCCCCTTTTAGGGCAGAACGAACACGAGGAGACGCCCCGCGAGACTCCGGAGCTGTGGCTCCGATGCGACAGCGGCAGATGCGCCTGGTTGCAGCACTGCCCTGCTGCCTCCGGGAAGTCGCTGTCAGAAGACTGGAAGAACAGAAAGGTCCGAAGTGCCGCCCTTTGAAGACCTCCTAAACAGTAATAAATGGGTTAATTTATGTAACAGAAAAACTTGTAAGACCCTTAAGTTTAAATGATTGCATGAAAGAAGCAATATGAAAAGTCTACAAACTGTATGATTCCAAATACATGATATCAAGGAGGAGGCAAACCTGTGGGGACAGGAGAGGGACCTCTGGTTGCCAGGGGCTAGGGAGAAGGAAGGGCTGCCTCAGTGGAAAAGAATTGATTCGTAGTTCAATGAAACTATTCCACATGATACTGTGGGTGTGGATACATTTGTCAAAATCAGTGCAATGTACACCACCAACAGCGAGCTCTAAGGGAAACTGTGGGTGAACTTGGTGTGTCCAGGTAGGGTCATCAGTGTACCAAAGGCACCACTCTGGTGTGGAATGTTGAGCCTGGGAATCTGTTAGCGCGTGGGGCAAACAGTATATGGGAACTGTACTGACTGCTTAATTTTGCTGTGAAACAAGACTGTTCTAAAAAATAAAATCTATTAAAAAGAAAACTATGTCTCTACTCTTCTATTATTCAAAATGTCAGTGATAAAACCCTAAAGAATCTGGCATATTAAGAAATGGAAATTTTTCAACTTTGTGGGGAAAAGAAGGTTCACAGACATCAATGCTGAGAAGACACAAATATTGAAAATGTGCAAAATATTTTCAGGTAGGCACTATAAAATATCCCAAGAATTAAGGATGTAAACACATAATAGGAACAAGAGGAAGTCTCAACAAAGAAGGAAGAACTCTGTAGACTTTTAAAACTAAAAAGTACAGTAACTAAATGAAAAACTCACTGCATGTGTTCAAACACAGTACAAATTAAATATAGTGAAATTGAAGATAGACCAATCCAATTAGCCAGTCTAAATAAAGAAATTTTTCACAGAAACAGAAAAACAATATTAAATTTTGTATGGAAGCCACAGAAGGTGTGAAACAGCTAAACCAATCATGAGCAAGAAGAATAAAGCTAGAGCTGTCACACTTCCCTACTTCAAACTATATTACCAAGCATTGTAATCAAGAGCCTGGTACCCAAAAACAAAGACCAGCTGAACAGAACCAAGAGCCCAGAAATAAACCCCTGTATACACAGTCAACTACTATTTGACAGGGAGTGCAAGTCCTCAACAGGCAAAAGGTGTCTCTGATAAATAGTGACAGGAAAACTGGATGACCATATACAGAAGAATGAAACCAGGCCCCTGGGTCACACCACTCACAAAGATTAGCTCAAAATAGACTGAAGACTTAAGCATAAGGCCCCAAACTATAAAACTCTAAAGAAAACAGAGGGGAAACCTCTCACTGACATTGGTCTGGGCAACATAGTTTTTGCACATGACAGCAAAACAGAAGCAACAAAAGCACCATTTTTAAAAGGGGCTACATCAAATCGACATACCGCTGCCCAGCAAAAGAAGCCACAAAACAAAAAGGCGACAAAGGCATTGGAGACGTTATTTGAAAACTATTTATCTAGTAATGTGTTGATTTCCAAAAAATATAAGGAACTCATACAATTCCCTAGCAAGAACAATCTGATTTAAACATGGGCCTGAAAGGACATTTTCGCAAAGAAGATATATGAATGGCAAACAGATATTTGAAAAAATGCTCAACGTCACTGATTAAACAGGAAATACAACATAAAACCACAACAAAGGTCACCCCACACCAGTTGGAATGGCTATCATAAAAGGATAAGTGAAGACAAGTGCTGGGGAGGGTGGAGAAAGGGGACCCTGGTGCTCTCTGCTGGGAATGCAGATTGACACCATCAACTGTGAAATGTAGGTTCTTCAAAAAACTAAACATAGAACTACCATATTGTCTCACCTGAGGGGGTACCAGAAAATATTTCCCCCACCCCGAGAACCCTTGGCAAGTTCACTCTGGATTCAATGAGACCAAATAACAATAACGCAATTAGGGCTAAAAGGGTTTATACAAAGCTTTCGTCTCATGGTGGCAGGTTGGGTGCTGGAATCATGTCTGCCCCTGGAGCATTTGCAATCCATCTCTGCTTCCAGGCAGGGCACTGGGCGGAGCACTTTATACAGTGACACCGACAATAACGGCTCATTGCCAACAGGCGTAGGAGCAGGCGCCCAGCAGCAGGCCAATCACATCATCAGGTAGTTTAGGGTCAGGTGAGAATCCCGGCTATGGGAACTTCCATCTTCCCTATACTTATGGTCTAGCAGTCACTCATGGATATTGTCTCACAAGTGGGTTTCAGCCCCAGGCAAGTTCACTCTTGATTCAGTGAGACTGAAAAACTACAATGGAACATTTTTGGGGTGAAAGGGTTTATACCTGGCAGGTAAATCACTAGAATCCCATCCACTCAGAGCAAGTCTGCAAGCAGCAAGCCGGCCTCTGTCTCTGGGCATCTTGCACCCACAACTGTCTCAGCCTCTGTTCTCAGCACTGCCCCCACTCCAGCCTCTGCTCTCCTGCAGCTGTGCAGCCCAGAGCACTGGGCGAAGCTCTTTATGTAGAGTCAGTAACAACATATTGCCCACACACGTTCAGGGAGCCACCTGACCAGGGCCAGGTGAGAATCCTGGCCACAGGAACCTTCACTTTCTCCACAGACATATATCCAAAGAACTAAGAGTAGGATTCCAGTGGCAAGAACATGGCAGAGCAGGAGGGCCAGGTGGAGATCCCCTCCCACACACACACCAAAGGAGCAGCAGCAGCAAATACAACTAACCCTGAACATGACCCGAAGGCTGCAGGACAGACCACCTGCACCTGCGGAAGGGGAAAGCCCACACTGAGAAAGGTAAAGGGGTAGAACCGTGATCTATAGGACATGAGCCCTTGCCCCGCCCCAGCCCACAAGCAGACGGAGGGGAATGGAGCGGGTAGGGAATGAGTGTTCAGGAGCCCAGCTCGCCTGGGCCTAGGGATCTGCTCCTGGAACACAAGTCCACATTGCACTGGGCTTTGGCGGTTAGTAGGGGCTGATTGCCTGAGGATCGAGGATTGGAGCACTTGGGAGCTTAGACCCCTGTGGTGGAGCAAAGAACTGCTATGACAGTCCTGCTGAGACCCAATGAAGAGGCAGCAGGTGGAAAGATCAGCAGGAAGTGTTCGAGGGGGTGGTGGTCAGAGAAGAAAGGTCAGGTGCACATGCTTCCCCAGCCTCCCATAAACCCGTCTGGCCAAGCGCCTGAAGAGCCAGCTCTAAAGTCCGCAGCTCCCTCCCTGGTGGCTCAGCCCGCAGCGGTGCTCGCCTGCACACCCGCCCCAGCCAGCAGCTGCCCAGCAGACAGGGCAGCCCTGCCCGGGGTGAACCTGAGCAAGCGTGCCTCACAAGTGGTGCCCAGGGTGGAGCTGTCAGCCTCTGCTGACCACCACTGCGGGGAAACGGGCAGAGAGGCGGCCCCGCCCACTGCCCGCCAGCAGCACCTGGGTTCCGCCTCAAGGGGAAGCGGCTTTGCTGGGCTCAGGACACCTGCCTCGCAAAAAAGGCCATTACTCTCTAGAGCAGGATGCATAGATGATCTGCTTAATACAAAGGAAGCAACACAGAAGTCCATACTAAACAAGAAGAGAGGAACATGTCCCAAACAGAAGAACAAGGTAAGACGCCAGAGGAAGGGTTCGACAAATTGGAGGTTAGCACTTTTCCTGATAAAGATTTCAAAGTAACAGTCATGGAGATGCTCACTGACCCGGAGAAAAGAATTGATGGTATCAGTGAGATCAACTTCAGCAGAGATGGAAAATATGAAAAAGAGCCACTCGGAGCCGAAAAGTACAACTGAAATGAAAACTACAAGAGGGAATGAAGAGCACCCTGCTGGAAGGAAAGGATGGGATCTGTTACAGAGGACAGAGCAGGAGAGGGACCAGGCTGAGGGACAGAGGGAACAGACACTTCCCAAAATTGAAAAGATGCTAAGAGAGCTGTGTGAAGATTCAAATTAAACAACATTTGCATAACTGGGGTCCCAGAAGGAAAGAGACAAATGAGTAGAAAGCCTCATTGAAGAAATAATAGCTGAAAACATCTCTAATCTGGGGAAATAGACATGCAGTTCCTGGAAGTACAAAGCCCCTAACAAGATGAACCCCAGGAAAACAGCAGCAAGACGCGTGGTAATGAAAGTGGCAAAGATTAAAGGTAATGACAGTCACCTTATGCAGGAAACTCCATCAGGCTCTCAGCAGATTTCTAGCAGGAACTTTACAGGCCAGAAGGGAGTGGCATGAAATATTCAGTGTATTGAAAAGGAAAAACCTACAACCAAGAATTCTGCCTGGCAAGGTTATTGGACACTTGGCTAAAGAACTCTGTCTGGGTGGTGACTGTCCACAGTCAGCCATGGGGAAGTTATCAGGAGGGTCTGCCCAGAAGGTCACTATGTGAGTGTTATTATTAGTGGATGGATTACAAACTAGACAAAAGCACTTTGAACCTGAATGGAATAATAAGCACAAGAAATATGTGAACGGAGAAGATACACAGAGACTCTGACAAGAATGACTGTATACCCTCCACAGAAATGAACAGCCCAGCCTATAATACTCTGCAGTGTCCGATCATGGGCTGCAGGGTCAGAAACTGAGTCAGAATCCGTCAGGTATGTAACTTCCATGTGATGCAGGAAAATTGGTTCATTTCCATTTCCTCATTTGTAAAATGAAAATGGTGCATAACTAATGCAATTGTTTTAAGTAGAAGCAACTTTCTAGGAGGTTGTCAGTGAACATGTAGTGACAGTATTAATGGGTAAATTCAGCTTTCCCGCGAAAACCAGGTATTAACACATACAATATATATAATACAAAATATATAACACATACAATGTCATGTAACTCTTGATAAAAGGAGATATATAGAGAGGTACTTTTAGCTGATAGAATTCTTCTTAAAATAATAAAATTAACAATTTTATTAAGATTATTTGGCATTTGGTTGCATGAATAAATGAAGAAATCTGAATGTTGATTTCCTGATATTTAAAACATGGAAATGTTAAGGGGAATTATTCACTATAAAAGTATGACACATCAAGGAACATATTTGAAAAGTTATTTTAAAACTATATATATAACACCATAAGATTTTACTGAATGACTTTAAAGTCATGAATTATAGAAGAGAATTTAATAGCCCATGGTTTGGAAAATCCTTTATTTTAAAGATATAATTATCTGCCAAATGAATATATATATACCTAGAAACATTTAATCAATAGAATATTTTTGCAGGTGAAGCTGGATGAGGTCGGGTCCTGATGATCTGGCTCTCCATAAAGTTTGCCTTCAAGCAAAGAAACTGGAATTACAAGGCATTATTTAGCAAAGTCACCAAAGAGCATATAAAGGCACTGTGAAGAGAACACTAACAATGAAAACATTATCTAATCCTTTAGTTTTTACAGAAGTATAATTTAAAACTGTGATAATCCATAGTAGATTCCATTCTCTTCCTGGGCAAAAATGAAAATCAAACTTGATAAATAAAACTGGTTTGGGAGGAAACACACTCTCATAGTTAAAGTGGCAAAACGTATTTACAGAATATTCAGCTCTAATGAAGTATAAAATACTCTCTTATATAGTAATTACTATAATATCAGAAACTTATATAACCATCTGTAGATAGGGAATTGCTAGACAAATCAAGGTGTCTGTAGATTCTTACACATATGTTTAAGTAAGGGCGCGCACAGGGAACGATCTCCGTGAGAGAATGACGCACGGAAAATTCAACTCGTAGAATCATGTGGAATGGCGCTTTGGTGTGTGGTTTATGCCTGCTCGTACATGTATCTACGTAAGCACTCATATCGGAGTGTTGTAAGAGTTTTACTCTTCTAACACATATTCATTCAAGTCACAGAATTGATTAAATAGAAGCCAAGAAATCTCCCAACAGAAATACACACACACAGCCCCCAGGACTACCACTGCTACCACTAACTTTTTCCCTCAAATATCTATTGCCCCTCAACCATCACTGAATATCACTGATCCTCCAGCATGCATAAGAGACTAGAGGGATTTTATATCATTGGAATCTCATGTGTGCAATATTCTTGTTGAAAAATTATTTCTTTACATCCCAGCATGGAGACTGGTGGGGGTGCTTCACATCCAAGAAATAGAAGGTAAGTTGATCACCTGTTCATTAAAGAAGTAATTATTCTATTATGGATGTATGCCAGGATTTATACTAAGAAAGGTGATATATGGGTATGTGTCTAATTCACAGAGATGCGCTTTGTAGAAATTATTACGATACAAAGGAAGGTAGAGCAGCTGATTTGGGAACAATTCCCAGACAATGTGACATCAAGATGCCTTTTGCTATCACACTCCCCCCCCATCAAGGAGAACTCCTGTGAATGTCAATTTATTGTACAAATGACCTCAAATGGGCCAAGATTTCTTTTAGGGATTCTGTGACCTTAATGATGCCTATTCGGATAATTCTGTTAGTCTCTAACATCTGCACTGATTCGGTATATAATATGGGCCAGCTTTCTATAGCTGTGCCCCAGAGAACTCAGATGGGAGACAAGCAAACGTGTGGACCTGTGTCCTGCCCTGGAATTCCCTTGTGGAGACAAAGGAATGGGCCAAGAGCCCACTGATGAATGGTTATGGAACATATCAAGGTATTTTGGCAAAAGTCAAACATAATGAAGACTTACTCAGCCAAGACCGAGTTTCCAATAACTGAGCTCACAAAGAACACAGCCCCTTCCACGTGGGGTATAAAACTGCCAATTGGTGGCATATGGAAGTTTGGGAATATGAGAGCTATATCTACATTTGGAAATAGTCTGAAAAGCCCCTTGTAGTTAGAAACACAAAACAATAAATGAGATTCATCTACTTTTTGTAGGAAAGCCTAACTCCTCCCTGTCTTTCCTCCTGAACAAAGATCTCCAGAACTGCACAGGCACATTCCTAGGTTCCTCTGCAGACAACAGAACAGAAAGAAAAGGGGTTGGTATTTTCCAAGTCATGGACATGATCACTGTCCTTACAACATTGTGGAGGTACTTGTATCCTACAGGAACATGAGGTATATCTCAGATTGTGTGATACTGACAACCCTCTGGTAACTTTCCAGGGTCCCCCTATGCATATATAACTCAGACATGGTAACCTTCCCAGTCTTCAATTATAAACAGGAAAAAATCATATGAGCTCGAGAAAAATAACACTAGTTGAAATGGAAATGGCAGCTGACCCATACTGAGTCAGTCACAGAATCTCTGGAAGGTCCATGGCTGGAGGCCAAAATATGCTGAAGCAAAACCTCAGTCACATCCAAGGCCTCCCCGAGGGGTGTGGCTGCTGCCGTGGGGTGCAGGCGCCGCCGCAGGGGCCCAGAGCACTGGCGCGGGAGCGGGAGCCGCGCCCCTGCCTCTACGGACTCTGGATGATACCCCCTCCTGCCACATGCAGGCCTTCACCAGCTTTCTCTTCACATCACCAGCTTTTTTCTTTCTAGGTGAACTTTTTGTGGAAGTCACACTGCAAATACATATATCGTGAGTTAGAGTCCATGAATTCACATAAAGAGACGTGCTCTTGTGACCACCCCGTCAAGACATGGATCGTTACCAGCGCTCCTGAGTCCCCTTTGCATGTTTTTCCAGTTGCAACACCCTTGAGAGATTGCCTCTCTTCTCATTCTATCACCAAAGATGAATTTTGCCTGTTTTTGAACTTTGCATGAATAAAATCATAAGGCACACACTCCTTTGTGTATAAGTCTTTTCACTATTATTACATTAGTGAAATTTATCTGTGTTGTTTCATATATTTATTATTTGTTGGTTCTTATTCCTGCATAGTGACTAGCTATGGGATCACGACACGATTTATTTGTGCTGTTTTTGGACACTTGCACTCATGTTCACTTTTGGGGTATTAATAAACGGGGCTTCTATGAATATGGACATGAATATGCATTTGACACAAGTATGTATATATTATACACATGATGTCAGTTGTTTATATTGGCAGACATGAAATTGTCAGGCCATAGGGTTATCACAAAATGCAAAAAAGTTTTCCAAAGTGGTTGTCAATGAGAGTCACATGTCATTAGTTTTGACAGTAAATTCTCACAGGGGCACATGTGGTTGGAGAACATGTTTACCTGCCTGCAGTTTAACTGCAAGGGAAACAGGAAAGCGGGCTCTGTCTTCTCTCTTGCAGAGGCACAGGTACATGTGCTGGGAAACTACACAGTTTTAAAAAAATATGTGGCTGGAAAGAGAAAAATAAATGTAAACTGAAAAAACAAAAAAAAACTTCTGTGCAGTGGATGTCCGTGGCTTTCCCTTTCAATGCCGCTTGCCCAGATGATAAAGATGTGGAGGCAATCGATGGATTGTCTTCATCTCAAGGTTAATTAAGTATTGTACAGCAATTTCAGTATTCACACCAATGCTTCAGGACATTTTGCTATGACAATGCACTTTATTGGAAAATTTGAGAACCAGCGAAAAAATAATCTGTTGAACATGCTCCAGTGTTTAGGCTGGTATTCTCCAGGTCCATATTATTATGCATTTTCTGTCAGGTATTGCTACTCCTAACTGAAAAAAATTTTTAAGTCTTATCTTTCATTGAAGAAGAAGGAGCTGGACTTGAACATTTCTGCTTTCCAAGGAAGACTGAAAAATGATAGTGAGAAACCATCGATGGGGTGTGAGACAGACTGCTCAACCTTATTCATCCCCCTCCCCGGCGGATAATTATAACATCCTGTTGGACGATAATGTCAGGTCTTACCATGGGGCTGACTTGGGGAAATAAAGTGGGGTGGAAAGTCAATGACGGGCAAAGAGCATTGTTTGAATGTCATCGGACTCTCTTTTCTCTGGCACATCAACCAGGGGCGTTCAGGTAAGGGTTTCTCAGAATGAGGAGGAAATTCCAGGGGAACAAGCCCCTCAGATCACTCAAAACAGATGTGTTGTATAAAAGTAAAATAATCTTAGCAGCATTAAGCCACTGAGATGTGTAGGCTGGTTGTCATACAGCACAGAACAGCCTATCGGAATAATGTATCACCCATTTGTCAATACAGATTTCTCATGAAATACCTAGGTGATACATCGCATTAGAACAGTTACTCTCATTTAGAGAGTTGAAAGGTATGCACTTTAATGGCTTTCACAGGAAAACATGAAGGTGACTCCTGGGCTGAAGCTGGGGGGATGGCTGCATCATCTTACTAAACTGGCTGTGGCCTCGGAGCTGAAATTTCTAGAGGAGGTGACAGTAGTCTGGGTTAACCAGGCATCTACCTGGGGCAGAGGAGAGAAATATTCTGGCAGATTCTCAGGAGCAATGTAAGTAATCACATTAATAGCATTAGTTCATTTGCATGCTTGTGCTTTAGGACATACAGCTTTACTGGGAAGATGATTTGACATTTCCTCTTATCAGCAGAAACTTGGGACATTTGAAATATTGAAGTAACTCAGCTTCAACCACTTTCCATCAGTTGCCTTCATTTCTCCTCTTCTAAAGGCTACATCAGTGCAACTTTCCTGTGGCATAGTCCATCCACAACTTGCTGTCTTCTCTAATTCCTGGAATTTCAGATTGCCACATTTTTCTAATTCATCATAACAATGAGCTTCTACCAGACTTTACAATAGTTGGGTAGAGAGCCCTAGACTGTACCTAAGCTCCAGGAATTCTGTCACAGCAAGAGATTTTAATCCATCCTAGAAACCAGTCACAGACTTCCTTTCCCATTGCAGGATAAAAGAAAATTATTAAAGTATTTGTGTCCCAGGGACATGGGTTTTTCACATTCTAATCCCAGAGGACTGGCCTTTGGGATAATCACACTTATGAGTACATACGATGCTCTCACCACCTGATTATTAGTTCTAAACTTCCAGAATCAAATAGTGTATCTATCCAATGACTGCTGACTGCTCAGCTGTGAGGCTGTTTGCACAATCTCTCCATAATTTTGAGCAGCATTGATAGCGTCATCAGAGGCCAGGCAAAACTGAGCCCCTCCTCCCTTACGCCATGGGTCAGAGGTCGCATCATGTAGAGGCACTCCCATCAGTTTAGCAGGTGATTTACCCATCTAAGTACAGTATCTAGGTTAAATCAAACTAGACTGACCTCATGATGAAGACATCATACAGTCAGAGATCTTCTAATGGCACATATGCAAACATACACAGAACAAATAAGCTTGCCAAGAACCTCCAATTTCATGGCCTCTGGGAATTCATACCTTATATATATATATATATATATATATATATATATATATATATATATATATATGTATGTATATATATATATATACACATACATATTATTAAATATAGTTGATAAACTATTATATTGGTTGCAAACATATATTTGACAGTTATATGTGTTATCTTTAAAATTATTTTTATTGAAGTATACATTGATATACAATATTATACTGGTTTCAAATATACAATACAGTGATTCAACAATTATATATATTATTAAATCCGCACCCCAAGTATAGTTACTATCTGTCAACACAGAAAGATGTAACAAAACTATTGACTATATTCTCTATGCTATACTTTCATCCCTGTGATTAACTTTTATTAGAATTGAGATTTGGTGCCCCATTATCCACCTCAACCTTCTGACCCACTCACTTTATTCCCTCCCTCATTATAACCACAAGCCACTTCTCAGTGTCTATCTATCTACTGCTGTTTTGTTCATTTTGTTTTGTTTTGTTTTATATAAGTATATATACTTATATTCTACATATAAGTAAAATCATATGGTGCTTGTCTTTTCTCTGCCTGGCATATTTCACTTAGCATAATGCCCTCTCAGTCCATCCATGTTGCTGGAAATGGATAAAGCATATTCCAAGGTATACATGTACCCCCTCTTCTTTAGCCATACATATATTGATGGATACTTTTGTTGCTTCCATATCCTGACAGTTGTAAATTTTGCAGCAATAAGCATAAAGGTGCATATATCTTCTTGAATCAGATATTTTGTTTTCCTGGGGTAAATTCCTAGTAATTGAATTACTGGATCAAATGGTAGTTCTTTTTTCAGTTTTTTGAGAAGCCTCCATACTGCTTTCCTAGTGACTAAACCAATTTATATTCCCACCAACAGTGTAGAAGTGTTTCCTTTCCTTCACATAATCACCAAAAATAGTTATTTCTCATCTTTTGGATAGAGGCCATTCTGATTGGGGTGAGTGAGGTCTACCTCATCGCAGTTTTGATTTGCATTTCCCTGATGATGAGGGATGTGGAGGATGTTCTCATGTGCCTGTTGGCCATCTGTATGTCTCCTTTGGAAATATGTATATTCAGCTCCTCTGGCCATTTTTTAATTGGTTTATTTATTTTTTTGGTGTTAAGTTATACGAGTTCTTTATATATTTTGGATATTAGCCCATTATCAGATATACCATTTATGAATATATTCTCCCATATTGTAGGTTGTCTTTTTATTCTGCTGATGGTGTCCTTTGCTGTACAGAATCTTTTTAGTTTGATGTAGTCCCACCTGTTCATTTTCGCTTTTGTATCCAGGGGAGATGTATCCAGAAAAAAAATTGCTCATGCTTATGTTCAAGAGATTTTTGCCTAGGTTTTCTTCTAAAAGTTTTAAAGTTTTATGTCTTATATTTAGGTCTTCAATCCATTATAAGTCTACTTTTTTGTATGGTGTTAGGGAGTAACCCAATTTTATACTCTTGCCCAACCCAAATAATTTGAGAAACTGTCTCTCCCCATTGTATGTTCTTGTTTTCTTTGTCATATACTAATCATCCATATATGAGTGGGTTTATTTCTGGGATCTATTTTGTTGCATGATCTTTGGATCTGTTCTTGTGCCAGCACCATACAGTTCTGATTACTATAGCTTTGTTATATAGCTTTTAAGTCAGGGAGCATGACACACCAGCTTTGTTTTTTCATTTTCAAGGTGGCTTTGCCTATTCAGGTTTTGTGTCAAAACCACAGGGGAACTCATACTGAATTAGTTAACATTACCTATTTCCATCTCAAGTGACAAAACTACAAGTTTATCTTGTAGGGAGGAAGACAGAGTTATGGACACTTGGAAGAAAACAGACTTTATTTATCATTCTTGCTGTCTGTAGTCTACGACCAATTAAAAAAAAAAACTTCTGGGGAAAAAAAGGCATCCAAATTCAAAAAGTAAATAATAGTACCTAAAAATGGGTAAAGGGCTGAAAACTTCCCCAGTCTGGGGAAGGAGATAGTCTCTCAAGCCATGGACGTGCACAGATCTCCCAACACAAGGGACCCAAGGAAGACAACATCAAGACATACAATAATTAAAATGGCAAAGATCAAAGATAAAGAGACACTTTTAAAAGCACCCAGAGGGAGATAAAAGATCACATACAAAGGAAAACATACCAAGCTATCATCAGATTTCTCAACAGAAATCTTACAGGCCAGAAGGGAGTGGCATGATATACTTAATGCAATGAAGCAGAAGGGCCTCAAACCCAGAGTACTCTATCCAGCAAGGCTATCATTTAAATTTGAAGGAGGGATTAAACAATTTTCAGATAAGCAAAAGCTGACAAATCTACCTCCCAGAAACCATCTGTACAGTGCCTTTTGGAGGGACTGCTATAGATGGAAGTGTTCCTAAGGCTTAATAGATGTCACCAGGGGAAATAAAACCACAGCAAAGAAGAAGAATTAATTACTAAGCAGATGCAAAATCAAATCAACTATCCCCAAAGTCAATCAAGGGATAGACAAAGAATACAGAATATGATACCTAACATATAAAGAATGGAGGAGGAAGAAAAAGGAGGGGAAAAAAAAGAACCTTTAGGTTGTGTTTGTAAAAGCACATGAAGTGAGTGAAATTAGACTGTTAGATAGTGAGGGAATTACCCTTGAACCTTTGGTAACCATGAATCTAAAGCCTGCATGGCAGTAAGTACATACCTATCAATAATCACCCTAAACGTAAATGGGCTGAATGCACCAATCAAAAGACACAGACTCAATGAATGGATAAAAGAAACCAGACCCATCTATATGCTGCCTGCAAGCGTCTTACTTCAAACCTAAAGACATACACAGACTGAAAGTAAAGGGATAGAAGAAGATATTTTATGCAACTAATAGGGAGAAAAAAGCAGGAGTTGCAGTGCTTGTATCAGACAAATTAGACTTCAAAATAAAGAAAGTAACAAGAGACAAAGAAGGACATTACATAATGATAAAGGGGTCAGTCCAACAAGAGGATATAACCATTATAAATATCTGTGCACCCAAAACAGGATCCCCTACATATGTGAAACAAATACTAACAGACTTAAAGGGAAGAAAAGAATGCAATGCATTCATTTTAGGACACTTCAACACTCCACTCACTCCAAAGGACAGATCAACCAGACAGAAAATAAGTAAAGAGACAGAGGCACTGAACAACATGTTAGAAAAGATGGACCTAATGGACAGCTACAGTGCACTTCATCTAAAAGTAGCAGAATACACATTCTTCTCACATGCACATGGAGCATTTTCAAGAATAGATCATATACTAGGCCACAAAATGAACCTCAGTAAATTCAAAAATATTGAAATTGTACCAACCAGCTTCTCAGATCACAAAGGTATGAAACTAGAAATAAATTACACAAAGAAAATGAAAAAGCCCACAAACACAGGGAGGCTTAATAACATGCTCCTAAATAATCAATGGATCAATGACCAAATAAAAACAGAGATTAAGCAATATATGGAGACAAATGACAACAATAATTCAACACTGCAAAATCTGTGCAATGCAGAGAAGGCCGTACTAAAAGGGAAGTATATTGCAAGACAGGCCTACCTCAGGAAAGAAGAACAATCCCAAATGAACAATCTAAACTCACAATTAATGAAACTAGAAAAGGAAGAACAAATGAGGCCCAAAGTCAGTAGAAGGAGGGACATAATAAAGATTAGAGCAGAAATAAATAAAATTGAGAAGAATAAAACAATAGAAAGAATCAATGAAAGCAAGAGCTGGTTCTTTGAGAAAATAAACAAAATAGATAACCCCCTAGCCAGGCTTATCAAGAAAAAAAGAGAGTTTACATGCATAAACAGAATCGGAAATGAGAAAGGAAAAATCACTATAGACACCACAGAAATACAAAGAATCAAGACAGAGTACTATGAAAAATTATATGCTAACAAACTGGATAACCTAGAAGAAATGGACAACTTTCTAGAAAAATACAACCTTCCAAGGTTGACCCAGGAAGAAACAGAAAATCTGAACAGATTAATTACCAGCAAGGAAATTGAACTGGTAATCAGAAAACTACTTAAGAACAAAACTCCTGACCCAGATGGTTTCACTGCTGAATTTTATCAAACATTTAGCAAAGACCTAATACCCATCCTCCTTAAAGTTTTCCAAAAGTAGAAGAGGAGAGAATACTCCCAAACTCATTCTATGAGGCCAACATCACTCTAATACCAAAAGCAGGCAAAGACCCCACAAAACAAGAAAATTACAGACCAATATCTGTGATGAACATAGATGCAAAAATACTCAACAAAATATTATCAAACTGAATTTAAAAATACATCATAAAGATCATCCTTCATGATCAAATGGGATTCATCCCAGGGATGCAAGAATGGTACAACATTCGAAAATCCATCAACATCATCCACCACATCAACCAAAATATCACATTTGTTTGCTGTTTTGGGGAATGGAAAATGATTTATAGCCACATGGTAAACAGTATGCAGTTTCTCCAAAAAATTAAAAATAAAATTCCATGTGATTCAGCAATTCCAATTCTGGGTATTTATCTTAAGAAAATGGAAACACTAGTTGGAAAAGATATACGTACACCCTCCCAGGGTCTTTGCAACATTACTTACAATAGCAAAGATACAGAAAAAAATATAAACATTCATTGATGGATAAATGGATAAAGAAAAATGGTATATATGTACAATAGATTATTATGAAGCCCTAAAAAAGAAAGGAATATTTTCATTTACAACAATGTAGATGGACTTCAAGGGCATTGTGCTAAGTGAATTAAGTGAAGCAGAGAAGGACAAATGCCATATGATCTCACTTATATGTGGAGTCTTAAAGAAAGAGCTGGCAGATCCCAAGAACAAATTGGTGTTTTCCAAATTGGAAGTGTTAGAGGATAGGCAGAATGGATGAAGGAGCTTAAAAAGCACAAACTTCCAGCTACAAAATAAATGAGTCATGGGGATATAATGTATAGCTTAGCCAGAATAGTTCATAATATTGTACTGAATATTTTCAAATTGCTGAGTATGAAATTTAAAGCTTCTCACAAGAAAAAACCTATAACTATGTATATTGTGATCACTTATTATAGTGATCATTCTGCAAAACATATAAATATTGAATTACTATATAACTGAAATTAATATTATGTATGTCAATTATACCTTAAGACAAAATTTGTTTTAAGTCATAAACACTGAGAACAGACTGGTGGTCACCGTCAGTGGGGAGAGTGGGAGGATGGCTGAAGTAGGTGAAAGTGAAAAAATAGAGAATGTTTCCTACTTTGATCACGGTGGTGGTTACATGAGTGTATACACATTTCAAAAATCATTAAACTGTATGCTAAGATGTGTGCATTTTATTACATGTACCTCAATGAAAAAAATAAGTCGGGTTTCTTGTCTTCTTTATTTAAAAAAGCAGTGCATGCAATTTGGTAGGCCTTGACATATCACCCAGTGAAAGCCTCAACACAAACAAGAGAATGAACATCCACACCACTCCAGAGACTCTCCTCCTGTCCCAGCCTCATTGTTCCCTCCTGATGCTTCCTGTCTGCCCTCTTTAGCAAATGTGAGTTCACTTTCTGTAATTTAACGTTTCCATTTTCTGAAACTTTCAATAAATGGCATCATAAAGTATGTATTACTTTTTGTTTGATACCTGTCAGCATAATTATTTTGAGCTTTGTCCTCATTGAGTTCATTCCTTCTTGTTGAGTAGTGTTCTATTGCATAAACACATCAAAATTTGTTTATCTGTCTCCATATTGAGGAACATAAAGTTTGTTTCCATTTGGGGGCTACTACAATTAAAACTGTAATCTTAGTTTTTTGAGAAATTCATGCTTTTTCCTAATAAAGTCAGTAGTCAGTACAATGAAAATGTATTTTTTATGAGCACATGGTTTCATTTCTCTTGAGTAAATACCTAAGATTAGAATGACTGAATCATAGGTGTCTTCTAAAGAGAAGTTTTTAATGTTGAAGCCCATTTATCATTATTCTTTTATGTGTCATGTTGATAACTCAAGACCACAAAGGTTTTCTACTAGAAATTTTACAGCTTTAATTTTTATGTCTATGACCTATTTTGACTTATTTTTGTATATGATACAAGATGTGGATGAAAGTTTACTTTTTGTTGTTGTTGTTGTTGTTGTTATCATTAACCTACAATTACATGAAGAACATTATGTTTACTAGGCTCCCACCTTCACCAAAAGTTTACTTTTTACATAAGAATATCTTATTGTTACAACACTTTTAAAATGTCTTACTGGTTTTCCACTCTTACTCAAGGAGGTTCACAGGACCTAAAATGGCAACTTACAAATTCATAGTTTGTTGAAAATAAAAGGATACAATGTCATAATCACATTAAATAAGGTATCATCCCAGCCAATGGCTGCCTCAAAGCAATGGGTTCAAAGAGGCCAGGCATAAACTTCAATTGTCCTTCCTATAAGAGCCACACAGGATGCACTTTCTAACTTGGACCACATGTTGGTGACACATGCATGGAATATCTCAGAAATAGGGAGCTCATAATGGAATCTCTGCCAGGGTTTCTTATCTCCTGCCTTCCATTGAGGCATATTCCTGCTTTATAGTCCACCCCAATAAGTGATCCCTCTGGGAGTCTGATGCATTATACAAAAATTATTCTCACTGTTACCAATAAGCAGTGCTGACAAGCTAGAGAAAACCACACTGAACAGTCCTCAGACCCGTGCTTACTGATCATTATCAATCAGTATGTCTATGCCTTGACCAGGGGTCAGTGTCACGAAGGTACATTTACTATTTCAGTAGAATAGCTCACAACACTTCCAGATGTGATGAACTTCACATGCACAGCACAATCCCAATTCTGTCAGTGCTGCTTCTGTTCTCATTTCTCCTGTCTGCTTCTATCAGTCAAGTCTACTCCTGCCTTGTTCAAACCTTGTCATTTCTATCACGGTCAGGTCTAGGGTAAGAAATTCATATAGGGCCCAAAATTTAAGAGGTACCCCCCAAAATCTGTGGGATGCTACAAAGATAGTTCTAAGGAGGACTTACCTAGCAGTCCAGGCTTACCTCAAGAAACAAGAACAATCCCAAATCAACAGTCTACACTCACAATTAAGAAGTGAAACCAAAGTTAGTAAAATGAGGGACACAATAAAGATCAGAATAGAAATAAATAAAATACAGAATAAAACAACAGAAAAAAAATCAATGAAACCAGGAGCTGGTTCTTCAAGAAAATAAACAAAATAGATAAACCACTAGCCAGACTTATCAAGAAAAAAAAGAGTATACACACATAAACAAAATCAGAAACAAAGAAGGAATAGTCACAACAGATACCACAGAAATACAAAGAATTAATTATTAGAGAATACTATGGAAAAGTATATGCCAATAAATTGGACAGCCTAGAAAAAATGGACAACTTCCTAGAAAAATACAACCTTCCATGACTGACCCAGGAAGAAACAGAAAATCTGAACAGACCAATTACCAGCAATGAAATTGAACTAGTAATCAAAAAACTCCCCAAAAGACAAAATCCATGTCCAGATGGCTTCACAGATGAATGCTACTAAACATTTGAAGAGGATATAATACCCATTCTTCTTGAAGTATTCCAGAAAGTACATGAGGAGGAATATGAAGCCAGCATAACTCTAATACCAAAACCAGACAAAGACACCACAAAAAAAGGTATTAAAGACCAATATCCCTGATGAGCATAGATGCAAAATCCTCAACAAAATATTAGCAAACCGAATTCAAATATACATCACAAAGATCATCCATCATGATCAAGTGGGATCTACTCCAGGGATGCAGGGATGGTACAATATTCATAAATCAAACAATGGGATCCACCACATTAACAAAAGGAAGGATAAAAACCACATGATCATCTCAATAGCTGCTAAAAAGCATTTGATAAAATTCAACATTCTTTCATGATAAAAACTCTCAACAAAATGGGTACAGAGGGCAAGTATCACAACATAATGAAAGCCATATATGATAAACTCACAGCCAACATCATAATAGCGAAATGCTGAAAGCTTTTCCGCTAAGATCAGTAACAAGACAAGGATGCCCACTCTCACCACATATATTCAGCATAGTACTGGAGGTCCTAGCCATGGCAAGACAAAAAAACTGATAAAAGGCATTCAAATTGGCAGAGGAGAAGTAAAACTGTCATTATTTGCAGATGACACAATACTATATATAGAAAACTCTAAAGACATGACCAAAAACAATTAGAACAAATAACTGGATTCAGCAAAATTGCAGGATACAAAATCAATATGCAAAAATCTGTTCCTTTCCTATATTCTAACAGCAAACTGGCATATTGCCCAAATCAATTTATAGATTCATTGCAATCTCCATCAAAACACCAAAGCTATTTTCAGTGAACTAGAGGAAATAATCCTGAAATTCATATGGAGGCACAAAAGACCCCAAATAGCCAAAGCAATTCTGAGAAAGAAGAACAAACCTGGGGGTATTATGCTTCCTGAATTCAAGATAAGCTACAAAACCACAGTAATCAAAACAGTATGAAATTATGATTAGCACACATAATGTAGGGGGTGAACATGGGAAGGCAGTATAACACAGAGAAGACAAGCAGTGATTCTATAGCATCTTACTACACTGATGGACAGTGACTGTAATGGGGTGTATGGTGGGGACTTGATAATGGGGAGAGTCTAGTAACCATAATGTTGTTCACGTAATTGTACATTAATGACAGCAAAAAAAAACCAGTATGATACTGGCAGAATAGACACATAAATCAATGGAATAAAATATCTCAGGAATAAACCCATCCATAAATGTTCAGTTAATGTATGATAAAGGAGCCATGAATATACAATGGAGAAAAGACAGTCTCTTCAATAGTGGTGTTGGGAAAACTGGACAGCTACATGCAAGAGAATGAAACTGGATTACTCCCAGCACCACACAGAACAGTAAACTCAAAATGGATTAAAGACCTAAATATAAGACATGAAACGATAAAAGTCTCAGAAGAAAATAGGCAAAAATCTCATGAACATAAGCATGAGTAATTTCTTTTGGACAAGTCTCTCTGGTCTAGGTAAATGAAAGAAAACACAAACAGGTTGCGACTACAGTAAACTAAAAAGCTTCTGTACAGCAAAGGACATCAGCAACAAAACAAAAAGGGCACCCTACAGTATGGGAGAATATATTCATAAATGACATATCTGACAAGGGGTTAACAACCCAAATACATAAAGAACTCATAGGATTTGACACCAGAGAAAACAAATAATGCTATTAAAAAATGTGCAGAGGACCTGAATACACATTTTTCCAAATACATATATATGGCCAATAGGCACATGAAAAGATCCCACATTGCTAATCATCAGGGAAATGCAAATCAAAAGCACAATGACATACTACCTCATACCAGTTGGAATAGCCACTATCCAAAAGGCAAGAAATAAAAAGTGTTGGTGAGGATGTGGAGAAAAGGGAACCCTCCTGCACTGTTGGTGTAATTGTAAATTGATGCAGCCACTATGCAAGAAATAGGGAGGTTCCTCAAAAAACTAAAAATAGAAATACCATACAACTCAGTAATCCCATATCTAGGAATTTATCCAAAGAAAATTAAATATGTTTTGAAAAGATACATGCACCCATGTGTTTATTGCCATGTTGTTTACAATAGCCAATTTATGGACACAAATAAAGCATCATTAATAGATGAATGGGTAAAGAAGAGGTGCTACACATATATAATGGAATGTTATTTAGCCATGAAAAATAAAGAAATCCTGCCATTTGCAAAAACATGGATGGACTTAGAGATTATTATGCTCAGTGAAGTAAGCCAGGTGGAGAGAGACAAATACCATACGATTTCACTCATATGTAGAACCAAAAAACAAAACAAAATTAAATGAGCAAAGAAGCAATAGACTCACAGACACTGAGAATTGACTGGCAGGTACCGTGGGGGAGGAGTTGGTGTGGGTGGGTGAAATTGGTGAATGGGGTAAATATCCTCAAAATCTCAACCATAATATAAATTAGTCACAGGGGTAAAAGTGCAGCATAGAGATTAAGTCACTATTTCTCTAATACCTTACTATGTTGACAGACAGTGACTACACTAGTTGGGGAGAGCATTTAATAATGTATGTAACTGTCAAATCACTATGTTGCATACTTGAAATTGATATAATATTGTGTATTAACTATACTTCAATAAACATATAGCTTTTTCTAAAAAGCAATATAATGTCATGTCTTGGTTTGTATCCAGCCACTGTGTGTCTTTTGATTGGAGAGTTATTTGTATGTGTTTTAATTCATTATTGATTGGTAAGGACTTACTGTTAGCATTTCCTTAAAGATCCCTGACCGTTTTGTAGTTCCCTTTTTCCTCTCTGGCTGTTTCCTTTGTGATTTGTTGATTTTTTTGGAGGGGGGTGCTCTTCTTTGGTTTCCCTCCCTTTCTCTTTTGAAGATCTTCTGTAAGTTTTCTTTCTGGTTACCATGAGGTCTACTAAAACATGTTACTAGTTTCTTTTATGCTGATAACAATTTTCACACAAAACCTCTATACTTCAAATTTCCATCCCCCAAAGATTACTACATTTTTTAGAGATCCTCTCAACTTGACCCTCCCCTTCTGATTCCTGCATTCCTTCCTTCCTTTTGTCCCATCTGGACTTTGGTGTTCTATACTATTCATTGTAGTTTGTCTATAGCCTGCCCTCACCTTTCCACATAGATAAATATTTCTCACATTAGCACGCTTTCAAATTATTTTAACTTTAGTGTGCCATTTTTTCCTTCAGGGACTGCTGGTACAGGGCTGAAGCCTAACTGTTCTCTGTTTGATTGAGGAACTCTCTATTCATTCACAATCTGGTTTCTTAGGGAGGGTGGAGGCACCTAGTAACACGTGGCATCATATTCCCTTGTCTAATGTCTTTAACTGTCCTCTACTTCACTTAGAATACTTTATCCATCCTTCCACACCCAGCAAAAATCTAGTGGGATCTTCCCACGGAAAATGTTGCTAGATTACCTCTCACCTTGTTTATACCTTAAATGATCATGCCGAGAATCTTTGGACTCCCATAGTTACTCTGCGGACCCCTGGTGCCCTCACTAAAGTATCATGTTGCATTGTAATTATTAATAAAATAATCTTCATCCCTAGTCTAGATTCATCTAACATTCTTAGATATTAGCCTTCTGAGACTTTCATTGATTTATGTCAATGAAATTTGATACACTGCAGACAAGTAACAAATTTTCCTTAAGTTAATGAGTGAATGAATTCATGATCTGCTTACAAGGTATTAAATTGTCCATAAGTATCTGGATAAGAGGTTTTACTTCTCTTTTCATTGATGCCTGAATTGAGAATTCTTCACCATGAACAAATTTCTTATTTTTATACCACAGTACTGCTAATGGCAGAGAACAGAAAACATGTTTCCTGTAATCAGGATGTGGCCCATATAAAGCTAAAGATCCCACTGAATCAGGTTTATTTAATACCCGATCTGTTTAATGCAAAAATGTTAGCAGTTCTCTCAAAATGAATGGCCTAAAAGAAAGAAGATCTACTCCTAAGTCCCTATCTAGTAATTTCTGTTTGTTCAATTGGTTACCAAATTTTCAACAACTTTCTTATGAGACAGAAAAGCAGTATTTGTATACGAATGACTATGATAGTGGAGTCTACTTTGGGGTCTAGGGCAAGACCCTTGCTCAGGAGTAAGGGCAGGACTTGATACATATTGAGTACTAATTTGTCCTTCTTAAGCCTAAATACCATCTGTCTCTTTAAATGGCCTCTCATAATATTACCTCATGGTTGATGAAAGGAATATTTATATGTTGCAGCTATGAGAATACATTTTCCTAAATTTCTCTTTTCCTATTATTTCATTCCTGAAGGATTCAATTGATCTTTTGCCCCAACTCTTTCTTCCACCAATCCCATGTATTAATCTCTCAAAGTATCGTGTTGAGTATTTGCTTATTTTGAATACTAATGTAATTATTTGAATTAAAAAGAAGGGCAATC
The DNA here is from genome assembly GCF_040802235.1 of Manis javanica. Taxonomy (NCBI): domain Eukaryota; kingdom Metazoa; phylum Chordata; class Mammalia; order Pholidota; family Manidae; genus Manis; species Manis javanica. The sequence continues at coordinate 31,126,674 of NC_133169.1, read as the reverse complement.
TATTAGAGCAAATTATGCTGTGTATTAGGGTAGTATGTGTATTTTAAAAATGTACATCTCAGTGTTGTGCTGAGCCATTTACCATCAGACCCTGGAAACATTAGCTCACATGTAACAGGTTGACTGTTGGGTTAGGCATATACTATGTGTATTGATATTCTACAGGTGAAGTTAATTGGCTTTTATTATGATCAAATGCATGGCTGAATTTCCAAAGCCATAATTGTCCTTCTCTCTAATTGATAGAATTAACTTACAAGTGAGCCCACCATAGGTAGATTCATAATGTAAGTGAGAACAAGGTGAGTTTTTAATTGTATAAAAATTAAAGACCCAAAAATCCTGATAAATGTGATTTGAGATAGTCTGAGGAAAGAAAACATTCTGAGTGCCTACTTTTCCTTAAAGACTGATTTATAAGTATCAAATTGTAACCTTTTATCTAAAGCCTAGGGGAAAATATCTTCCAGTAAACTGTGTGAGACCCTATTTTCTCAATTATAAAATATGAATCTAAATTTAAGCCTCACTCACCAAACACCCTGAACCTTTTATTTATAATAATGAACCATAGGCCTGGGGACCATTCATCCAGGGGAGATAGAATGGGCTCCTGACTAACCATCACTCTCTGTTATGGCCCGTATCTCAGATCTAAATCCCACACCTTTCAGACCACACAGATGCTCAGCTCCAGGGACATGGAGGGCTTGGCATGCCTCATAACAGGGTATGACTTAAAATACACTAAGGCATTGCGTTTCTGTAAATTGCCTATAATTTTAGGTTTATTTCTTGCTTTTAAAGATGTGACAATTTATTACGATTATTAGTAGTAATTCACCCAGGGTTCAAATCCTCCTGAACTAATCACAGGCAGAACCCTCCAGAGAGAGAAAGCCCCATGGGTCCCCCCAGGCAAACAGTCACAAGGGGGTTGGGTGGGTACTGGCAGACCTGAACCTGGGAGGCTGGCTGCCTTCCATCTCTCCTTTCCACTAAAGAGCCCTCTACTCCTAGGATTGTTTTCTCACCAACAGGCCAAAGAACTCTCCAGCTGGTAACAGGGAAGCCTGAACACCTGTCTGCTTGGACCTCAGCATTGATGATCTTTCCTCTTTGCTTTGCAGGTTGCACAATACAGAGCATGAGCGCCCCCACTGTCCTCTCAACAGTGAGCAGCTGGAACGCGTGGGAGGTTAGGGCAAAGGGCTGAAAGTACCTACAGTTCTGGTCGTTGTCAGGGATGAAAAAGTCACTGAGGCTAATGCAGTAATGTTACCTGGGTAGGGATGTAGGGGAAAACGGATATGAATACAGAATTAAGAATTACCACAACCTGAGATACCTTCCCCAACATGCCGGAACAAAGAGTTTGGAGGATGATTAAGGCAATTTACTCCAAATTTAAAAGAAAAGGGAGTGGAGTTTGTCTACGAAATTTAAGAATCTATAACTGATCCACTAATATATTTATTTCATTTATTAAAATTAAGTAGAATGACTTTCATCCACTGTTCCGAGGATGAGTCGCCTCTTTTGCACCCCCTCTTTCCTTCTCTGTAGAACTGTGATGGCCCTCTCCCCCACACCCGTCATGGGACTGTTGTGAGAATGCCATAACCTCATAAAGGGAAACTCTTCATAAAAAGAAAGCTACACAATAGTCTTTTCAATGCCATTTCAAAGGAGAAACTTCCTTGGGTCTCAAGGGGCCAAGCACACCCGTCCTGGTATATGACATTTGTTTAGAGCTGACACTGGAGAAGATGAACAACAGAATGAAGTCAGGTCATTGAGTCCCCAAAAATAAATCTGCAGTATGTGCATCTGGATGCTTAGGTAAAGTACTTCTACTGGGACCCCACTACCAGAAATTCTCATTTAGGAGGTCTTGGGTACACCCAGGAAGGTAAATGTCAAATAAGACCCCAGGCCCCCAGTACTTCTGATGCAGTTAGGAAAACCTGAATTGGAGCAAATATTTCATTGCTGAGTGGCTAACTAAAAGAGTACATTTTGTTCCCTGGGATAAAGTATACACCATACTTTAAAGTCAGGGACATGTACCTGAGAAAAACACTGCCAAACATATATTTTCTTTATTTTCTAGAGCAGGAGACATCATGTAGTTTTTATTCCTGTTTAACCGAATGTTCAATATAGGGAAAATGAACATGACCCAGAAAAGATCATGTTTGAAAACACATCTGAAGGGCAGTGGTGAGTGAGGAGAGGTGACAAAACAAGTTCTTCAAAGCAAAGTTTTCAATATGAAGGCATTCATAATATGCCAGGAAGGTTTTGTTTAAGCCGGTGATAAACCCGATTCAGCGAAGGAGGTCTGAAAGGGGAGAGCTGTCCTGTGCTCCTCTCGCCGCAGACGGCGCCGGCGCCTCCCCGGAAAGCAGAGGTGGACGGTGATGACGTCTTTGCGCGTCACGGCCAAATCGGAGAGCTGGTTAGAGGCCCATCTATTCACAGAAATTTCTCCAAAGCAGTACTGTTTAAATCGCTCAACAAAATGAACCGACTGAATTCTCTCTGAAGAAAAGGGAGACGGGACTCTTGGGTCAGGGAACCGTATCTAACGGGACAGACAGGGGCGTCCACGCAGAAGAGCCGGGCCACCCCTCCGGCCCTCCCTGCATCCTCCTCTCCTCCCTTCAGGCACCAGGAAGAGGGAACAAGAATGCTTTAGGGCAGAAACAGCGCGAGGGGCGGCGGCAGCGAGAGCGGACGTCAAGGACGAGCGTGCCTCTGGGGTCCGACGGAGCGGAGGGCCGCGGGGGGCAGGGCCACGGGCGGCAGGGCCGCGGGGGCGGGGCCGCGGGGACGGGAGCAGGGCCGCGGGGGGCAGGGCCGCGGGGACGGGAGCAGAGCCGCGTGGGGCAGGGCGACGGGGGGCAGGGCCCCGGGGGGCAGGACCGCGGGGACGGGAGCAGAGGGAGCACCAAGGCCAGTGTGCGGGGCGGACCACGCCGGAGGGGGAAGGAAGGGAGAAAACAGGTGCGGGACCAAAGACGGGAGGATAAGCTAAGCGCTAAAGAACGAAAGACTGGGAGGGCGGAGAAGGTGACTGGAGAGATACCGTGGTTTCTTCCCCAAATGCGTCTCCGACAGTCAGCTTTTTCCACAGCAAAAGTAGTACAACATTTATGTCATTGTGTGTATCAGGTGAAAAGGCATTTATATCTTGGAAGGGTGGAGAGTTGTTCAGAGGGCCACGCCACAAGCGAAGTGCTGCAGGGGGAACGGTGCCAGAATACAGGAGGGCACCAGGCACCCAGCGGAGACGCGGCTGGTGGGCAGGACGGCGTGATGCGCTTCGTGTATTTTACAACGTTGTCAAAGCCAAGCAACTGCGCATCAGCCAGTCACTCACCTGCAAGAGAATATGCTCTCTGTGCTTTAAAATTAAATAACGTATTAAGGGGTTGGACTCCTCTTCATTTTCAATGTTATGTGAGGTAGAGAGTAAGGGTCTGAATTCACACTAATAACAGAGGTTTCCCAAGTCAGAAAAGGGCACTGGTGACATGGGAGTTTGTACCACTGTGACCAGGTGCGGGTTTGCCCAGAGAGCACGCTCCGCAGACGGCACGCTCAGCACTGGGCTTACAGAGGCTCTTTGCGCATCCTTTAGCTCTGCAGACCAATATTTAATGAAAGGTGGGCCTGAGAAATTACCAAAATGCTTAGCACGTCTATCCTGAAACAAGGAAATGATAGGTGCAATTACAGAATTTTCTTCTCGGCCAACCTTGTACTGAGCAGAATTTGAGTGCCTTTTTAAACAAAAATGCACACAAGAAAAATTTCAGAAATTTTCCTTCAATGAAACTTTGTACATAAACTACTTGAAATACACCAACTGAGACAATACAAAGATGGTGAATCAATAATACAGAGAATGTAGTTATATAATCTACATTCTGAGAAATAAACGTGTTCAGTTCTGTGTCCCCTTCATTTACAGCCTCTTTACAGGAGATTATCACGTACATTGATTTAGAGACGTTTACTATACATCATGGATACAGATGTGAGTAAATGGAATGACTATGTTGGAAGGGGTTCAGGGAGTCATTCAGAGATGTGTTCTCACACCAGGCCTTTTACACTACCATTTTGGGTAACTCAAAATAAGTTTCTGAATCTCTATGAGCCTCACTCTCTTCGTGCATAAAAGCGCAATGAAAGACTGGGTGATCCCAAGACCATTTCAATAACTGACAGGCCCACACTTATAAAATAAATCAACCAATAAGCAACAACAAAAATAAACTCAGATTCTAAAAACAAATACTATTTTTGGCACAGAGCCAGGCAAGTGCCAGTGGCTTAACATAGGGTGACAATGATGTGAGAATGTCACAATAAGGTCATATTTTGAATATACATCAAGAGGACATGAATGGGCTGGGTGGGGAGGGGGAAATGAGGAAAAATAAGAGTTAAAGATAACCCCTCAGGATCTGGTATTGTGCAATGGATGAATATGAAGGGTGACTGACTAAAATGGGAAGACTAGGTGTAAAGGTTAGGTGAGGAAATCTAAGTCTTTTTAAAAATGTTACCCATGTCTTACAGGGAGATGTTGTGCATGGAACTTTATGTATGTTTGTAGTTAGCGGAATTCATAAACTAAAAAATGGACGGTGCTTAAACCCAGAGAACCTGAATTTAAAGAAACAGTATTTCCTCATTATGAAGTATTTAATGAAAGGTGGAACTGAGCGATCACCAAAATGCTTAGCATGTCTATCCTGAAACAAGGAAGGGTTATGTGCAATTGTAGAATTTTACAGCCTTATTAAGTTAGCAGAAAACAACATGATGTAAAGTATAATCAGTTGTTAAAGTAGAAATCAGTGATGAAGGCAGTGTACTATAATTAAACAATTCTTTCTCTCACATGGTAGTCACATAATCCAAAGCAACTGATCTTTATCTCTTTGTGCCTTTTGATGCAGATAATTAAGCTGGTTTCCAAACAGACCTTCTGATCAGGAGTATTAGCACCATACAAGTTGCTAGGTTAAAATAAGTCCTATTAAAACCCGGCAATAAAATTTTGGGGAAAAGATGGTTGCAAGGGAACTTACCTTAAGGAGCTTCCCCAGGCTATTCTGATGACCCACTACCTTTGTGCTCCAGGGGACCTGGGCCACTGGGCTAGAGTGGGATGTATTGATTCCTGTAACCAGTGATTCTTTCATGGGAATTGGTGTGAGGGGGGGAAAGAAATCAAGTTAACACCTGTGAAAATTGCAGATGTCTTCTGTGACATGTTTGCATTGGCCAATGAATCCTGGTTAAGGATGAGAAGGGAAGGGGTTTGAAGGATTACATCCATTGCCCGTCACCCTCCTCAGTATCTCATTGTTTTCCTTCTGTTAGTTATTTACAGCAAGACACAGACATGGGTAAAAGAAATGACATTTCAGGAGCAGATTTCATCCTCCTAGGGCTTCTTCTGGATACAAAAATATCAGCTTTTGTACTGGTGCTGTGCTTGTGATTCCCACCGCGGCCTCTTCCTGAACTCCGTCCTCACTCTCCGGATCTGGGCGGATCCTGGCCTCCACACGCCACGCAGTCCCTGCGCGGCCAGCTGCCTCCCGTGGACCTGACGCTCCTCTCCAGCACTGAGCCCAAGATGACGACTGATTTCCTCTCAGGAGGAGCGACATCTCACGGACCCAGACCTTCTTCTTCCTGACTCTAGGAACTGCCGAGCGCGTCCTCATCAGCCTCATATCCTGTGACCGGTATGTGGCCATCCGTAAGCCCCTGAGGTCTGCCCTGATCATGAGCCAGAGGATCTGTCCACAGACGGCCGCCGTCTCCGGGGTGGGCGGCGCCCTTACATCACTTGCACACCGCCCACGCCCTGCACTTCCACATCGGTGGTTCCAGAGAGATTTCCCATTTCCTCTGTGAAGTCGTGGCCATCCTGAAACTGGCCTGTGAGGACACCTCTGCCTACGAGAAGGCTGTGGTGATGACAAGCGTTGTGCTGCTCCTCGTTCCCTCGTCCCTCGTCATGTCTTCTTATGTTCCCATCTTTCTTGCTGTACTCCGCATGGACTCCCCTGAGGGAAGGGACAAAGCCGTGGCCACCTGCTCCTCCCATCTGACACGGTGACCCTCTATTATGTCCTCACCATGGTGGTCTACATGAGGCCCAGTTCCTATGATAATCTCAAGCTGGACCAGGTCCTGTTTGTACTTGGCCCTATTCTAAGAGCTATGCTAAACTCTCTGATTTACAGTCTTAGGAACAAAGAAGTAGTAGGGGCCCTAAGAAAGGTGCTAGGCTGATGATACTGTCAGATTAAAGAAGATATGCCCAGTTGTAATCACTAACTTTAATTCAACCTAAATAAATTGAGCTCATGTGTCAAGAGGTCTTAGTTTTGGAGTTATCATTCATTCAAAAATACTTAACAATGGTTTCCTACATGTCATGTGCCATCCGAGGTATTTCTGATGTCCTGTTTATAACTGCTTTAGAATCATAGTTGGATTGCTAAGGCTCCATTACTCTTAATTTCTCTATTTTTAATTGGCACCACCTGTACTTCCATCCTTTGAAGCTTCCTTACAATATTAAGTACCAGCCCTGAACCTGAGCTTCAGAGAGTTAGGTTTCCCATAAGTAGAATATTGTGGTGGGGAACTAATGATAAAACTCCACACAAAAAATTGGAAACTTGGATGAAAGCTAGCACTTTATACCTCTGGGAAGCATATAGGACTCATTCAATTCCTGAAAGAACCACAGCCTTTGCATGATCCCAGAAATATTATACGCCCATATTCCCCATCTTCCAAAATATACTGCAACCATCCCCACACAAAGCTGGACATATAGGAACCATCCTGAACCCTGGAGTTTATTCAAGATTTGAGCTGTAAGAATTCAAAAGAGAAAAGAGTAGAATAAACATAGTAAAGATTATAGATTATGATCATAATTTTAAGGCAACTGAACACAACCTAGTGATATGTTTTCACGATTTGGCTCAATTAAATAGTTAATTTGTATAGAAACAAATAATTCGAATAAGTAACATGACAATATTTAGATGTGTCTTATTACTATAATTGCTTAAACAGCCAGGATGTCAATTTAAAAAAAGAAATTCAATTTCAATAAGAATGTGCAACATCCTGGTGAGTTAAAAGGTGTGCTTATATCTCAAGTCTAAGGTAGGAAACAAAAACTAGTAACAAGTGAGAAGTACCTTGAGGATACATAAGTGAAACTCTTTGATCTACCAAGTGGATAAGCAGAATAATCAATATTTGAACTACTAAGAGTTACAAAAGTTAATAATTGAACAAAATAAAAGGGTGATGTGCCCAGCAAGGTCAATGACTGGCAGTATTTGGTGGTATAAAACGAGTATTGTCTTTAATGCTGATTGGACTATGCGAAGGCAGTTGGTAGAGAAAGACATCTCAGTCTGAGCTGTGACTTACAAGTCAGTTCATCTAAGTCAAAGAAGCTTAAAGTCAGCACCCCAGCAAAGGCATCACACCGTATCAAGGAGAATGGAGTCCAGAGGGTGCAGAGGCAGCCCCTCTGCCACCACACAGGATATGCCACCAAATTACTTCTCATCAAAATAAAATACAAAGTCCAGGCCAACATTTTTGGTGGCAAAGAATTTCTTAAGCCCTACCCCACATCTAACTGAATCAAACTCTGCAATTACCAAGATCCCAACGGGATCCATATGACTCTCAAAGGTTTTGAAAAGCACTGATTCAATTCTACTCTTCTCCATCCCCAACTTCCACAGTCTTAGGTCAGAATCTCATTCCCTCTCCCTTGCACCAGTTTAATAGTGTCATTACTGGTCTCCATGCCTCAGTCACTTGCCATTCCATGCTGTTATCGAAGTGATTTTTTTTTACCATGACAATATGCTTCCTCCAGTTCAGTGATTAAAACAACCAATGATAAAAAAAAAAAAAACTCACTGGAGATAGCTGGTAATTATAGATCTGCTTTGGTTATGTAACTGTATTCCTATTATGTTAATGTGTGTGCGCAATTTAATTAGGAGTTTAAAACCTATACATGCTTAAGGTACTCTACAAAGAAGATATGTCAAAGAAATAATCAATCTTCCCATGTTTTCTTCCCTCTGCTACCTCTATAGCTTTTCTTCTTCCTTCCTAATTACAACCCTTAAATAGAATTCGTGCCTCAGATCGAATTCACCGAGTATCATAAATCCTCCAAGTGGTAAAGATACCTCAAGATAAATGCTGGGCATAGAAGCCACAGGGCATAAATCTGCAAAGAAGTAAAAAGCTAAGCTTTTCAAACAATATGGCTTCTCTCTCACTTACCAACTTTACATTTCCCTGTACGGCCCAGGAAGATGACTGGTTAGCCAGAGACAGGAAAGATTCCTCAAGGGAGGAACAACCTAAGACAGGCACAGTCACAGGAGGGCCATCAGGTGAGAAATTGGGGATCAACAGAGGTGAGGCTTAGAACCTCACCCCCCCTGTTTTGAGAGAAATCTTCTGCATCCGTGGATGTTTTGTTGCCCTTGTCTAGCTTGGATTAATACTTAGTCTATAGGCACAGACCTGATCATCTACATTTGCCCTCCTACAGCACTAAATTATGTTTTCTACCTTTATCTTGCATCTACCTACCACTTCAGCATTTTATTAAAAAAATAATAATAATAATAAAGGGAGAAATGTGGGATTCACATATAAATCAAGTATAAAAATCAAACGAATATTCATATTTGACCTGATTGTTTATAGTTCATAATGAGTGATCAAAACTGAAAGTTTCTGTGATGACTGCCCTTGTACTGTTCACCATGTAAGAACTTATTCACTATGTAACAACTTGTTCACCATGTAAGAACTTGTTTGTTATGCTTCAGAAGATTGGAGACTGACGAGAATTAGGCTGGGGGTGGATTAATGATTGTGCATTGAGTATTGACTCCCCTATACAGAATTTTATTGTTGTTAACAACAATTTGATCAATAAATATGAGAGATGCCCTCTCAAAAAAAAAAAAAGTTCCAGCAAAGCACATTATAAGATCCTATGTAATCAATTACTATTCCTGCTGCACTTATGCAAATAATCAAGCCAACTGTTAATTATTTTCTTAATCTGGCTACTTCTAATAAAAATGAGTGTGATTTTAAAAAAAAAAGAAAAAACAACCAATGATAACGCCTCTCCTATATTCAAACTCGTTATCATGGCAAATTATCTAACTACAATCTAGATTCAACAGTGACTTTAACTCCTTCCATTCCTCTCATATACCCTTCATATAACCATAAAACCCTTTCATCAAATATAATCAGCTCATGGGATTTCATTGAATAATTCAAGAAGTATTCAAACAAACAGAAATAAACTCAATATTGCTTAAAATTCTGGAAAACCAGAACACTATATTTTGCATATGCAAGCTTATATCAGGCTGGAAAAAATTTCACTTGTGAGACCAGAGAGAGACTGTAATAAGCAGTAAGAAATAAGAAATATAGGCAACTAATGAAATGTTCATAATCCAGAAAAACCTCTTTCAGGCTACAGCTCAGCAGGTTTGACCAATATGTTGTACACTATTGCATCAGGTAGAGACAACTTATGTTAATGAGAAGAGGGCACACTCTAGATGGCACATCCATTTACCTCAAGGATTCTTAAGGAGTGATAGTGGAATAGGAAGTGCCAGCCATCAGACCTCCAGAAACACGAATTTAGCAACAATACATGGACCAAAACATTTTTATTAGAAGTCCACAATACAGTTAAGAATTTGCAGTATCCCAGAAGAGCACAAAATTAAGAATAGCTCATTGAAACAGGTAAGAAGAGCAATTCACCTTCCTTGTATCAGGCCCTCCCTAAAGTCAGCACACCTCAGCACAGAGGTATCACCTCAGGCCATTTGCCACCTTTGGAGAAGTGGAGAGTGGAGCAACTGCCTAGTATCCCAATCCTGTGAGTGCCCTGTCCAAAGGGTAAGTTTCTGTCTTCTGTCCATGGAGCACTGAGAAACAAGCATATTTCAGAGGCTAAGACAGCTAAAAACAGCAGAAGGAAGTCAGGCAATTTTCTGCAGTCCAGCACAGCCCTGTGAGATTCAGAGAAGGTCCTGAAACTTCTCCCAAAGGAGGAAGGAATAGGAGTGCACTTCCCAAACCCCAGCCGTTCAGTGAGCTGCTCCAGGAACCAGTTTCTCTCTTATCTCACCTGGAGCACTGATATGACAGTCATAGTTTTGTGGGGGCAGCTACAAAAAAGAAAAAGAGCAGGCAATTTTCAGTTTAAAAAGGTCCCAGAATCACTACTAGGACTGATTGATGGATGCCTTTTGGTTCCAAAGTCAGTCTATAAAGACTGGAAGAGATGTTTCTTCAAAGGTGCAGACATACCACAAGCTACAAAGTTACAAGAAACATGAAGAATAAGGAAAACATGACTAAATCAAATAAACAAAATATCTCTCCAGTAAATATCCCTAAAGAAATGGAGATCAGTGAAATGCTTGCTAAAAAATTTCAAAATAATTGTCTTAAAGAAGTTCAGTGATTTATAAAAGATACAGATAATTAAATAAAATCAGTAAAACAATGGATGACCCTAACAAGATTATCAACAAAGAGACAGAAAATATTTTTAAAAGAACTAAACAAATTTGGAAACTTATGAATATAGTAATTGAACTGAAAATTTCAATAGAGAGCTTCAACAACATAACCAGAAGAATGATTCAGTGAACTCCAAAGCAGATTGTTTGAAATTATCCTGTAAGAAGTTCAAAAAGAAAAGAATGAGCAAGTGCAAAGACAGCACAGGGGACTTTGAGATATCATCAAGAAAATAAATATATGCATTATGGGAGAAGAAAAGAAGGTGGGCATAAAGATTCTATTTAAAATAATGAATGAAAGCTCCTCAAATCTGAGGAGGTAATGGATCTCCATATTCAAGAAGCTCAAAAGGTCCTAAATATTATGCATGCAAAGAAGACAAGACCACAACACATTATAATCAAACTGTAAAAAGTCAAAGACAAAGAGAGTATTTTGAGAGAAGCCAGAGAAAAAATATTAATCACATGCAAGGGAAACTCTACATGACTGTGAGTGCATTTCTTATCAGAAGCAGTGTGGGGAGGAAGGGAAGAGGGGTTGCATGCAAAGGGCTGGAATAAAAAACCTGCCAAACAAGAATACTATGCATGGCAAAGCTATCCTTGAAAAGCGGAGAAATAAAGACTTTCCCAGAAAAAAGAAAAGCTAAGGTAGTTCATTATAAGTAGACTTGGCTAGAAGAAATGCTAAAGGGAATTCTTAAATTTGAAAAAAAAAAAGGGGGGGGGGCTAAATAGCCACACAGAAACATTAAAATTTAAAACTCACCACTAAAAGTAATACAAATACAGACTGTAATACAATAATAATGGTGTGTAACTAATTTTTAAATCTAGAATAAAGTGGTAAAAGTATACTCTAAAACATGTTATTAGATACACAATATAAAATATATGTAAATTGTGACATCAATAACAAAGTGTGGGAAGGAGAAAAATTGTAGAATTTTTATTTGAAATTAAATTTAAGTTACTATTGGAAAGATATTTAATGCTCATGGATAGCAAAAATCAACATTGTTAAAATGGCCATACTAAACAAAGGAATCTACAGATTCAATGTAATCCCTATCAAAATACCAATGGCATTTTCACAGAAATAGAGCAAATAATCCTAAAATTTGTTTGAAACCACAAAAAAAGCCCTAAGTAGCCAAGGCAATCTTGAGAAAGAAGAACAAAGCGGGAAGCATCATGCTCCCTTATTTCAAAACATACTACAAAGCTACAGTGGTCAAAACGTATGGTAACAGCACAAAAACCAGACACATCAATTAATGAAACAGAATAGAAAGCCCACAAATGACTGACACTTATATGGTCAGTTAACATATGACAAGGGTAGCAAGAATATACAAGGGGCAAAAGACAGTTTCTCTAATAAATGATGCTGGGAAAACAGGGCAGTGATGTACAAAGAGTGACACCAGATGGTGGTCTCACACCATATACACATAAAAAAACTCAAAATTAAAGTCCTAAATGTAGGGCCTGAAACCTTGAAACTCATATTAAAAACATAGTTCATTCTTCAATATCAGCATTAACAATTTTTTTGGTTATGTCTCCCCAGGCAAGAGAAACAAAAGTAAAAATATACAAGTGGGACTACAGCAAACCAAACATCTGCAGAGCAAAGTAAACAGTCAATAAAATGAAAAGGCAAGCTACTTAATGGGAAACTTTATTTGCAAGTGATACATCCAATAGGGGACTAATACCCAAGATACATAGAACTCTTACAACTCAATGCAAAAAAAATCTGATTAAAAAATGTACAGAACTTATCAAAATACCTACAGCATTCTTCAATGAATTAGAGCAATTTGTTCTAAAATTCATATGGAACCACAAAGACCCCAAATAGCCAAAGCAATCCTGAGAAGGAAGAATAAAGCAGGCGGAATTATGCTCCCTGACTTCAAGCTCTACTACAAAGCCACAGTAATCAAGACAATTTGGTACTGGCACAAGAACAGAGCCACAGACCAGTGGAACAGAATAGAGACTCCAGACATTAACCCAAACATATATGGTCAGTTAATATATGATAAAGGAGCCATGGACATACAATGGGGAAATGACAGTCTCTTCAACAGCTGGTGTTGGCAAAACTGGACAGCTACATGTAAGAGAATGAAACTGGATCACTGTCTAACCCCATACACAAAAGTAAACTCAAAATGGATCAAATACCTGAATGTAAGTCATGAAACCATAAAACCCTTAGAAAAAAATATAGGCAAAAATCCCTTGGACATAAACATGAGCAACTTCTTTATGAGCATATCTCCCCAGGCAAGGGAAACAAAAGCAAAAATGAAAAGTGGGACTATATCAAACTAAAAATCTTCAGTAGAGCAAAGGATACCATCAGCAGAACAAAAAGACATCCTACAGTATGGGAGAATATATTCATAAATGACATATCTGATAAGGGGTTGACATCCAAATTACATAAAGAGCTTATGCACCTCAACAAACAAAAAGCAAATAAGCCAATTAAAAAATGGACAGAGGATCTGAGCAGACACTTCTCCAAAGAAGAAATTCAGATGACCAACAGGCACAGGAAAAGACGCTCCACATCACTAATCAACAGAGAAATGCAAATTAAAACCACATGAGATATCACCTCACACAAGTTAGGATGGCCAACATCCAAAAGACAAACAACAACAAATGTTGGTGAGGTTGTGGAGAAAGGGGAACCCTCCTACACTGCTGGTGGGAATGTAAACTAGTTCAACCATTGTGGAAAGCAATATGGAGGTTCCTCATAAAACTAAAAATAGAAATACCATTTGACCCAGGAATTCCACTCCTAGGAATTTACCCTAAGAATGCAGCACTCCAGTTTGAAAAAGACAGATGCACCCCTATGTTTATTGCAGCACTATTTACAATAGCCAAGACATGGAAGCAACATAAGTCTCCATCAGTAGATGAATGGATAAAGAAGATGTGGTACATATACACAATGGAATATTATTCAGCCATAAGAAGAAAACAAATCCTACCATTTGCAACAACATGGATGGAGCTAGAGGGTACTATGCTCAGAGAAATAATCCAGGTGGAGAAAGACAAGTATCAAATTATTTCACTGATATGTGGAGTATAAGAACAAAGCAAAAACTGAAGGAACAAAACAGCAGCAGACTCACAGAACCGAAGAAAGAATTAACAGTTACCAAAGGGAAAGGGACTGGGGAGGGTGGGTGGGAAGGGAGGGATAAGGGGGAAAATGGGGCATTATGATTAGCATACATAATGTAGGGGGGGGTGACATGGGAAAGGCAGTATATACAGAGAAGACAAGTAGCAGTGATTCTGTAGCATCTTACTACACCAATGGACAGTGACTGTAATGGAGTATGTAGGGGGACTTGATAATGGGGGGAGTCTAGTAACCATAATGTCCAAGTAATTGTACATTAATGATATCAACATTTTTTAAAAATCTAGAAAACTAGTCATTTTCCCATAGAAGACATACAGTCCCCAACAGGCACATGAAAAGGTGCTCCACATCACTAATCAGGGAAATGCAAATCAAAACCACAGTGAGATACCACCTCCCACCAGTCAGATGGCCACTCTCCAAAAGACAAGTAATAACAAGTGTTGATGAGAATGTGGACAAAAGGGAACCTCCTACACTGTTTGTGGGAATGTAAATTGGTCTACTATGGAAAGCAGTAGAAAGCTTTCTTTAAAAAAAATGAAAAATGGAAATACTATAAGACCCAGTAGGAATTTACCTGAAGAAAAAAAAATCTGATTCAAAAAGATATATGCACCCCTATGTTTATTGCCACATTACTTACAATAGCCAAGATAAGGAAGCAACCAAAATGTCCATCAATAGATGAATGGATAAAGAAGATGTAGTATACATACATATATATACACACAATGAAATTCAGCCATAAAAAAGAAAGAAACCTTGCCATTTATAATAACATGGATGGACCTGGAGGGTTTTATGCTCAGTGAAATAAGCCCAGCAGACAAATACTATTTGATTCCACCTATATGTGGAACCTAAAAACAAAACAAATGAACACATAAAAAATATAAATAGACTTACAGATAACAGACCGGTGGTTGCATAAGGGAGAGGTTGGGGATGGGTGAAATAGGTGAAGTAGTTGAAAGGTACAAAATTCCAATTGTAAAATAAATCAGTCATGGGGGTGAAAATACAGCATAAGGAATATAGACAACTCTTGAAATAGCTTTGTCTATTGACAGATGGTAACTACACTTAATGTGATATTTATTAATGCATATAATTGTTGAATCACTATATTATACACCTGAAACCAATACAATATTGTACATATATCTTTCAATATAAAATGTTAAAAACTAGAACATTTAAGTTCCTATCAGCTTAAAATAGACTGCTATAGCTATAAGAAATTTATTTAAGCTTCACGTTAACAACAAAGAAAATACCTATAGAAGATACATTAAAGAAAAAAAGAATGATAGCATATTATTCCAAAATGAACAAACTACAAAGGAAGACTCAAAGGGAGTAAAGAGAAACAAAGAAATTTCAAAACAGAAAACATTTAACAAAATGGCAATGTTAAGTACTTTACTAATAATTACTTGAAAATAAATGGAATATACTCTTCAGTAAAGACATGAGCGTGTGAGCCAAAGAAGGTGGAGGATCCTGATCTCACCTCGTCCCACAGACGCAGCAGGGCAACAGCTACCAGCGGTGCGGCTGGCTCTGAGCCCTACCCGGACACTGGCAAAGTGGACTTTCCACACCCAGAGTGTGAAGAGAGGCCACACGAGATGGGCCGGAGGGGCAGGGATGCAGGGGACCCAGACCTCACCCACACACCCGTAGTGACCTCCAAGTGGGACGCCACAGGCACAGAGCAGGGAGGGGACCAGCCCCACACCAGGCACCCTCAGATATGGAGGCCTGAACTGGGAAGAAGCCCCTTAAAGATGCTTTGAAAATCGGTGGGGCTTTAACTCTGGGAGAGCCAGAGGGCTCTGTTATGAAAGGGCGGACGTGCTGTATCAGTTGGTATGAGACCCAGCACAGAATGAGCAGTTTGAAAAGTGCCTGGATTATAGATGGAGATGTATTAACTAATTTTAGGGAATGTTCCAGAGGGGCAAGGATCTGCATGATATTTCAGCAGGAGTGGAAGTACAATCGGGCATCACGTATTTTGCCTTTCTTCAGCCTAGCTGGCCTAATGCTTCTGGGAGCCGGTTGTGAAATCCACCATCTAGTTTGCTAATACTGCTGGCCCCACCCTGCCCAGCAGTGACCCGGAGCAGTCAGGGCTGGTCACTGCGACGTCTGTGCTGACGGCTACCCCACCCACCTGTGCACCTGCGGAAGTCGTGTACCGCCTAACAGGCAGGTGCCTGGAGCCCGCAGAGGAGACACTCCCGGAGTGCCTCGTCCTGGTGACCGGGGGATATGTGCTACCAGGCCACACAGCACACCGTCTCCATAAGGCCACGACTTTGAAGACAAGGAGATATAGCTCACCTATTTAATACACAGAAACAAACAGAGTCAGGCAGAATGAGGAGACAGAAGAATACGGTCTAGATGAAAGGGCAAGATAAAACCTTAGGAAAAGAGCTAAGTGAAAGACAGAAGATCTGCCTAATAAAGAGTTCAAACACATGGTCATAAAGATACACAGCAATCTAAAGAGAAGAGTGGATGAACGCAATGAGAACTTAAAGAGATTGAAAATATCAGAAAGGACCAGTCTGACACCCACAGGCAGCAAATACATCTAATACAACTAACTCTGAAAATGACCTGATGGACAGAAGAACAAATCTTACACACCTGGCAGAAAAAGAGAAGGCCGCATTGGGAAGGATAATAGGACATAACTGTGGTTGAGTAGGCTCCAAACCTTGCCCCAACCCAACCCACTGGGAGGAAGTGTACAGGAAATAAACTCCCCATATCCAGCCCATCTGAGCCTGGGGACATGCATTAGGGAGGAGCACCCACAGTTTCTGGCTTTGAAAATCTTGAGGCTTCATGCTGGGAGGCTCAAGAGCTGTAGAAAGCCATGTCTCTACTCTTGGGGCACGAGTGTGCTGTGTTGACAGGGACAACAGCTTGAGAGAGACTATGCCTTGATTAACTTTGGCTTCTGTGCTGGAGGGCAGATGCCTACAGGAGCTTTCTCCGGGGAAGGAAGGGCTGTAGGACACCGTTTTTCATGCCTGCTATCATCTTAGCTGTCTGGGTGTTTGTGGGAGACAACTCGTGCACTCTCCACCTAGTGAGGCAGCAGCACACACCCTTCCCTGCTGTTCTCCCGTAGACTTACCCACCCAACACGGCCAGTCCTATAGGAGCACTACAAACGCCGCTACCACAGAAGAGGAGGAGCCAGCCCCACACACCGGTGTAACAGGAGGTACTGTGTTGAGCCTGTTAGCCAGCTGCACCTGGAGTGAGCCTTGCAAGTTATTGCAAACACAGTATTCCTATTTGGCATTCCTGATAGCCAAGTTGGGGGGCCTGGCCTCACCTGGCAGCCCACTTACAGTAGCTGCAGATCAGCCACAACAGGAGGGTGCACACGCCCCACACACAGGACACTCAAGGGGCACCTGGTTCTGGCAGGAAGAGAACATTGCGATCCTGTGCACCATATGATGCCTACTTTAAAGATCAGGATACACAGCACATGTACCTATGCACAGAAACAAACACAGAGAGTCAGACAGAACACAGAGACAGGGGAATATGTTGCAAATGAAAGAACAAGGCAAACTGACAGAGAAATCGCTAAAGGTGATGGAGATAAGGAATCTACCTAATACTTCAATGTAATGGTAATGAATATCTTCACCAGACTTGAGAGAATAGATGAACTCAGGAAGAACATTAACAAAGGGATAGAAAATATAAAAAAGAACTAGTCAGAGCTGAAAAATACAGTGACTGAAAAAATACACTAGAGGGAATCAACAGCAGATTAAATGAAACAGAAGAATAAATACATAATCTGGGAGACAGGGTAGTGGAAAGGAAGCAGGCTGAAAAGGGAAAGAAAAACTAAGTGAGAAGATGCTAAAAGATCTCTGCAACAATTTCAAATTAAACAATGATTGCAAAATAGGGGTCTCAGAAGGAGGAGAGAGAGAAAAGGGGTAGGAAACCTATTTGAAAAAATAATAGCTGTAAGTTTCCTGACTGTAGAGAAGGAAAAGGCATCTGGGGTGTGGATAAAGTCAAGGTTCCTGCAGCCGGGATCCTTGCCTGGTCCTGGTGGGCTGGCTCACTGTATACATGTGGGCAATGCATCGTTATTGACTCTATATAGAGAGCCCTGCTCAGGGCTCTGGGTGACCCGGTGGCACGGCTGCAAGGCTGCAGGAGAGCAGAGCACAGGCTGGGGTGGTGGCGGCACCGAGGACAGAGACTGAGATGGCTGCAGGGCAGAGAGGCCCAGAGGCAGAGACAGGCTTGCCGCCTGCAGACTCACTCTGAGTGGATGGGATTCTAGTGACTGACCTGCCACTACGGATATAAAGTTGGGTATAACCCTTTCACCCCAAGACGTTTTACTACCATTTCTTTGGTCACATTGAACCTATAGTGAACTTGCCTGGTGCTGAAACCCATTGGCAAGACAGCCAATTAAACACATTGTTATTCTAATACTGTTTTACACAGTAAATCCATTCTTTGATCGTCCACCAATTTTCCATCTAGACAAATTAATCCTTCCTTCCATATGCTGCTGCAGCCATATCTACAGGCTTTCATTGCGGTATTCATCTCACTTATCAGAATCACTTTGTTTCCCCCATTTTACATGGCTTGAGTGCCTTTATTATTGTTTCCACTTTGAACTCCCAGAACACAGTGCAGCATTTGTTGATATAACTTAATTAATAATGTTCAGTCAGTGCCTGCTAAGAATAAGACAATCTACCAGGAATAGGGGTCAAAAGGAACACTGAGACAAACCTTGGGCATCCATAGTTTAAAATCCCACTGTTAACTGTAAGGGAGTGGTAAAAGATGAATAATGGTGCAGTGTAGGTGCAACAAGCCGAAAGAGAGTTGTCATCATCAACTAAGGAAAACTATGTTGATATTCACTATGGAAATAAAGGAAGACTTCACAAAAGAAGCAAGACTTAAATCTGACCTTGAGGAAAAGGGAGAATTTACCTAAGATAAGATAAAAGGGATAATTCTAGACAGGGTTTCAAAATAGGTCTAGCGTGTGGGTGCTTCAAAAAGAAGAGAAAGATAAAATAAATGTTAGAAAGGAAAAATCAATAACTTGTTTTATGGTTGTAGGGAAAATGAGAGCTCCTGTGGCCGGGATTCTCATGAGACCCCAAACTACTTGGTGGTGCGACCGGCCAGCTGCTCCTGCTGCCACTCCAATGGCAATGAGCCATTATTGTCTGTTACTGTATAAAGACCTCCACCCAGTGGCTGCCTGGAGGTAGAGACGAGACAGGCTTGCTGCCTGCAGACAGCCCCAGAGGCAGACATGATTGCAGCACTCGGCCTGTGTGGTGAGGATAAAGCTGGGTATAAGGCCTTCTACCTGCAACTTCTGTTGTTGTTTTTCGGTCTCAAGGAATCCAGACTGAACTTGCCCAGGAACGATCCCCCTCAGGTGAGACAATGGTTATATGAGACTGCTGATTAAAAGTCAAGGAAATTTCTAAGTTGGGCCTTTAGGGAAATGGTAGTGCTGTTGACCAAAAAGAGACACAAAACAAATGAACAAAAAAGAAAAGAAATTCAGTGTAGCTACAAGACAGTTTTGAAGAACTCTGAATAGATTCTGGGGAGAGGACTCCACTAGGACCCTATGTCTTAGCCTCTAAAGAGAAGCTGTCAGTACTGACCAGCTGGACACTAAAGGGAACTGCAGGGCACTGGGGAATCAGGAAGATCCGGGCATAGGCACAAACCACAGATGGAGGTGAGGCAGCCTGTCAGGGCCCACTCGGTCACCTGTCTTTCCCCACAGAAGTAGCATACTCTTGCTTTAACAGTACAATCAATATCAATGGGCAGAAGGAATTTTGAATATTTTATACTTGCTAAGAAATTATAACGACTGAACACACATGACAAGTAAACAGCTTAACAGGGAAGTAATCCAAGTTTTCCAGATTGTGCAGATCCATTCAAAATACTAACTCTATTTTGAATTGACTATTTGTTAATAGTGTTTGTGAGGCTCAACCTTGGTAAATAGATAATTTACCCAGAAGTAGGAAAATGTCATTTAACTATATGACCTGGCAAAATTGTGTGTACTTTCTGGATATCATTTCTCAAGTGGACAAAACAATTCTGAGCCTCCTTTCATATAAATAAAATACTTGAAAGTGCTTTGAAGTAAATAAGGGGCCCTTCACAAAATAATGTGTTTAGGTAGAAAACTGATTTTTGCATTAAAATCATCTAGTTTGATCCAGATGCTAAATCCAGATCCCAAAGAACTGGATTCCAGCCCTAAGCTGATAGTATATTTAACTCAGCTTCACTGAAGGCAGCATGCTGGGTCCAGAGAGAAGGTGGGACTTGCAAACACAGTTCAGTCCTTCATAAGCCTCACTCTTTAAAAGGTGAGGCAGATGTTAACATGCACAACCAGAAATCATGATTTAGATTTTAATCCAGGGTATGGTGATTAGAGCTTGGAATGTGAGTTTATAATAATAGAACTAGGCAAGTCTGGGGATGCCCAAAAGCCTGGGTAGAAATCCTGAGCTAGCACTTCAATCTCAGAGCCCTACTTTTCTTCTTGGCAAAGTTGTAGAACTTTCTGAGATCTGGCCATTCTGAAATCTGTTTCTCACCATCTAAGGACTCTAGATCAGGTATAGGTCACCCACAGACTGTAGCAAGACTCACTTTAAGGCAGAAGAGAGTGAGATGCATGAAAGGCCCCCACCAGTAAGATGGCGAACTTCCGGCTTCTCTTCAGGGGTCCTCGGTTCCCGCCGGCGCCACCTGAGGCCCAATCACCTCTCGCCCCCTCCCCAATCCCAGCACCTAGCCAATAGCCACCAGCCCCGTAGAAGTAACACCACAATCACCCCATCCCCTTCCTATATAACCCAGCACCTTCCCTAATAAAGCGGATTTCTCCAGTGAATTGCTGCTGTGTGTCGCTCCTTTCCTTTCATTGGTGCTGAAACCTGGGAGACAGGACACCCCAACTGGGCCCCGTCTTCCCCCCGACACCAGCAGCAGCTTGCCCTCATCCTCTTTTTCTGGCACTGGCTCATCACACTCACCACTCCTCTCTGGCCTTTGGGTAAGTTTTCCCCTGGAGTGGGCCACTTTTCCCCGAGCTATCGCAGCGCCATTGACCGTGATCGTCTGGCAAGGCCCTGATGCTCGGGGACGAGGAGGGAACTCTCCCCGCCTCAGGCCTTCACAGCTGCAGTGGACCCTCAGGCCCCCCCTCCAACAGCCATAAATGAGGTGACTCCTTTGCAGATGAGAACGCTCCCTTTTCCCCGCTCCTCCTTCTGTTCCGCCCACCGAAATCCGTTCTGTCTGCCGAAAGTTCCTAGTGCTAGGTTCCTCGTGACTCTGGCACTCTGCCTTCTTAGAGAAGTCTGGGTGACGACCCACACTTCCTAAGAAATTCCGACTCATATACGAGTTTCCGCAGACCACCAAGGATCATCGGGGACGCCCTTTGTCTCCTTGCGGACTGCTCCCAGTCCAAGGATCTCTGTTCGTCTTCCCCTGTTTGTCTCCTTCTCTGTCCTTTAGCCATGGGAGCCTCCTCATCCCTCCCTGAAAGTTCACCTCTTGAATGCCTGCTTAAGCATCTGGCTACCCTCTCCCTGACACCTGATATAAAACCAAAACTTCTCCATAAAACTTCTCCGTAAGTACTGCTCCCAAGATTGGCCGATATACCCCCTAGACAATCACAACCAATGGCCCACAGGGGGAACTCTTGATCTTAACATCACTCGCGATCTTTTTAACTACTGCCAGCACCTGAAAAAATGGAAGGAGATTCCCTATATC
Organism: Manis javanica; assembly: GCF_040802235.1. Taxonomy (NCBI): domain Eukaryota; kingdom Metazoa; phylum Chordata; class Mammalia; order Pholidota; family Manidae; genus Manis; species Manis javanica. Next base: position 31,104,954 of record NC_133169.1, on the reverse strand, counting down.
AAAGCTTTTCGCCTCCTAGCTCAAAATCCCAGCCTCTGCACCACCTGCTCCCTGCCCCAAGTTCTCCTAGCCAGCAGGCTGCCTCCCTCCCCTCCACACACTCCCAGTCCCTCTTCAATTACCTTTGACCCAGCTGACGAGCCTCCGCCATACAGGCTTCTCCCTTCGGCCCCTCCCCCTCCTACAACCCCTCCACCACGCCGCTGCCTCCACCCCTGCAGAAGCCTCCCGTCCCCTCCACCTTCCTCTACCACCGCCGCCGCTGCTGCCTCCACCCCCACAGAAGCCCTCTTGTCCTCTCCCTTCCCCCTCCTCTCCTCCCTCCCGCACCATCTCCTCCCCCACCTCACCCCCTCCACCTCCATCCCCCTCACCTCACCCCGACCCGCAGATCGAGCCTGAGCCATTCAGCCCCCCTCTAACTAAGTTCCAGGAGCCTCCTCCATCTTTGCCCCCTCAGACTCGGTCCCGAGGGCCTCCCAAAATTATTGCGTCATTGCCCCCATCACCTGTTTCCCCCCAACAAACTGAGCCAGAACCCTTCAGTCCCCCTCAGACTCGGTCCCAAGGGCCTCCCAAAATTATTGCCCCCCTCCGGGAGGTAGCAGGATCCAAAGGCATCGTGCGCGTTCACGTCCCTTTCTCCTTAGGAGATTTAGCCCAACTAGAGAAACACCTAGGTTCCTTTTCCACTGATCCCACGACATACATCAGGGAGTTTCAATGGACCCTCCAGTCTTACAGCCTCACACATCATGACATTTTCATGCTCCTGGCCAACACCCTCCTCCATGAAGAGCGTAGATGAGTTTGGGACTTCGCCCAAACGCACGCAACTGAAACCCACAGGACTGACCCCACCTATCCCCCTGGCCCCACTGCTGTCCCAGAACAAAACCCACACTGGGATTATAACACCGCCATGGGTCTCCGCTCTCGAGATATTTTTGCCTCCTGCTTAATAGCAGGTCTGAAAAAGGCAGCTCGTAAAGTAGTCAATTTTCAAAAGCTTCAAGACATAATTCAAAAGAGAGATGAAACGCCCTCCAAGTTCTTAGACAGACTCACTCAAGCCCTATTACAGTATACCAGCCTGGACCCAGAAACGCCTGATGGAAGACATGTCCTTATGACATACTTCATAGCTCAAAGCTACCCCGACATTAAAGCTAAACTCAAAAAGTTAGAACAGGGTCCCGCTACCCCACAGACTGAGATCCTAACAGTGGCCTTTAAAGTTTTCCATAACCGGGAGGAGGAGAAAGAACGCCATAAACAAAAGGCTGATCAGGCCAATTTCCAAATGTTGGCCCAGCTGATAAAACCACAATATGGGTGCCCCTCTACAAACAAGTCCCCCCCAGGAGCTTGTTTCAAGTGTGGAAAAGAGGGACATTGGTCAAGGGCATGCCCCTCCCCCAGATCTCCTACCACCCCATGCCCCAGATGCCACAAAATGGGCCACTGGGGGTCTGAATGCCCAACCACCCGAAGGGGAGGCTGGACGAACAACCCCCATCCTAAGCCCGCCGTAGTGGGGCTGGCAGAAGAAGACTGACGGGGCCTGGGGGCTTCTTGCCCAACCATTTCCATCACCAAACAGGAGCCCAGGGTTACTTTAACAGTAGACAGTTGCCCCATCTCCTTCCTCCTAGGTACAGGAGCCACCTTCTCAGTCTTGCGGGAATACCAGGGCCCTACCATGCCTGCCATTACTCCTATAGTCGGGGTAGGAGGTAAACAGATTTTCCAGTTAAAACCCCCCTCCCTTTTATGCACAATCCAAGACAATCCCATACCTTTCTCCCACTCCTTCCTGGTTATGCCCCAGTGTCCCATCCCTTTACTAGGACGGGACATCCTTTCTCTCCTCCACGTTTCCATAACTATATACACTCCCACAGCCCCCAGTACTCCCTTTCTGATGGCCCTCATAGCCGATGACCCCCCTCTACCCAATGAAAGCTCCAGTTCCGCCCTCATACACCCTGTAAGTCCCAAAGTTTGGGACATTACAAGCCACTCGTGGCTCTATGTCCCCCTGCCTTGATCAAATTACATAACCCCTCTCAGTATATCTGTCAGGCCCAATACCCCCTAACCACTTCAGCCCTCATAGGCCTCCAACCCATCATCCAAGATCTCTTAAACACAAATTACCTCAGACCCACTCACTCCCCATTTAATACCCCCATATTAGCTGTTAAAAAAACCAACAGATCTTTCCACCTCGTCCAAGACCTTCGCCTCATCAACATGGCCATTGTCTCTATCCATCCCTTAGTTGCAAATCCATACACCCTTTTATCGCAGATCCCTGCCTCAGCATCCCACTTCTCAGTCCTAGATCTCAAGGACGCATTTTTTTCTATCCCTCTGGACCCCTGGACAGTTTTGCCACAAGGCTTCCGAGATAGTCCCCATATTTTTGGACAAGTCCTAGCTCAGGACCTCAAACAGTTTCATCATGATCACTCCGAGTTCACCTTATTACAATATGTGGATGATCTTCTACTCTGCAGTCCCTTGTGGGAACAGTCTCAACTTGACACTGCCTCCCTACTTAACCTTCTAGCTTCCAGAGGTTACCAGGTATCCCCCATCAAAGCTCACATCTCTGCCCCTTCTGTCACTTACCTCAAATTCCTCCTATCTCAACAAAGAAAGTCCATTACCTTAGACAGAAAATGGCTCCTCTCTGACCTGCCCATTCCCAAAACCAAGACAGAAATCATTTCCTTTCTAGGCCTGGCTGGGTATTTTAGAGCGTGGATCCCTAACCTCTCCCTGTTAGCAAGACCCCTATATGACCTCAGCAAGGGCCCCCCTGAAGAACCATTATCCTTCTCACCCCGACACTCCTTCATTAAGCTCCATCAAGCCCTTGTGGAAGCCCCAGCTCTCCATCTTCCTGATTTGTCGAAGCCCTTCTCATTATACATTCATGAGAGGTCCAGTCAAGCTCTAGGAGTCATAGGCCAATATTATGGCCCATCCTTTGCCCCAGTAGCTTATCTCTCCAAGCAATTAGACCCCACAGTTCGGGGATGGGCCCCCTGTCTATGGGCATTAGCCACTGGACAGCTCTAGCAGAAGGAAGCTCATAAACTAACATTAAGGGCACCCCTTACCATTCTGTCCCCACATCACCTAAAAGATCTCTTAACCTACAAAAGTTTACAGACTCTCCCTCCCTCCAGACTCCTGACCTTACTGTCCTCTTTCCTCCAAAATTCCGTTCACCCCCTTTGTCATCCATACCCGAATCATGACTTTTTCCTCCTTTACTGCTCTCTCACTTTTTTTCCTCATTCCTATTGTCTTCCCTGCCACCCCAGCCTCCTTTGTATGGCAATTCAGAGTCAGACAAACTTACACACAGCATCAAACAAAAGTTACTGCCCTCATTGCCACATCAGACTGCCCTCTGAAAAGCTGCTCTGAGCCTTTATACCTCCACTTTTCTCCCTCCACTGAAGTGTTCACTAGCAGCTACCCTTATTCTCCCTACCTCTGCTTCCTCTATGACCAAAGACAAGCCTATTGCAGGCGATGGCAAGACACCTATGGGGGATGTCCCTACTGGTCTTGTGCTATTCACTACATGGGTAACTCCCAGTACCCACAGTATTACTCCTCCAACCGTTTCATGAAATATCCCAATGGCTCATTCTCCTTATCAATCCCAGATGCCTGGGACTCTCGATGGGCTGCCAGAGTCGCAGCATCAGTTTACTACGGGAGGTCCTCGACCCCCCACGGTACCCTTCATATCTCTCAAGAGTATGTTCCCTCTCACTCCCAGATCTCTCAAGTTGCATCAGATATCAGACATTCCAAAAAAGTCATTATCCAAACTCTTGATGGCGCCTCTTCATCTTCTTATCCCCGCCCCTCTTCCAATTTCTCCTACTCTTCATTACAGCTCATTCAGGACACCACCATCTTTCTCAACCACACCCTTAACACCGCCAGTTGTTTCTTGTGTGCATCACTACAGTGCCCACTGCTGGCCGCCGTGCCCCTTAATATTTCCAACTACTCCTTCCATGCAGAAAGACAACCCCTCTGCCCCCTGGCAGACATACCCCTATGGGAACCAGAATACACAGATAATCTCACCATCCACCACTGTGTAGGCCTGACTCCACCCCCCTCCAGCGCACTTCACTGCCTCCCAACTCCAGCACACCCTGCATTCTAGTCACCCTAATCCCACAGCTTACACTTTACAGCATGGCGGAATTCCTTGAGCTCCAACCTCCCTTGCCCTCACGCACAAAAAAGGCTGCTTTCCTTCCCATCATGGTCGGTATCTCTTTGACCACCTCAGCCATTGAGGCGGGATTTTCTGGAGGAGCCTTGGGTCACTCTCTATGGGCAGTTAGAGATCTCAACGCCAAACTTGAGGGAGCCCTGACATCCACTGCCGATTCCCTAGCCTCTCTCCAAAGACAGGTCACTTCGCTAGCTAAGGTCACCCTTCAAAACCGGCGGGCCTTAGATCTGCTTACAGCCGAGAAGGGTGGCACCTGCGTCTTCCTCAGGGAAGAGTGCTGCTATTACATCAACGAATCCGGCATTGTAGAAACTGACATCACCAAACTCACCGACCTTGCCTCCAGCCTCCACTCTGCTTCCAATTCCAACCCATTCTCTTCAATACTAACAAATCCCCTCCTTACCTGGGTCTGGCCCATTGCAAGCCCCATAATAATCATTCTTCTCGCCTATCTCTTCTTACCCTGTATAATAAAGTTCATCAAATCCCAAGTCGGGAAAATCTCTAATCAAGCTTTCAACCAGCTTTTACTCAGGAACTACCAGCTTCTGGCCACAGAAGATCCCTCACCCTCACGTAACCTCCTCACCACATGCTGAGATGGACCCCTCTCTCCACTGGAAACTGTTCCTGGAAACAATGGCCGCAGACACCTGGCTCCTGACACCCATATCCTCTTGGCACCATTGGAATCAACAGGTCCTCGACCTATGGTTACAGGGAACCTTCATTGATTTCGAACCTGAAGAAGTCCACATCTACTCATCCTTACTGTGGAGAGTCCTATCAACCCTTTCCTCCCAATCTTCAAGCCCTCACTCCCTTCTCCGCCCCTGTTCAGCAGGAAGCAGTCAGAGAGAAAGCAACATCCACAACCCCATAGAGGAGAAAGGGAGGAATGAAGGGCCCCCACCAGTAAGATGGCGAACTTCCGGCTTCTCTTCAGGGGTCCTTGGTTCCCGCCGGTGCCACCTGAAGCCCAATCACCTCTCACCCCCCTCCCAATCCCAGCACCTAGCCAATAGCCACCAGACCCATAGAAGTAACACCACAATCACCCCATGCCCCTTCCTATATAACCCAGCACCTTCCCTTATAAAGCAGATTTCTCCGGTGAATTGCTGCTGTGTGTCGCTCCTTTCCTTTCAATGCACACTGACCAATTTTGTTTTAAAAAAAAATCTTTTTTTAAGTCTTAAACCCATCTCCTCACCTAAAATCTGGCTAACTCAATAAGTCCATCAAACACTCAGGGACATGAGGCAGGCCCCAATCAGTATGTGACCTCTTGCTTTGAAAGCGATCAAAGCAGGATGTTCAAATAAAAACTGGATATGTAAAGGTAGATCTCAGCAGTTCCAATCCACAGAGATCTGCCCATCCTTCACAAAGTTTGAGACTCTTAGTGGCTGAATATAGGGAGAAGAGACTAACAAATATTTGTTATCACCGTCTCTGCATTCAAGTCTGATTATGTTTTCAGTGAGAAACTCTAACTCAAGTGTTGGGATGGAAACAATGACTTAAAATCAAGTTGCACAAGAATTAGAAAAGTAATCAATGACCTAGGATTTCAGCTCACAATTTCTAAAAAGGGAGTACTGGGTGGAGGAGGGCAGCAGACTGATTTAGAGCTTCCTATAAGGAACAGAGGAAACTTGGACCTTGCCATTCATGTTGACACACATACACATACACACACGTTTCATAAGAGGGAAGTAGCCTAACAATTTAGAAATGATATTTTAAATAATTTCATTAACAAATGAATGTCCAAAGTTCTCAAGATTAGGATATTGGAGTATTTTATTCTACTATTAGTTTGTCAGCATGATTCTTAAATCATTGTTTTACATTAAATTATATCAAATTTTTGTAACTAATGCAAAAGGTATATATTTTTTCTTTAATCTGTTCTACTGTGGTGAACTAAGTTTATAAGTATTCTAATGCTCACCTTGCCTTACATTAAATTCAAATTACTATGGAGTTTATTCAGAGTCAATTTCTTCTTTTATCTAGGGTATTGGAAACTATTTTCATAAGTATGATTTGCTTCCAATCGCCCTGCCTGCTGCAGTCTTTCTCAGTCTATTTCATTTGGAACAAGGTCATATGAGTTCATAGCGACAGAGAGGTGTTTTCCTGTTATAAAGTCAGCAAGAGTGTGTGTAAACATCAAGGGTTTTATAGGTGTCAGAGTAGAGGTTTAAATAGACAGTCCATAAAGGACAGAATTAGCCTGAGGGAAAGGAGCTCTAGGTTTCCCCGTGTGCCCCTCAGGCGCACTACAGCTGTAACTAGTGGTTATGGAAGCATGAGGGCTGCTGAGCCAGAACCTACAAGGTCATACAGAAAATACTATATTCCTTACTGATACTAATCTCATTGTATTATAGACCATGTAAATACAATGAATACTTTCTTGGGATAAATAGTAAGGCCAATTAGATTAAAATTTTATATAACAATAAAACTATACAATACAAAGATCAATTTTCTCTTAAAATATAATGCTCAGAGCAGAACGCTTTTGGCATTTTAATGTTACAAAAATCCTTCTATAAATTAAATTAGCAATGCTTTTCCATGGCCAAATAAAATCTATAATATCTGAAATGGAAATAAATTGAAATTTTTTCTCAAAAATATTTATTACTCAAGAAATCGCTGAAAAGATAAAAATGGAAATAGAAACAATTTCCTAAGATACTAAAACAGGAGACATGTGCAATTGAATACTGTGAACTATGAACCCAATATCATATTTGTAAGATAAATTTTAGCCAAAATAAGCAGGCGAAGAGGGGTAACAAAGGGCCAGGTAGTTTATTTGAATGCCCCTGGGCGAGGTTCCCTAGTCTATGGAAATGGAGGCTGGGGAAGTCGCATTCAGCAGGGCAGGCAGCAAGTTTTTAAAGAAGGTAGGGGGAGGCAGAGCTTAGATTTACAGCAGTGCTAGGACTGACTAGTCCAAGGCACATTTTTCAGGTTGGGAGGAGGCAGCAGCCGGGTACTTTGGCACATCATCAGTGTTTGACATGCTCACTTCTCCCCCCAGTGCCTACAACCTTACATTTCAGCCTTTTGGTCCTAATGGGCAACAACTTGATCTGGCTACTTCTGGCTGACAAGAGGCGTCATGAGGTGGGGGGGGGGGGTTTCGTAGCATGTAGTTATATTGATCTGACTGCAAATATTTTGCCTTGTCTTCTCTAGAGGCTCCTACTCTACTCTGTCTAAGCTCATGCTCTTTGTTTCATTTTCTCTTTTATACATAGAGACTAGCTGCTGCCAGGGAAAAGGGGCGATGACTGCTCTGGCTGCTTCATGCTAAGAAGGGGTGTAGTAAAGGGTATAGCTAGATTTCTATCACTGGTCAGTTGAGAGGGCTTTGGAAGGTTGGTGCTTTTATTGTGGAAGGACTGAAAGGGCAAGCTCCCAGATCCTATTTCAGCCATCGGAGCTTAGTCTCTCTCCAGTCAGCAAGAAGTACACCCACCACCCCTAGACCCTGCCAACTGACCAAAGCCACAACTCATCACCCCCCCAACTACCCCCAGGCCCAGCCAATCAGCCAGAGCCATGGCCATCACCCCCCCCAAACTGCCCTGGAAACCCATAAAACCTTAGTTCTGGGGAAAACGCGCTCTCTATCTCTGGCATCTTGCCACTGCGTTGGTGTACATGAGAGACTGAGCTCGAGCTAGCTTGAATAAAGGCCCTTTGCTTTTGCACAGTGTTGGCTCCTTGGTGGTCTTCTGGGATTTGTGACTTTGGGCACAACATTTGGGGGATCATCTGGGATCCCAGAGACCCCCAGAACCCCCAACCCAGAGAGCCCTGTGCCAGCTGGTGAGTGCACTCAGTTATCTGTCTGTCTTTGTCTGTCTGTGTCTCACTGTTTTTGTTCGCAAACAAGCCTGTATAAGCCTGTAGGAGCTCCAATCTGTATCAGGGTTGGCATTGACTTAGGCGGACGCACTGGCAGGTCATCAACCGGGGGTCTTGGGAAACGTCCCTTGCCCCTGTTTGGAGGACGAGGTCCTCATCTGTGAGGAAAGTCAGCTGCCGCTGCAGTCCAACAGGCCCTCAACTTACTTTCAGTTTTGCCTCCCCGGCCATGGCAGATTCTTCTCTGTAGGCGCCTGTTTGTTGTTTGTCGCGTTTGTCTTAGTCTTGTTGACAAAAGAAATGGGACAGACTCAGATGACCCCCTTCCTCTCATGACAGACCATTTTTCTCAGATGTTAGGGAGAGAGCTCACAATTTGAGCACGGACGTCAGGGAAAATTTTGTGTTTTCTGCACCTACGAGTGGCCGTCCTTTAACATTGGCTAGCTGCCGGAGAGAACATTTAATCCAACCACTTTTACAACTTCAGTGTGGAAGTCCAGAAGGGTCGGTGGTAGACTTTTTGTTCTAGCGAGTAGCCAGTTTTCAATATCGGATGGCTGCCAGAGGGAACCTTATCATTATGTCTCAGTCTGTATGTTTGTGTGTCTAAGTGTGTAAATGAAAATATCTTTCTACCTCCGGATGGTATTAATGAAATTGATTTAAAGACAAGCGCTTGTGAAAATTGGGCATTCTAAAACTTCCAGAAAATCTGATAAAAAATGTTAAGCATTGGAGGCGGAGCCAGGATGGCAGCGTGAGTAGAGCAGTGGAAATCTCCTCCCAAAAACACACAGAGCTATGAAAATATAACAAAGAAAAATCTTCCTAAAATAGAGACCACAGGACACAGGACAACATCCAGACCACGTCCACACCTGAAAGAACCCAGCGCCTTGCGAAGGGAATAAGATACAACCCCCGGCCTGGCGGGACCTGAGCACCCCTCCCCCCGGCTCTGGCGGGTGGAAAGAAACCGGAGCGGTTTTTTCTTTGGCGAGTGCTTTTTGGAAGCCTTAAAGGGATAGGGACCCCGTTGCTAGGGAGGCAGGGTGGCTGGACCGGTGAGCGGGTGCCTGGGACAGGCACCTGAGGACAAAGAATATACCGCATTTTTCCATGCAGGACCGGTGGGCGGGTGCCTGAGACCAGCGCCTGAGGACAGAGGAAATCGCACGTTTTTCCCCTTTTTTTTTCTCTCTTCGGCGAGTGCTATTTGGAAGCCTTAAAGAGACAGGGACCCCGGTGCTAGGGAGGCAGGGCAACGGAACTGGTGAGCGGGTGCCTGGGACCAGCATCTGAGGACAAAGAATATCTCGCATTTTTCCCTGCGGGACCAGTGGGCGGGTGAGTGAGACCGGCACCTGAGGACAGAGGAAATCGTGCGTTTTTCCCCTTTTTTTTTCTCTCTTTTTGGCGAGCGCTTTTTGGAAGCCTTAAAGGGACAAGGACCCTGGTGCTAGGGAGGCAGGGGGCGGGACTGGTGAGCAGGTGCCTGGACCACCGCATGAGGACACAGAATATCCCGCGTTTCTCCCTGCGGGCCCGGTGGGCGGGTGCCTGAGATTGGCACCTGAGGACGGAGGAAATCGCGCGTTTTTCCCCTCTTTTTTTCTCTTTCTGGTGAGTGCTTTTTGGAAGCCTTAAAGGGACAGGGACCCCGGTTCTAAAGAGGCAGGGCGGCGGGACTGGTGAGCGGGTGCCTGGGACCGGCGCCTGAGGACAAAGAATATCGCACGTTTTTCCCAGTGGGACCGGTCGGCGGGTGCTTTTCGGAAGCCTTGAAGGGACAAGGACCCTGGTGCTAGGGAGACAGGGCAGCAGGACGAGTGAGCAGGTGCCTGGGACGGGCCCATTAGGACAAAAAAAAATCGCGTGTTTTTTCCTTTTTTTTTTTTTTTTTCTGTTCCCTCTCTCATTGTTGCTGTTGTTGTTTTGGTTTGCAGAGTGCTTTTTGGAAGTCTTAAAAGGGCAGAACAGGTCACTTAGACCAGAGGCAGGGAATGTGGGGATCTCTGGGCACTCTAAACCCCAAGGCAACAGGGAGCACAGAGGCTCCTTATGGAGATAAATAGCCTCCCTGCCGATCCCCCTCCAACGGGGCTCCACCATTTTGGAGGAGCAGCCCCAGACAGGCCACGCCCACAGCAACAGCGGAGATAAACCACATAGCAACTGGGCAGGAAGCAGAAGCCCTGTCTGCACACAGTTGCCCAGCACAAGCCACTAGAGGGGGCTATTCTCCCAGGAGAGGAAGGCCACAAACCAACAAGAAGGGAAGCTCTTACAGTGGTCACTTGTACCAGCTCTGCAAAACTATCTCTATAACCATGAAAAGGCAAAACTACAGGCAGACAAAGATCACAGAGACATCACCTGAGAAGGAGACAGACCTAACCAGTCCTCCTGAAAAAGAAATCAAAACAAAAATCATAAACATGCTGACAGAGATGCAGACAAAAATGCAAGAGCAGTGGGATGAAGTCCGGAAGGAGATCACAGATGTCAGGAAGGAGATCACAGAAGTGAAACAATCCCTGGAAGGCTTTATAAGCAGAATGGATAAGATGCAAGAGGCCATGGAAGGAATAGAAGCCAGAGAACAGGAACGTATAGAAGCTGACATAGAGAGAGATAAAAGGATCTCCAGGAATGAAACAACACTAAGAGAAATATGTGACCAAGCCAAAAGGAACAATATTCGTATTATAGGGATACCAGAAGAAGAAGAAAGAGGAAAAGGGATAGAAAGTCTCTTTGAAGAAAAAATTGCTGAAAACTTCTCCAAACTGCGGGAGGAAATAATCGAACAGACCATGGAATTACACAGAACTCCCAACAGAAAGGATCCAAGGAGGACAACACCAAGACACATAGTAATTAAAACTGCAAGGATCAAGGACAAGGAAAGAGTTTTAAAGGCAGCTAGAGATAAAAAGGTCACCTATAAAGGAAAACCCATCAGGCTAACATCAGACTTCTCGACAGAAACCCTACAGGCCAGAAGAGAATGGCATGATATACTTAATGCAATGAAACAGAAGGGCCTTGAACCAAGGATACTGTATCCAGCACGACTATCATTTAAATATGATGGCGGGATTAAACAATTCCCAGACAAGCAAAAGCTGAGGGAATTTGCTTCCCACAAACCACCTATACAGGGCATCCTACAGGGACTGCTCTAGATGGGAGCACCCCTAAAAAGAGCACAGAACAAAACACACAACATATGAAGAATGGAGGAGGAGGAATAAGAAGGGAGAGAAGAAAAGAATCTCCAGACAGTGTATATAACAGCTCAAAAAGCGAGCTAAGTTAGACAGTAAGATACTAAAGAAGCTAACCTTGAACCTTTAGTAACCACGAATCTAAAGCCTGCAATGGCAATAAGTACATATCTCTCAATAGTCACCCTAAATGTAAATGGACTTAATGCACCAATCAAAAGACACAGAGTAATAGAATGGATAAAAAAGCAAGACCCATCTATGTGCTGCTTACAAGAAACTCACCTTAAATCCAAAGATAAGCATAGACTAAAAGTCAAGGGATGGAAAAACATATTTCAGGCAAACAACAGTGAGAAGAAAGCAGGGGTTGCAGTACTAATATCAGACAAAATAGACTTCAAAACAAAGAAAGTAACAAGAGATAAAGAAGGATACTACATAATGATAAAGGGCTCAGTCCAACAAGAGGATATAACTATTCTAAATATATATGCACCCAATACAGGAGCACCAGCATATGTGAAGCAAATACTAACAGAACTAAAGAGGGAAAGAGACTGCAATGCATTCATTGTAGGAGACTTCAACACACCACTCACCCCAAAGGATAGATCCACCGGGCAGAAAATAAGTAAGGACACACAGGCACTGAACAACACACTAGAACAGATGGACCTAATAGACATCTATAGAACTCTACATCCAAAAGAACAGGATATACATTCTTCTCAAGAGCACATGGAACATTCTCCAGAATAGACCACATACTAGCTCACAAAAAGAGCCTCAGTAAATTCCAAAATATTGAAATTCTAACAACCAATTTTTCAGACCACAAAGGTATGAAATTAGAAATAAATTCCACAAAGAAAACAAAAAGGCTCACAAACACATGGAGGCGTAACAACATGCTACTAAATAATCAATGGATCAATGAAGAAATCAAAATAGAGATCAAGGAATATATACAAACAAATGACAACAACAACACTAAGCCCCAACTTCTGTGGGATGCAGCAAAAGCAGTCTTAAGAGGAAAGTATATAGCAATCCAGGCACACTTGAAGAAGGAAGAACAATCCCAAATGAATAGTCTAACATCACAATTATTAAAACTGGAAAAAGAAGAACAAATGAGGCCTAAAGTCAGCAGAAGGAGGGACATAATAAAGATCAGAGAAGAAATAAACAAAATTGAGAAGAAAAAAACAATAGCAAAAATCAACGAAACCAAGAGCTGGTTCTTCAAGAAAATAAACAAAGTAGATAAGCCTCTAGCCCAACTTATTAAGAGAAAAAGAGAATCAGCACAAATCAACATAATCAGAAATGAGAATGGAAAAATCACAACAGACTCCACAGAAATACAAAGAATTATTAAAGACTACTATGAAAACCTATATGCCAACAAGATGGAAAACCTAGAAGAAATGGACAACTTCCTAGAAAAATACAACCTCCCAAGACTGACCAAGGAAGAAACACAAAAGTTAAACAAACCAATTACGAGCAAAGAAATTGAAACAGTAATCAAAAAACTACCCAAGAACAAAACCCCGGGGCCGGACGGATTTACCTCGGAATTTTATCAGACACACAGAGAAGACATAATACCCATTCTCCTTAAAGTGTTCCACAAAATAGAAGAAGAGGGAATACTCCCAAACTCATTCTATGAAGCCAACATCACCCTAATACCAAAACCAGGCAAAGACCCCACCAAAAAAGAAAATTACAGACCAATATCCCTGATGAATGTAGATGCAAAAATACTCAATAAAATATTAGCAAACAGAATTCAACAGTATATCAAAAGGATCATACACCATGACCAAGTGGGGTTCATCCCAGGGATGCAAGGATGGTACAACATTTGGAAATCCATCAACATCATCCACCACATCAACAAAAAGAAAGACAAAAACCACATGATCATCTCCATAGATGCTGAAAAAGCATTTGACAAAATTCAACATCCATTCATGATAAAAACTCTCAGCAAAATGGGAATAGAGGGCAAGTACCTCAACATAATAAAGGCCATATATGATAAACCCACAGCCAGCATTATACTGAACAGCGAGAAGCTGAAAGCATTTCCTCTGAGATCGGGAACCAGACAGGGATGCCCACTCTCCCCACTGTTATTTAACATAGTACTGGAGGTCCTAGCCACGGCAATCAGACAAAACAAAGAAATACAAGGAATCCAGATTGGTAAAGAAGAAGTTAAACTGTCACTATTTGCAGATGATATGATACTGTACATAAAAAACCCTAAAGACTCCACTCCAAAACTACTAGAACTGATATTGGAATACAGCAAAGTTGCAGGATACAAAATTAACACACAGAAATCTGTAGCTTTCCTATACACTAACAACGAATCAATAGAAAGAGAAATCAGGAAAACAATTCCAATCACCATTGCATCAAAAAGAATAAAATACCTAGGAATAAACCTAACCAAAGAAGTGAAAGACTTATACTCTGAAAACTACAAGTCACTCTTAAGAGAAATTAAAGGGGACACTAACAGATGGAAACTCATCCCATGCTCATGGCTAGGAAGAATTAATATCGTCAAAATGGCCATCCTGCCCAAAGCAATATACAGATTTGATGCAATCCCTCTCAAATTACCAGCAACATTCTTTAATGAATTGGAACAAATAATTCAAAAATTCATATGGAAACACCAAAGACCCCGAATAGCCAAAGCAATCCTGAAAAAGAAGAATAAAGTAGGGGGGATCTCACTGCCCAACTTCAAGCTCTACTACAAAGCCATAGTAATCAAGACAATTTGGTACTGGCACAAGAACAGAGCCACAGACCACTGGAACAGATTAGAGACCCCAGAAATTAACCCAAACATATATGGTCAATTAATATTTGATAAAGGAGCCATGGACATACAATGGCAAAATGACAGTCTCTTCAACAGATGGTGCTGGCAAAACTGGACAGTTACATGTAGGAGAATGAAACTGGACCATTGTCTAACCCCATATACAAAGGTAAACTCAAAATGGATCAAAGACCTGAATGTAAGTCATGAAACCATTATACTCTTGGAAAAAAACATAGGCAAAAACCTCTTAGACATAAACATGAGCGACCTCTTCTTGAACATATCTCCCCGGGCAAGGAAAACAACAGCAAAAACGATCAAGTGGGACTACATTAAGCTGAAAAGCTTCTGTACAGCGAAAGACACCATCAATAGAACAAAAAGGAACCCTACAGTATGAGAGAATATATTTGAAAATGACAGATCCGATAAAGGCTTGACATCCAGAATATATAAAGAGCTCACATACCTCAACAAACAAAAAACAAATAACCCAATTAAAAAATGGGCAGAGGAACTGAACAGACAGTTCTCTAAAAAAGAAATACAGATGGCCAAGAGACACATGAAAAGATGCTCCACATCGCTAATTATCAGAGAAATGCAAATTAAAACTACAATGAGGTATCACCTCACACCAGTAAGGACAGCTGCCATCCAAAAGACAAACAACAACAAATGTTGGAGAGGCTGTGGAGAAAGGGGAACCCTCCTACACTGCTGGTGGGAATGTAAATTAGTTCAACCATTGTGGAAAGCAGTATGGAGGTTCATCAAAATGCTCAAAACAGACCTACCATTTGACCCAGGAATTCCACTCCTAGGAATTTACCCTAAGAACGCAGCAATCAAGTTTGAGAAAGACAGATGCACCCCTATGTTTATCGCAGCACTATTTACAATAGCCAAGAATTGGAAGCAACATAAATGTCCATCGGCAGATGAATGGATAAAGAAGATGTGGTACATATACACAATGGAATACTACTCAGCCATAAGAAGTGGAAAAATCCAACCATTTGCAGCAACATGGATGGAGCTGGAGAGTATTATGCTCAGTGAAATAAGCCAAGTAGAGAAAGAGAAATACCAAATGATTTCACTCACCTGAGGAGTATAGGAACAAAGGAAAAACTGAAGGAACAAAACAGCAGCGGAATTACAGAACCCAAAAATGGACTAACAGGTACCAAAGGGAAAGGAACTGGGGAGGATGGGTGGGCAGGGAGGGATGGGGGGGGAAGAAGAAGGGGGATATTAAGATTAGCATGCATGGGGGGGAGGGAGAAAGGAGAGGGTGGGCTGCACAACACAGAGAGGACAAGTAGTGACTCTACAACATTTTGCTAAGCTGATGGACAGTAACCGTAATGTGGTTGTTAGGGGGGACCTGATATAGGGGAGAGCATAGTAAACATAATATTCTTCATGTAAGTGTAGATTAAAAATTAAAAAAAAAAAAAAAGAAAGAAAGAAAGAAAGAAAAGGGGGATTACTCCTTGACAGGATAAAACTATTGGTAAATCAAAGATCAACGCATGCTTTAAATATCCTTAATGTTGATCACTTAAAGGGTGTCAGATGATCAGCTATGGAGGTACTCTTTTCTGATAATATTCCTTTCTCTTAATTAAAAAAAAGAAAAAAAAGCAGTTACTGTGTGCTGACCTCCAATGAGTTCTGCACAGTGGTATAGAGGGCATGTCAAAGTGTGGGCAAAGGGTCTGTTTGTTTCTATGCAGAAGATCAAGGCCTAGCTTGGATACCCAGAAAATGAACTAAGATACGATATGAGGAGGAGCTTCCGGCATCAGCACTCTCTGGAGGACTTGTGCCGGGGGATGATCATCAAAAAGCCTCCACAGGGATCCGGACAATGCTGCGGTTGTGGCTGCATCCAGCCCACCGTCTCCTGGACTTGCCATAGGAATGAGGAGGGAGATGTCTAGGCTGGCATATGCATACAGTGAGACAACGAATTTGACCGGATCTGCACTGTTGGAACTCAACCAGGAGTTGGGAGGGGTGCAAGTTGTAGCACTCCAAAATCTCATGACTATAGACTGTCTACGGTTAAAAGAACATATGGGATGTGAACAGATCCCAGAAATGGGCTGCTTTAATTTGTCTGATTGTTCATGTACAGTTGGACAATATCCATCATATCATAGATAAATTTTCACAAATGCCTAGGGGGCCTAAATGGTTTTCTTGGCTTCACTGGAGATGGATGGTAATTATAGATTTGCTTTATGTCACCGTATTCCTATTATGTTAATATGTGTGTGCAAATTAGTTTGTAGTTTAAAACCTATACATACTTAAGGTACTCTACAAGAAGATATGTCAAAGAAATAATCAATCCTCCCATGTTTCCTTCCATATGCTACATCTATAGCTTTTCTTCTTCCTTCCTAATTACAACCCTTAAATAGAATTCGTGCCTCATATCGAATTTACCGAGTATCATAATTCCTCCAGGTGGTAAAGATACCTCGAGACAAGTGCTGGGCATAGAAGCCACAGGGCATAAATCTGCAAAGAAGTAAAAAGCTAACCTTTGCAAACAATATGGCTTCTCTCTCACTTACCAACTTTACATTTCCCTGTATGGCCCCAGAAGATGACTGGTTAGCCAGAGACGGGTAAGATTCCTCAAGGGAGGAACAACCTAAGACAGGCACAGTCGCAGGGGGGCCATCAGGTGAGAATTTGGGGATCAACAGAGGTGAGGCTCAGAACCTCACCCCCCTGCTTTGAGAGAAATCTTCTGCATCCATGGATGTCTTGCTACCCTTCTCTAGCCTGGATTAATACTTAGTCCATAGGCACACACCTGATCATCTGATCATCTACATTTGCCCTCTTACAGCACTGAACTATGTTTTCTACCTTTATCTTGCATCTATCTACCACTTCAGCATTTTATTAAAAATAAAAATAATAATAATAATAGGAGAAATGTGGGATCAACATATAAATCAAGTACAAAAATCAAACGAATATTCATATTTGACCTGATTGTTTATAGGTCATAATGCGTGATCAAAACCGAAAGTTTCTGTGATGAATGCCCTTGTACTGTTCACCATGTAAGAATTTATTCACTATGTAAGAATTCGTTCACCATGTAAGAACTTGTTCGTTATGCTTCAGAAGATTGGAGACTGACGAGAATTAGGCTTGAGATGGATTAATGATTGTACATTGAGCGTTGACCCCCCTAAACTGAATTTTATTATTGTTAACAACCATTTGATCAATAAATATGAGAGATGCCCTCTCAAAAAAAAAATATACCCTTTATTGAGTGAGTGTGATTAAAGATGGTGGTGTGAGAGGTAAGACAGAGGCTTCCTCCTAAAACCACATATAATATGAAAATATAATTAATACAACCAATCCTGAAAGAGCAACAGCAAAGAGAGCTGCACCAGAGTGTTACACCTGGAGAAAAGAATAAACCTCACAGAACAGGCTCTGGAGGTCTGCTCTGGAAGCACAAACCTACATGACATGGGGCTTTCATGATTCGGGGGGTGGAAAGCTAAGACAGGAAAATTACCTGGAGAGACTGAGATCCCAGCCACTTGTGGAAAACAGGGATCTATATCCAGCTGCTCTGGGACAAAAGAAAGGCAGGCAGTCTGAGAGACTTCCCAACAGCGTGAGGGCTGCTAAGGGGGCAAGGACTGCACAGAGCTCACTGCTCAGGAGAAACGGCAGGTGGACAAAATTGTCTGGATGCACTCTGTCCACCATGTTAGGAACTTCCACCATCTTCAGGTGCTCCAGCCCCCTGGCTGACTGCGAGCTCCAAGGCCCCCCTCTATGATACACAGCCTGCTGCACCATCCTCCCAGACAGCCCGCACCTGGCTCACAAACTGGGATACTCTGCCCTGGTGTTACACTAGCCAGAAGGAGGACCCGCCTATGGCAGCTACAAACGGAAAGCATAAAGGCTTGCACCTGTGTGCTCAGCCCACTGGTTCATGCAGTGCAGACAGGCACCACAGCCAGAAAGCAGGAAACAGTTCTTTCCTACCCCAGGCAACAACACCACTCCCCTGTGACCCCCAACATTGCTCCAGACAGTTGAGCTTCTGGGCACTAGAGGGCAACACATACAAATATGAAACATCAAGGAACCTGGTTCAAAGGAAAATTATAAATACACCAGAGAAATAGCCAAATGAAATCCACCTCATGAACTTCCTGAAAGATTTCAAAATAAAAATCATAAACATGCTCATGAAAGTATAGAAAAATATTCAAAAACTCAGTAATGAATTTCGGTTGGAGATCCAATCATTACAGAACACAGTATCAGAAATGAAACATACAATGGAAGGTTTTAAAAGCAGATTAGGTACACTGGAGGAGATGATAAATGAAATAGAAACTAGAGAAGAGGAATACAAAGAAGCTGAGGCACAGAGAGAAAAAAGGATCTCTAAGAATGAAAGAATATTGAGAGAACTGATCCAAATGGAACAATATTCATATTATAGGGATACCAAAAGAAGAGAGAGAAAAAGGGAAAGTGTCTTTGAGGAGGTAATTGCTGAAAACCTCCCCAATCTGGGGAAGGAGATAGTTTCTCAGGCCACGGAGATCCACAGATGTCCCAACACAGGGACCCAAGGAAGACAACACCAAGACATATAGTAATTAAAATGGCAAAGATCAAGGATAAGGACAGACTATTAAAAGCAGCCATAGAGAGAAATAAGACCACGTACAAAGGAAAGCCCATCAGGCTATCATCAGACTTCTCAGCAGAAACCTTACAGGCCAGAAGGGAGTGGCATGATGTATTTAATGCAATGAAGCAGAAGGGACTCAAACTAAGAATACTTTATCTGGCAAGATTATCATTTAAATTTGAAGGAGGAATTAAACAATTTCCAGATAAGCAAAAGCTAAGAGAATTTATCTCCCAAAAAACCATCTATATAGTGTATTTTGCAGGGACTGCAAGTGTTTCCAAGGTTTAATAGCTGTCACCAGAGGTAATAAAACCACAGTGAATAAAATAGAACAATTAATTACTAAGCAAATACAAAATTAAATCAACTACACCAAAGTCAATCAAGGGATAGACAAAGAGTACAGAATATGATACCTAATATATAAAGAATGGAGAAGGAAGAAAAAGGAGGAGAAAAAAAGAACCTTTGGATTGTGTTTATAATAGCATACTAGGTGAGTTGAGTTGGACTCTTGCATAGTAAGAAAGTGAACCTTGAATCTTTGGTAACCACGAATCTAAAGCCTTCAATGGCAATAAGTACATACCTATTGATAATCACCCTAAATATAAATGGTCTGAATGTACCAATCAAAAGACATAGAATCACTGAATGGATTAAAAAACAAGACCCATCTGTATGCTGCCTACAAGGGACTCACTTTAAACCCAAACACATACAAAGACTAAAAGTGAAGGGATGGAAAAAGATATTTCATGCAATGAATAGAGAGAAAAAAGAGGGTGTTGCAGTATTTGTATCAGACAAAATAGACTTCAAAACAAAGAGTCACAAGAGACAAAGAAGGACATCACATAATGATAAAGGGGTTAATCCAACAGGAAGATAAAACCATTCTAAATATCTATGCACCCAACACAGAAGCACCTACATATGTGAAATAAATACTAACAGAATTAAAAGGGGAAATAGAATGTAATGCATTCATTCTAGGAGACTTCAACACTCCACTAACTCTGAAGGACAGAACAACCAGACAGAAGATAAGTAAGGAGACAGAACATCTGAACAACACATTAGAACAGATGGACCTAACAGACATCTACAGAACTCTACACCCAAAAGCATCAGAATATACACTGTTCTCAAGTACATATGGGGCATTTTCAAGAATAGATCATATACTAGGCTACAAAAGGTGCCTCGGTAAATGCAAAAAGATTGAAATTGTACCAACCAGTTTCTCAGACCACAAAGGTATGAAACTAGAAACACAAACACATGGAGGCTTCACAACATGCTCCTAAATAACCAATGGATCAACAACCAAATAAAAACAGAGATCAAGCAATATATGGAGACAAATGACAACAACAATTCAAAACCACAAAATCTGTGGGATGCAGCAAAGGCCATGCTAAGTAGAATGTATATTGCCTACCTCAGGAAAGAACAATCCCATGTGAACAGGCGAAACTCACAATTAACGAAACTAGAAAAAGAAGAACAAATGAGGCCCAAAGTCAGTAGAAGGAGGGACATAATAAAGATTAGAGCAGAAAAAATTAATTCGAGAAGAATAAAATCAATGAAAGCAGAAGCTGGTTCTTTGAGAAAATAAACAAAATAGATAAAACCCTAGCCAGACTTATCAAGAAAAAAAGAGAGTCTACACACATAAATAGAATCAGAAATGAGAAAGGAAAAATCACAACAGACACTTCAGAAATACAAAGAATTATCAGAGAATATTATGAAAGATTATATGCTAACAAACTGGATAACCTAGAAGAAATGGACAACTTTCTAGAAAAATACAACCTTCCAAGGCTGACCAAGGAAGAAACAGAAAATATGAACAGACCAATTACCAGCAACGAAATTAAACTGGTAATCAAAAAACTACCTAAGAACAAAACTCCTGGACCAGAAGGCATCACCGCTGAATTTTATCAAACATTTAGTGAAGACCTAATACCCATCCTCCTTAAAAATTTTCCAAAAAGTAGAAGAGGGAATATTCCCAAACTCATTCTACGAGGCCAGCATCACTCTAATAGCAAAATCAGGCAAAGACACCACAAAAATAGAAAATTACAGACTAATATCTGTGATGAACATAGATGTAAAAATACTCAACAAAATATTACCAAACTGAATTCAAAAATATATCAAAAAAATCACCCACCAAGATCAAGTAGGATTTATTTCTGGGATGCAAGGATGGTACAACATTCGAAAATCCATCAATATCATCCACCACATCAACAAATAGGACAAAAGACACATGATCACCTCCATAGATGCTGAGAAAGCATTTGATAAAACTCAACATCCATTCATGATAAAAACTCTCAATAAAATGCATATAGATGGCAAGTACCTCAACATAATAAAGGCCATATATGACAAACCCACAGCCAACAATCATACTTAACAGCAAGAAGCTGAAAGCTTTTCCTTTAAGATTGGGAACAGAACAAGGGTGCCCACTTTCTCCACTTTTATTCAACATAGTTCTCAAGGTCCTTGCCACAGCAATTAGATAACACAAAGAAATAAAGGGCATCCAGATTGGCAAGAAAGAAGTTTAACTGTCCCTGTCTGCAGATGACATGATATTGTACATAAAAAATCCGGGACTCTCTTGTCCCCTCCTGGCATGAGCCAGGAGCTCTGTCCTTTCACTTTACTTTATCTCTAAATAAAAGCCTGTACCTTGCTCTCCTAAAAAAAAAAAATATATATCCTAAAGAATCTACTCCAAAACTACTAGATCTAATATCTGAATTCAGCAAAGTTGCAGGATACAATATTAATAGACAGAAATATGTTTTATTCCTATACACTAATGATGAGCTAACATAGGGAGGAATCACAAAAACAATTCCATTCACAATTGCATCAAAAAGAATAAAATACCTACAAATTAACCTAACTAGGGAAGTGAAAGACCCATACTTTGAAAACTACAAGACACTCATGAGAGAAATTAAAAGAAGATATGAATACATGGAAACACATCCTGGGCTCACAGATAGGAAGAATTAATATTGTTAAAACAGCCATCATGCCTAAAGCAATCTACAGATTCAATGCAATCCCTATCAAAGTACCAATAGCATTCTTCAGTGAACTAGAGCAAATCATTCTAAAATTCATATGGAACCACAAATGACCCAGAATAACCAGAGCAATCCTGAGAAGGAAGAATAAAGTGGGGAGAATTATGCTCCCCAACTTCAAGCTCTACTACAAAGCCACAGTAATCAAGACAATTTTGTACTGGCACAAGAACAGACCCATAGACCAATGGAACAGACTAGACAGCCCAGATATAAACCCAACCATATATGGTCAATTAATATACTATAAAGGAGCCATGGATATACAATGGGGAAATGATAGCCTCCTCAACAACTGGTGTTGGCAAAACTGGACAGCTACATGCAAGAGAATGAAACTGGATTATTGTTTAACCCCATAAACAAAAGTAAACTCAAAATGGATTGAAGACCTGAATTTAAGTCATGAAACCACAAAACTCTTAGAAGACAACATAGACAAACATCTTCTGAATATAAATATGAGGAACTTCTTCCTGAACACATCTCCTTGAGCAAAGGAAACAAAGAAAAAATGAATACATGGGACTACATCAAACTAAAAGGCCTCTGTACAGCAAAGGACATCATCAGCAAAACAAAAAGGCATCCTACAGTATGGGAGAATATATTTTTAAATGACATATCCAACAAGCGGTTAACATCCAATATATAAAGAACTCATACACCTCAACACCAAAAAAGCAGAGAACCTGATTTAAAAAATGGGCAGAGGATATGAAGAGACAATTCTCCAAAGAAGAAATTCAGATGGCCAACAGACACATGGAAAGATGCTCCACATCGCTAATCATCAAGGAAATGCAAATTAAAACCACAATGAGATATCACCTCACACCGGTAAAGATGGCCAGCATCGAAAAGACTAAGAACAACAAATGCTGGTGAGGATGTGGAGAAAGGGGAACCCTCCTACACTGCTGGTGGGAATGTGAGCTAGTTCAACCATTGTGAAAAGCCATATGGAGGTTCTTCAAAAAACTAAAAATAGAAATACCATTTGACTGGGAACCCAACTCCTTGGAATTCACCCAAAGAATACAAGTTCTCAGATTCAAAAAGACATATGCACCCCTATGTTTATCACAGCACTATTTACAATAGCCAAGATATGGAAGCAACCTAAGTGTCCAACAGTAGAAGAATGGATAAAGAAGGTGTGGTACATATACACAATGTAATAGTATTCAGACATAAGAAAGAAATCCTACCATTTGCAACAACATGGATGGAGCTGGAGGTCATTATGCTCAGTGAAATTATCAGGCGGAGAAAGACAAGTGCCAAATAATTTCCTTCATTTGTGGAGTATAAAAATGAAGCAAAACTGAAGGAACAAAACAGCAGCAGACTCAGACTCCAAGAAGGTACTAGCGGTATACCAAAGGGGAGGGGTGTGGGAGGGTGGGTGGGGAGAGAGGGAGAAGGAGATTGAGGGGTATTATGTTTAGTACACACAGTGTGAGGGGTTATGGGAAAAACAGTGTAGCACAGGGAAGGCAAACAGTGAATCTGTGGCATCTTACTACACTGATGGGCAGTGACTGCAATGGGGTATGGGTGGGGACTTGATAATATGAATAAATGTATTAACCACATTGTTTTTTCATGTGAAACCTTCATAAGAGTGTATATCAATAATACTTTAAAAAAACATTTTAAAAAAAGATATCCTTTATCATACTGATAACTACATACTATTGCCTGTATCTTAGATTACAATTAAGAACATACAATTTTTTACTGTTCACAAAAATTTCTCTAAAGTGCCTGGTGACATTTGATTGTCCTTACTGGAACTCAGATATAAACCACAGCAAGATTTTTATTTGAAGAAAAAGGGGTCCGTGAGTTTAAATAAATAACAGTATAAAATGTAATTTACAAACACTTATGATCACTAATAAAAACATTAATTTATATTACACGTAGGCATAGGTAATTACAGACAAAAAAGTTAATTACAATGCAGGTAGGGAGAAAACACACAACCAAATCAGTAGGGATTGAGGTCTTTTTTCCAACACACACAAAACCACATGTGCTCCAAGTGCCAAACCCGTTGTAAACACATCCCTGTAACCAGGCATCTGCGCTCACCCACCACTGCTCAACGGGTGTGGTACTCCCGGAAGCACTTGGCATGCACGCCCTTCTGGCACTTCTCGCAGCGGGTGTTGGTCTGTGAGTGGCAGAGGGCGCAGCGGGTCCGCTTGTCCTGGTGGACAATCCAGTGCCCAATCATGTCGAAGCGGCTCTCAGTCTCTAGCCGCCGGCCGTGCCTCCCCAGTGACGAGGTGTCTGCGTTGCTCTCCAGGTACACACAGGCCACGTACCTACGGAAGGCCAGCAGGTCCACCCGGGCATCGGCGCAGCAGATGCCGTGCAGCTGCCATGCGTTACTGAGGGCAGCATCGATGACATAGCCGATGAAGCTCGAGTACCATTTCATGCCACGGATCTTCACCTTGTACTTGGCAATGTTCTGGTCCATGCGGCTGACGCCGCCCGCCTTCTCCTGGAATAGCCTCACCAGCGATGGCCGCTGGACCCAGGACCGCATTTTGGCTGTCCCCGCCTGGCGGCTGCCCGGCACCAATGGCTCAATGCCCACGGCATTGGAGCAGATGTCGACCACGCTGCTGTCATGCCAACGGCACACAATGATCTCCTCACTCTCGTCCACTCTGTAATCAAAGGAACCCCTCTTCATTTTCTTGAGTTCTTTGGGATCTTTGAGGGGACAGCGCTCAGTCCTGTACTCGCGAACAGTTCCTGTGGCCTTTACCCCCTTTTTCTTCAAAATAGACATCAGTTTGACACTTGTAAAAACCTTGTCAAAAAATATGTGGTATGGCAGATGGCCACGCTCCTGAAGCGCATCCACAAACCGCACCACCATGCTGCCTGCAAGGTCCAGGCCCCTGTCTGGCCTGGTGAACCGCGTGCCCTGTGCGGGCTCGAACCACACCAAGTAGCCCTGGCTGGTGGTCCCACACCAGACCTCATAGCCTAGGCGCACAGCCTTCCCTGCGGCCCGCCGCTTGGACCCCCGGTGCCCAAAGTACTCGCACGTGGACGCCCCGAAGCTGTAGAACTCCTCCAGAGGCGCGTGCTTCTGGAAGCTGTGATTCATCTGGACGATGAGAGGCCGGACCTTGGCAAACCTATCGCTTTCATCCAGCTCACTGTTATCTGCAAAGTGCAGATATGAAAAGATGAGTTCAAACCTGTCCCTTCTAATTGCATCTGCCACAAGATGATGATGTGAATCGGGAGACGTTTCCCAAAACATCCTTCTCCTTGGATAGGATATATACCCACTTAAAATCAAAATGCCCAAAACACACTTTAGTTCCTGGGCCGTGAGACCCAAGTTGACATTCTTCTGCCAAGCGTAACGATTGGTTTCATTAACAATGAAGTTAATCGTTCCCTCATCAAAGAACAACTCAAAGAGGCCCACAGGACTCAGTTCCTGGCTTTTGAGATCCTCCATGTGAGGATCCAAGGCTGTCCAGCTGCTGAAGTCTGGCCGGATATCTCTTTTGGCCCAGTGGCGCTGAGATGCCACGGGGGCCCGCTGCCGCCTGGCAGCTGTCCACGGCCACAGGTGCCCCTCCTCGCCAGAGCCAGAGTCCTCCGGCACTACGGCAGCATGCAGCACACTGCCAGGCAGGCGGGCGCCTCGCCGGTCGTCGTCGTCCCCCGAGTCCTCGTCGGTGAAATCCCCTGCAGCACTGTCGGGCGGTGCAATGAAGATCTCTTCCCTGTGGGGAGACCCCCCTTCCTCCAGTGCATTGAGAACCTCGAGCAGCCTGGTGGACTTCGGCTTTAAGCCAGCACCTTTCCCGGAGGTAGGGCTGCTGCAATGACAGGAGACAGTGTGGGAAGGGGCCGTGTAGGAGAAACAGCGAGTCAGCAGAAAACCCCAGGAGGGCATGGAAAGAAGGGCCCTACCACTGCAAGGCATCCTGGGCACCTGGCCCAGAGCAGGAACGGAATTTACCAGATTACTCACCAACTGCCAAAGAATTTTAACATGAGAGGCAATTGAAGGAGGTGTTCAACAGTCCCTTTCCTTCCTAAATAAAGGATCCCCTCTAGTGAAAAGTCCAGGTGCACTACTGTCACCCAGAAACAGGAAGCACGAACAGGAAGCCTGGGCCACTGAAGAGAGGCCTGCTGATGGTCCCAGACTCAATGGCCCCAGTGGCTCTGCTTTCTCACTTCCTCTTCCCTTTCTTATTCTTTGGCACATGTTTCCTCACTTCCCCAATTCATAGGCGCTCCCTACGTGAACTCTACCCAAATTCAGAACCAACAGACTCAGGCTCCCTCAACATCAGCTATCTTACTACAGACCATCTGCAGTTCAGTAGCCAGATTTGGGAAACGTGGAAACCCCTGTATCCTCACTCTCCTTGTAAACATAGCACTAAACAGGTGCCTAGAGACACTATTTAATGAGTGCCAACCACAAGCAGGCACTGCTCAGGGCTGGCCATGGGCACCCTCCACCCCACCAAGCCACACAGCATTTGTTCTAAGGGAAAGATCAACACACAAGCAGCTCTGCAGGGTGAAGCCAGGTACTGATGAGGGCTTTGTGGGTGAGGGACACGGCGGGCAGCGGAGCAGGATGGTGCCAGGTACTGACTGTGGGTGAGGGACACAGCAGGCAGCAGAGCAGGATGGCACCAGGTGCTGACTGTGGGTAAGGGACATGGCAGGCAGCGGAGCAGGATGGCACCAGGTACTGACTGTGGGTGAGGGACATGGCAGGCAGCAGAGCAGGATGGTGCCAGGTACTGTGTGGGTGAGGGACATGGCGGGCAGTGGAGCAGGATGGTGCCAGGTACTGTGAGGGTGAGGGACACGGCAGGCAGTGGAGCAGGATGGTGCCAGGTACTGACTGTGCGGGTGAGGGATACACAGGGAGCGGAGCAGGATGGTGCCAGGTAATGTGGGTGAGGGACACAGCAGGCAGTGAGCAGGATGGTGCCAGGTACTGACTGTGCAGGTGAGGGACACAGCAGGCAGCGGAGCAGGATGGTGCCAGGTACTGTGTGGGTGAGGGACACGCAGGGAGCGGAGCAGGATGGTGCCAGGTACTGTGTGGGTGAGGGACACGGCAGGCAGCGGAGCAGGATGGTGCCAGGTACTGTGTGGGTGAGGGACACGGCAGGCAGCGGAGCAGGATGGTGCCAGGTACTGTGTGGGTGAGGGACACGGCAGGCAGCGGAGCAGGATGGTGCCAGGTACTGTGTGGGTGAGGGACACAGCAGGCAGCAGAGCAGGATGGTGCCAGGTACTGTGTGGGTGAGGGACACGGCAGGCAGCGGAGCAGAATGAAGTTAATCGTTCCCTCATCAAAGAACAACTCAAAGAGGCCCACAGGACTCAGTTCCTGGCTTTTGAGATACTCCATGTGAGGATCCAAGGCTGTCCAGCTGCTGAAGTCTGGCCAGATATCTCTTTTGGCCCAATGGCGCTGAGGTGCCACGGGGGCCAGGTACTGACTGTGCCGGTGAGGGACACGCACGGAGCAGAGGATGGCGTCAGGTACTGTGTGGGTGAGGGACACAGCAGGCAGCGAGCAGGATGGTGCCAGGTACTGACTGTGTGGGTGAGGGACACACAGGGAGCGGAGCAGGATGGCGCCAGGTACTGTGTGGGTGAGGGACATAGCAGGCAGCGGAGTAGGCCCATTTTAGACAGATGATGAGTGAAAGGCAGGGTAGATGGCTTGCAAGCGAGGGACTGAGCCCTGCAGGCAGCTGGAGACAGAGCCCCTGGCAGAGGAAGAATTGCAGGCACAAGGCCCTGAGCCAGAAGGGCCTTGATATCTGCAGACAGCAAGGAGGCCAACGAGGCTGTGATGCCGTGAGGGATGAGGGCTCCGGCTGCAGGTTCAGGGCCCCACCGGGTCCCACAGGCCCTGATCAGGACTTCTGGCTGTTCAGCTGTCACAGGAAGCCGTCCGAGGGTAGAGCAGGGCAGTGAGGAGTGAGACATGTCACTCTAGCTGTGACAACGGACTGACAGGGAAGGTGGGCACGACACCCCTGAGCCCCTCTGGGGCTGACCTTCATGTGAGAACAGCCCTGGCCCAGGGGGAGAACACAGGCTTTACCATGGAGGCTACTACTCCTAGACCTGCCCTCAGCCTTTGGGGTTCAGACTGCACTGAGAGTCACTCTACCTTACTTCCAATGACTGCCAACCCCCACGCTGGAGGCTAGGGCGCAGCAGGCATGACCCCCAAAGAGGTAAGGTTCTCCTCCAGCTCTGCATGGGCCAGGAAAGAACCAGCCTTCAGGGAGGAAACCTGACACCCCTATGGACCTCATCCTGAGACAGGTTCTCAGCTAACAGCAGCCACCTCCCACCTCCCCCACCTTACCTGGCAGGTAGCAGCAGATCCAGGCCAGCCTGGCCAGGGTCTCTGCTGGTCTCACTACCTACCCACTGTTTGCCCCCGGCTTTCAAGCACCATGCGTGTGCCCCTGGCTGGTCAAACATTTAGAGCAGGAAGCTTGCAGGGACAGCTGCAGCCCCAGGGCCAATCATCTTGTTTTTTAAAAGATAAGCAAACAAATCACGTCTACAAATCAAGTGTACAAATCATGTACAAGTGCAGCTAGAGCTGTGCCCATGCCAGACACACTCCCTCGTCTGCCCCGTCTCCTCTCCAGTCTTCCCCTTGCCTCCTCGCTCTTCCTTCTCTTTGCTTCCTGGACACCCAATGCTTAGTGAGGCCACCAGGACTAAGGGCTAAAAATATCATGGCCTCAGCCGCTCAAAGGCAGAAGAGCCACTTCTCGATTAAGCCTTTGATCAAACGGTACTTGTACCTTGAAGTTGAAGCCATGATGAATTGGGAAATGGGGCTGTCATTACATGCAGAGTCTAACAATCTGTAAGAAAACAGAAATTAATTTTAAAAAACTGAACCTTAATTAGCAAGGCTAACAGGACTTTCTCTACCATTAAAGGAAAAGCATTTCTAGCTTCAGAGGGAAGTGGACTGAGCACATGGGAACTGGCATCTAGCGGACTGACTGGTCAGATGGAAAGACAACACCTCCCCTGTCTCACACAGATCCTCCAAGGCAGGGTTCCCATCAGCAGTTTACTGGCATTTTGGGCTCAATGAGCCTTGGTGTGAGGACTGCCCTGTGTATTATGGGGTGTTTAACCGTATTTTTAGGCCTCCAGATACCAAGAGAATAACCATTCCTCTAGTTGTGAAAGTGAAAATTATCTCCAATATTGCCAAGTGTCCTCTGGGAGACAAAATCAGCCCTGGCAGAGGCTGCAGATCAGCATGGCCAACAGAACTCAGTGACGACAGAAAGGGTTTGTGTCAGTGCTGTCCAACAGGGCAGGCAGAGTCACAGGCGGTCGCTAAACATTCGCTACACACACAAACATAGCTAGTGGGACGAAGAAACTGAATTTTAACTATGTAATTTTAATTAATTTTAATTTAAATAGTGACATGCCGCTGGCTGGTGGCTACTGTATTAGACAGTAAAGTCTTAAATGTATTAAGAACAAATTATGAAAAAGTAAACCTTTTAAAGTGTATTAATGACCACAAAATAAAGCTTTTCTTACAGAAAATATAAAAACCTTAAGAAAGACGGCTAAATTTTATCAAATATCCAACAAATCTGTGGTAGGCAGCCCCTCATATGACCTCCAAAGACCCTTACCTCCTGATATGCACACCATTGTGTAACCTTCTCCCCTTGAGAGGGCTGGACCTCGTGATTTACTTCTAACTAAGACAATATGGCAAAAAGAGATCAAGCTACAAATAAAGAATGGGACTTCTCTCTTGTACATGCTCTTTCTCTCCCAAGGGGAGCCAGAACAATATCTCAGTTCCCCAAGGGAAAGGCCCATGGGACAAAAAACTGAGGGAGTCCCTGGCCAACAGCCAGGGGGGGCTGAGCCCTCTGCAATAACCCAGAATGAAGTGAATCCTGAGGGACACCCCTGCCTGGTCAAGCCTTCAGATGACCTCTCAGCCCCTGCAACTTCACATAAACACTGAGGCACTGGAAAACAGCTAAATTACACCTGGAGTCCTGACAGGCAGAAACTGATAGATAAAAAATGTTTGTTGTTTTAGGATTCTCAGAAACAGCCAATCTAACATTTCTTTATTCATTTTGTTATCATTAATCTACAATTACATGAAGAAAATTATGTTTACTAGATTCCGCCCTTCACCAAGTTCCCCCCACAAATCCCATTAGTCACTGTCCAGCGTAGTAAGATGCTGTAGAATCCCTACTCGTCCTCGCTGTGTTGCACAGCCCTCCCTATGTCTTCACCTCACATTATTCATGCTAATCATAAGGTCCCTTTCTTTTTCCCCACCCTTATCTCTCCCTTCCCACCCATCCTCCCCAGTCCCTTTCCCTTTGGTAACTGTTAGTCCATTCTTGGGTTCTGTGATTCTGCTGCTGTTTTGTTCCTTCACTTTTCTTTGTTCTTATACTCCACATATGAGCGAAATGATTTCCTACTTGTCTTTCTCCGCCTGGCTTATTTCTCTGAGCATAATACCCTCAGGCTCCATCCATGTTGTTGGAAATGGAAGGATTTGTTTTCTTCTTATACCTGAATAATATTCTGTTGTGTATATGTACCACATCTTCTTTATCCATTCATCTACTGATGGACACTTAGGTTGCTTCCATTTCTTGACTATTGTAAATAGTGCTGCAATAAACATAGGGGTGCTTTGTCTTTTTCAAACTGGGCTGCTGCATTCTTAGGGTAAATTCCTAGAAGGGGAATTCCTGGGTCAAACGGTTTTTCTATTTTGAGATTTTTGAGGAACCTCCATTCTGCTTTCCACAATGGTTGAACTTATTTACATTCCCACCAGCAGTGTAGGAGGGTTCCCCTTTCTCCACAACCTTGCCAACATTTGTTGTTGTTTGTCTTTTGGATGATGGCGATCCTTACTGGTGTGAGGTGATATCTCATTGTTGTTTTAATTTCATTTCTCTGATGACTAGCAATGTGGAGCATTTTTCAATGTGTCTGTTGGCCATCTGAATTTCTTCTTTGGAGAACTGTCTGTTCAGTTCCTCTGCCCACTTTTTAATTGGATTATTTGCTTTTTGTTTGTTGAGGTGCATGACCTCTTTATATATTTTCGATGTCAACCCTTTATCAGATCTGTCATTTATGAATATACTCTCCCATACTGTAGGGTAGCTTTTTGTTCTATTAATGGTGTCCTTTGCTGTACAGAAGTTTTTCACCTTGATACAGTCCCACTTGTTCACTTTTGCTTTTGTTTCCCTTACCCAGGGAGATATGTCCATGAAGAAGTTGCTCATGTTTATGTCCAAGAGTTTTTTGCCTATGTTTTTTTCTAAGAGTTTTATGGTTTCATGACTTACATTCAGGTCTGTGATCCACTTTGAATTTACTTTTGTGTATGGGGTTAGACAGTGATCCCGTTTCATTCTCTTACAAGTAGCTGTCCAGTTTTGCCAGCACCATCTGTTGAAGAAACTCTCACTTCCCCATTGTATGTCCATAGCTCCTTTATCATATATTAATTGACCATATATGTTTTGGGTAATGTCTGGAGTCCCTATTCTGTTCCACTGGTCTGTGGCTCTGTTCTTGTGCCAGTACCAAACTGTCTTGATTACTGTGGCATTGTCGTAGAGCTTCAAGTTAGGGAGCGGGATTCCCCCCCACTTTATTCTTCCTTCTCAGGATTGCTTTGGCTATTCAGGGTCTTTGGTGTTTCCATATGAATTTTTGAACTATTTGTTCCAGTTAGTAGAAGAATGCTGTTGGTAATTTGATGCAGATTGCATCAAATCTGTATATTGCTTTGGGCAGGATGGCCATTTTGATGATATTAATTCTTCCTAGCCAAGAGCATGGGATGAGTTTCCATTTGTTAATGTCCTCTTTAATTTCTCTTAAGAGTGTCTTAGTTTTTTCAGGGTATAGGTATTTCACTTCCTTGGTTACATTTATTCGTAAGTATTTTATTCTTTTTGATGCAATTGTGAATGGCATTGTTTTCCTGATTTCTCTTTCTATTAGTTCATTGTTAGTGTATAGAAAAGTCACAGAATTCTGTGTGTTATTTTGTATCCTGCAACTTTGCTGTATTCCGATATCAGTTCTGGTAGTTTTGGAGTGGAGTCTTTAGGGTTTTTTATGTACAATATCATGCCATCTGCAAATAGTACCTTCTTCTTTACCAATTTGGATTCCTTGTATTTCTTTCTTCTGTCTAATTGCCACGGCTAGGACCTCCAGTACTATGTTGAATAACAGCGGGGAGAGTGGGCATCCCTGTCTTCTTCCCAATCTCAGAGGAAAAGCTTTCAGCTTCTCACTGTTCAGTATGATGTTGGCTGTGGGTTTATCATATATGGCCTTTATTATGTTGAGATACATGCCCTGTATACCCATTTTGTTGAGAGTTTTTATCATGAATGGATCTTGAATTTTGTCAAATGCTTTTTCAGCATCTATGGAGATGATCATGTGGTTTTTGTCCTGTTTGTTGATGTGGTGGATGATGTTGATGGATTTTCGAATGTTGTACCATCCTTGCATCCCTGAGATGAATCCCACTTGGTCACGGTGTTTGATCCTTTTGATGTATTTTTGAATTCAGTTTGCTAATATTTTGTTGAGTATTTTTGCATCTATGTTCATCAGGGATATTGCTCTGTAATTTTCTTTTTTGGTGGGGTCTTTGCCTGGTTTTGGTATTAGAGGGATGTTGGCTTCATAGAATGAGTTTGGAAGTATTCCCTACTCTTCTATTTTTTGGAAAACATTAAAGAGAATGGGTATTATATCTTCTCTATGTATGATAAAATTCTGAGGTAAATCCATCTGGCCCAGGGGTTTTGTTCTTGGGTAGTTTTTTGATTACTGCTTTAATTTCTTTGCTGGTAATTGGTTTGTTTAGATTTTGTGTTTCTTCCTTGGTCATTCTTGGAAGGTTGTATTTTTCTAGGAAGTCGTCCATTTCTCCTAGGTTTTCCAGCTTGTTAGCATATAGGTTTCATAGTAGTCCCTTATAATTCTTTGTATTTCTGTGGGGTCGGTCGTGATGTTGCCTTTCTCATTTCTGATTCTGTTGATGTGTGTTGATTCTCTTTTTCTCTTCATAAGTCTGGCTAGAGGCTTATCTATTTTGTTTATTTTCTCAAAGAACCAGCTCTTGGTTTCATTGACTTTTCTATTGTTTTATTCTACTCAATTTTATTTATTTCTGCTCTAATCTTTATTATGTCCCTCCTTCCGCTGACTTTAGGCCTCATTTGTTCTTCTTTTACCAATTTTGATAATTGTGATGTTAGATTATTCATTTGGGATTGTTCTTCCTTCTTCAAGTGTGCCTGGATTGCTATATACTTTCCTCTTAAGACTGCTTTCGCTGCGTCCCACAGAAGTTGGGGCTTTGTGTTGTTGTTGTCATTTGTTTCCATATATTGCTTGATCTCTCTTTTAATTTGGTTTTAATCCATTCATTATTTAGGAGCATGTTGTTAAGCCTCCATGTGTTTGTGGGCCTTTTTTTTCTTTGTACAATTTAGTTCTAGTTTTATATCTTTGTAGTCTGAAAAGTTGGTTGGTAGAATTTCAATCTTTTTGAATTTACTAGGGCTCTTTTTGTGGCCTAGTATGTGGTCTATTCTGGAGATTGTTCCATGTGCACTTGAGAAGAATGTGCATCCTGTTGCTTTTGGATGTAGAGTTCTATAGAATGTCTATTAGGTCCATCTGTTCTAGTGTGTTGTTCAGTGCATCTGTGTCCTTAATTATTTTCTGTCTGGTGGATCTGTCCTTTGGAGTGAATGGTATGTTGAAGTCTCCTAAAATGAATGCATTGCATTCTATTTCCCCTTTTAATTCTGTTAGTATTTGCTTCATATATGCTGGTGCTCCTGTGTTGGGAGCATAGGTATTTATAATGGTTTTATCTTCTTGTTGGATTGATCCCTTTATCATTATGGAATGTCCTTCTTTGTCTCTTCCTACTTTCTTTGTTTTGAAGTCTATTTTGTCTGATACAAGTACTGCAACTCCTGCTTTTTTCTCTGTTAGCTGCATGAAATATCTTTTTCCATCCCTTCACTTTTAGTCTGTGTATGTCTTTGTGTGTAAAGTGAGTCTTTTGTAGGCAGCATATAGATGGGTCTTGTTTTTTTATCCATTAAGTGACTCTATGTCTTTTGATTGGTGCATTCAGTACATTTACATTTAGGGTGATTATCGATAGGTATGTACTTATTGCCATTGCAGGATTTAGATTCGTGGTTACCAAAGGTTCAAGGTTAATTTCCTTACTATCTAAGAGTCTAACTTAACTCAGTTAATATGCAATTACAAAAACAATTGAAAGGTTCTTTTCTTTTTCTCCTCCTTTTTCTTCCTCCTCCATTCTTTATATATTAGGTATCATATTCTGTATTCTTTGTCTATCCTTTAGTTGACTTTGGGTATAGTTAATTTAATTATGCATTTGTTTAGTAATTAGCTGCTCTACTTTCTTTACTGTGCTTTCATTTCCTCTGGTGACAGCTATTCAACCTTAGGAAAACTTCCATCTATAGCAGTCCCTCCAAAATAGACTGTAGAGATGGTTTGTGGGAGCTAAATTCTCTCAGCTTTTGCTTATCTGGAAATTGTTTAATCCCTCCTTCAAATTTAAATGATAATCTTGCCAGGTAAACTAATCTTGGTTCAAGGCCCTTCTGCTTCATGGCATTAAATACATCATGGCACTCCCTTATGGCCTGTAAGGCTTCTGCCGAGAAGTCTGATGTTAGCCTGATGGGCTTTCCTTTGTTTGTGGTCTTATTTCTCTCTCTGGCTGCTTTTAATAGTCTGTCCTTATTCTTGATCTTTGCCAATTTTATTACTATATGTCTTGGTGTTGTCTTCCTTGGGTCCCTTGTGTTGGGAGATCTGTGGATCTCCATGGCCTGAGAGACTATCTCCTTCCCCAGATTGGGGAAGTTTTCAGCAACTACCTCCTCAAAGACACTTTCTATCCCTTTCTCTCTCTCTTTTTCTTCTGGTATCCCTATAATGCGAATATTGTTCCATTTGGATTGGTCACACAGTTCTCTCAATATTCTTTCATTCTTAGAGATCCTTTTTTCTCTCTGTGCCTCAGCTTCTTTGTATTCCTCTTCTCTAGTTTCTATTTCATTTATCGTCTCCTCCACCTTATTCAACCTGCTTTTCATACCCTCCATCGTGCTCTTCAATGACTGGATCTCTGACCTGAATTCATTCCTGAGTTCTTGGATATCTTTCAGTACCTCCATTAGCATGTTGATGAATTTTATTTTGAACTCCCTTTCAGGAAACGTCATCAAGTCCACGTCATTTAAATCTTTCTCTGGAGTTACATTAATTTTACTCTGGACCAGGTTCCTTTGGTGTTTCATATTTGTGTATGGTGTCCTCTAGTGTCCAGAAGCTCTATTCCGGAGTTGCTCACCCCTGAAGCAATGTCGGGGGTCACAGGGGAGCGGTATTGGTGCCTGGGGGGAGGAAAGAGCTGTTCCCCGCCTCCCAACTGCTATGCCTGTCTCCTCTGCCTGAGCCAGTGGGCCGAGCACACAAGTGTAAGCTTTTGTCCCAGAGCAGCCAGATATGGATCCCTGCTTTCCAAAAGCAGCTGGAATCTCAGTCTCTCCAGGAATTCTCCCTGTCTTAGCTTTTCAACCCCGTAATCAGAAGAGTATGATGAAAGCACCATGAAATGTAGGTTTGTGCTCCCAGAGCAGATCTTGGAGTTAGGTATTCAGCAGTCCCAGGCCTTCCACTCCCTCCCTGTTCTGTGTCTCTTCCTCCCGCTGGTGAGCTGTGGTGGGGGAAGGTCTTGGATCCCTCCGGGCCACAGCTTTGGTACGTTACCCCGTTTGGTGAGGTCTGCTCTTTTCTCCAGGTGTATGCTGTCTCGCGCAGTCCTCTTTCCTGTTGTTCTTTCAGGATTAGTTGCACCAACTGTATTTTCTAATTGTGTACGGTTTTAGGAGGAATCCTGAGAAAGCAACAGCAAAGAGACAGAGGCTTCCTCATAAAACTGGATAAAATTAAAAAATATAGTTTGTGCAACTGATCCTGAGAGAGCAACAGTAAAGAGGATGGCGCCAGACTGCACACACCTGGAGAAAAGAGCAGACCTCACCGAACGGGGTAACGTACCAGAGCTGTGGCTCCGTACGACCCAAGCCCTTCCCCCACCCAAGCTCACCAGTGGGAGGAAGGGAAACAGAGCAGGGAGGGAGTGGAAGGCCTGGGACTGCTGAATACCTAACTCCAAGATCTGCTCTGGGAGCACAAACCTACATTTCATGGTGCTTTCATCATACTCTTCTGATTACGGGGTTGAAAAGCTAAGACAGGGAGAATTCCTGGAGAGACTGAGATTCCAGCTGCTTTTGGAAAGCAGGGATCCATATCTGGCTGCTCTGGGACAAAAGCTTACACCTGTGTGCTCGGCCCACTGGCTCAGGCAGAGGAGACAGGCATAGCAGTTGGGAGGCGGGGAACAGCTCTTTCCTCCCCCCAGGCACCAATACCGCTCCCCTGTGACCCCCGACATTGCTTCAGGGGTGAGCAACTCCGGAATAGAGCTTCTGGACACTAGAGGACACCATACACAAATATGAAACACCAAAGGAACCTGGTCCAGAGTAAAATTAATGTAACTCCAGAGAAAGATTTAAATGACGTGGACTTGATGACGTTTCCTGAAAGGGAGTTCAAAATAAAATTCATCAACATGCTAATGGAGGTACTGAAAGATATCCAAGAACTCAGGAATGAATTCAGGTCAGAGATCCAGTCATTGAAGAGCACGATGGAGGGTATGAAAAGCAGGTTGAATAAGGTGGAGGAGACGATAAATGAAATAGAAACTAGAGAAGAGGAATACAAAGAAGCTGAGGCACAGAGAGAAAAAAGGATCTCTAAGAATGAAAGAATATTGAGAGAACTGTGTGACCAATCCAAATGGAACAATATTCGCATTATAGGGATACCAGAAGAAAAAGAGAGAGAGAAAGGGATAGAAAGTGTCTTTGAGGAGGTAGTTGCTGAAAACTTCCCCAATCTGGGGAAGGAGATAGTCTCTCAGGCCATGGAGATCCACAGATCTCCCAACACAAGGGACCCAAGGAAGACAACACCAAGACATATAGTAATAAAATTGGCAAAGATCAAGAATAAGGACAGACTATTAAAAGCAGCCAGAGAGAGAAATAAGACCACAAACAAAGGAAAGCCCATCAGGCTAACATCAGACTTCTCGGCAGAAGCCTTACAGGCCATAAGGGAGTGCCATGATGTATTTAATGCCATGAAGCAGAAGGGCCTTGAACCAAGATTAGTTTACCTGGCAAGATTATCATTTAAATTTGAAGGAGGGATTAAACAATTTCCAGATAAGCAAAAGCTGAGAGAATTTAGCTCCCACAAACCATCTCTACAGTCTATTTTGGAGGGACTGCTATAGATGGAAGTTTTCCTAAGGTTGAATAGCTGTCACCAGAGGAAATGAAAGCACAGTAAAGAAAGTAGAGCAGCTAATTACTAAACAAATGCATAATTAAATTAACTATACCCAAAGTCAACTAAAGGATAGACAAAGAATACAGAATATGATACCTAATATATAAAGAATGGAGGAGGAAGAAAAAGGAGGAGAAAAAGAAAAGAACCTTTCAATTGTTTTTGTAATTGCATATTAACTGAGTTAAGTTAGACTCTTAGATAGTAAGGAAATTAACCTTGAACCTTTGGTAACCACGAATCTAAATCCTGCAATGGCAATAAGTACATACCTATCGATAATCACCCTAAATGTAAATGTACTGAATGCACCAATCAAAAGACATAGAGTCACTTAATGGATAAAAAAACAAGACCCATCTATATGCTGCCTACAAAAGACTCACTTTACACACAAAGACATACACAGACTAAAAGTGAAGGGATGGAAAAAGATATTTCATGCAGCTAACAGAGAAAAAAGCAGGAGTTGCAGTACTTGTATCAGACAAAATAGACTTCAAAACAAAGAAAGTAGGAAGAGACAAAGAAGGACATTCCATAATGATAAAGGGATCAATCCAACAAGAAGATAAAACCATTATAAATACCTATGCTCCCAACACAGGAGCACCAGCATATATGAAGCAAATACTAACAGAATTAAAAGGGGAAATAGAATGCAATGCATTCATTTTAGGAGACTTCAACATACCATTCACTCCAAAGGACAGATCCACCAGACAGAAAATAATTAAGGACACAGATGCACTGAACAACACACTAGAACAGATGGACCTAATAGACATTCTATAGAACTCTACATCCAAAAGCAACAGGATGCACATTCTTCTCAAGTGCACATGGAACAATCTCCAGAATAGACCACATACTAGGCCACAAAAAGAGCCCTAGTAAATTCAAAAAGATTGAAATTCTACCAACCAACTTTTCAGACTACAAAGATATAAAACTAGAACTAAATTGTACAAAGAAAAAAAAGGCCCACAAACACATGGAGGCTTAACAACATGCTCCTAAATAATGAATGGATTAAAACCAAATTAAAAGAGAGATCAAGCAATATATGGAGACAAGTGACAACAATAATTCAACACCACAAAATCTGTGGGACGCAGCCAAGGCTGCACTAAGAGGAAAGTATATTGTAATACAGGCCTACCTCAGGAAAGAACAATCCCATATAAGCAGTCAAAACTCACAATTAATGAAACTAGAAAAAGGAGAATAAATGAGGCCCAAAGTCAGTAGATGGAGGGACATAATAAAGATTAGAGCAGAAATAAATAAAATTGAGAAGAATAAACAATAGAATCAATGAAAGAGCTGGTTCTTCAAGAAAATAAACAAAATAGATAACCCCCTAGCCAGAATTATCAAGAAAAAAAGAGAGTCTACATACATAAACAGAATCAGAAATGAGAAAGGAAAAATCACTACAGACACTATAGAAATACAAAGAATTATTAGAGAATACTATGAAAAATTATATGGTAACAAACTGGATAACCTAGAAGAAATGGACAAGTTCTAGAAAATTACAACCATCCAAGGCTGACCAAGAAAGAAACAGAAAATATGAACAGACCAATTACAAGCAACGAAATTGAACTTGTAATCAAAAATCTACCTAAGAACAAAACCCCTGGACTAGACGGCTTCACCGCTGAATTTTATCAAACATTTAGTGAAGACCTAATACCCATTCTCCTTAAAGTTTTCCAAAAAATAGAAGAGGAGGAAATACTTCCAAACTCATTCTATAAGGCTAGCATCACTCTAATAGCAAAACCAGGGAAAGACACCACAAAAATGAAAATTACAGACCAATACCCCTGATGAACATAGATGCAAAAATACTCAACAAAATATTAGCAAACCAAATTCAAAAATGCATCACAAAGATCATCCATCATGATCAAGTAGGATTTATTCCAGGGATGCAAGGATGGGACAACATTAGAAAATCCATAAACATCATCTACCACATAAACAAAAAGAAGGACAAAAACCACATGATCATCTCCATAGATGCTGAAAAAGCATTCGACATCTTTTTATGGATATCAGCAATATCCATTCCTGATAAAAACTCTCAATAAAATGGGTATAAAGGGCAAGTACCTCAACATAATAAAGGCCATATATGACAAACCCACAGTCAAAATTATACTTAACAGCGAGAGGCTGAAAGCTTTTACTTTAAGATCAGGAACAAGAGAGAGATGCCCACTCTCCCCACTTTTATTCAACATAGTATTGGAGGTCCTAGCTACAGCAACTAGACAGACAACTCAAAGAAATGAAAGGCATCCAGATTGGCAAGGAAGAAGTTAAACTGTCCCTGTTTGCAGATGACATGACATTGTACATAAAAAACCCTAAAGACTCCACTCCAAAACTACTAGATCTAATATCTGAATTCAGCAAATCTGCAGGATACAAAATTAATATACAGAAATCTGTGGCATTCCTATACACTAACAATGAACTAGCAGAGAGAGAAATCAGGAAAACTATTCCATTCACAATTGCATCAAAAAGAATAAAATACCTAGGAATAAACCTAACTAAGGAAGTGAAAGACCTATACTCTGAAAACTAAAAGACACTCTTGAGAGAAATTAAGGAAGATACCAATAAATGGAAAAACATCCCATGCTCACGGATAGGAAGAATTAATATTGTCAAAATGGCCATCCTGCCTAAAGCAATCTATAGATTCAATGCAATTCCTATCAAAATACCAACAGCATTCTTCAATGAACTGGAGAAAATCATCCTAAAATTCATATGGAACTACAAAAGACCTCAAATAGCCAAAGCAATCCTGAGAAGGAATAATAAAGCATGGAGAATTACGCTCCCCAACTTAAAGCTCTACTACAAAGTCACAGTAATCAAGACAATTTTGTACTGGCACAAGAACAGACCCACAGACCAATGGAACAGACTAGAGAGCCCTGATATAAACCCAACCATATATGGTCAATTAATATATGATAAAGGAGCCATGGACATACAATGGGGAAATGACAGCCTCTTCAACAGCTGGTGTTGGCAAAACTGGACACCTACATGCAAGAGAATGAAACTGGATTATTGTTTATCCCCATACACAAAAGTAAACTTGAAATGGATTAAAGACTTGAATGTAAGTCATGAAACCATAAAACTCTTAGAAGATAGGCAAACATCTCCTGGATATAAGCATGAGCAAAGTCTTCCTGAACACATCTCCTAGGGCAAGGGAAACAAAAGCAAAAATTAACTCATGGGACTACATCAAACTGAAAAGTTTCTGTACAGCAAAGGACACCATCAACAGAAAAAAAAGGCATCCTACAGTACAGGAGAATATATTTGTAAATGACATATCCGACAAGTGGTTAACATCTAAAATATATAAAGAACTTACACACCTCAACTCCCGAAAAGCAAATAACCCAATTAACAAATGGGCAGAGGATATGAAGAGACAGTTCTCCAAAGAAGAAATTCAGATGGCCAACAGACACATGAGAAGATGCTCCACATCACTAATCATCAGGGAAATGCAAATTAAAACCACAATGAGATATCACCTCACACCGGTAAAGATGGCCAGCATTGAAAAGACTAAGAACAACAAATGCTGGTGAGGATGCAGAGAAAGGGGAACCCTCCTACACTGCTGGTGGGAATGTGAGCTAGTTCAACCATTGTGAAAAGCCATATGGAGGTTCTTCAAAAAACTAAAAATAGAAATACCATTTGACCTGGGAATCCCACTCCTTGGAATACACCCAAAGAATACAAGTTCTCAGATTCAAAAAGACATATGCACCCCTATGTTTATTGCAGCACTTTTTACAATAGCCAAGATATGGAAGCAACCTAGGTATCCATCTGTAGATGAATGGATAAAGAAGATGTGGTACATATATACAATGGAATACTATTCAGCCATAAGAAACAAATCCTACCACTTGCAACAACATGGATGGAGCTGGAGGACATTATGCTCAGTGAAATTAGCCAGGCGGAGAAAGACAAATGCCAAATAATTTCCCTCATTTGTGGAGTATAACAATGAAGCAAAACTGAAGGAACAAAGTGGCGGCAGACTCACAGACTCCAAGAATGAACTAGTGGTTACCAAAGGGGAGGGGTGTGGGAGGGCGGGTGGGGAGGGAGGGAAACGGGGAGGGAGGGGTATTATGCTTAGTACACATGGTGTGGGGGATCACGGGGAGAACAGTGTATCACAGAGAAGGGACATAGTGGATCTGTGGCAAGCTGCTGCACTGATGGACAGTGACTGCATTGGGGTATGGGTGGGGACTTGATAATATGGGTAAATGTAGTAACCACATTGTTTTTTCATGTGAAACCTTCATAAGAGTGTATATCAATCATACCTTAATAAAAAATTAAAAAGAAAAAAGAATTCCTACAGAACAATGGAAAAAAGATGAAACAACTGTGATAGGCAAGTTAGTTCATTAACCAGCTTTTACCCTGAGGAGCTCGCTGAACCCTGGTGATACTAAACTTCTGAGGATCACATGGAAGCCAGACTAGAAACAGACCTACAGGAAGGGCTCATACAGCGAGACTGCATGAAGAGCCTGCCGAGTGCTGCACTCAGGATACAGGATGAGCGGTAAGTCCTCCCACTGTCAAAAATGGACATAAAGTAAACATGCTGACTTAACCTTGCTGATGTGTTGGAGGAGAGGAAATCTCTTAAGAATTTGTAATCATGGTTTATGAGGTCAATTTATACTTCTTAGTGATCCCAATGACCTCAAGGGACAACTTTAACAGAAAGTGACCTTCACTGGTCATGCCCCCCAGGGGAATAGTGGAGACAGACAAAACCTCTCAGGAGGAATATGCCCCAAGTAAGACTCCAAAGAACTCCACTGATAGCAGTTCCAAAGCACACGAAGTGGCAGCCTGGAGCAAAAAGGAAAAGAAAGAAAGCTAAGGTACCAAATAAACAAGAAAACAAAGCACCATGAACGGGAGCCATCAGAAACAAGAGACAGTGGAATCCTACCCGCAGACTCTAGGTAGGATGAACAGCAGAAAAAAATAATATAAAATGTGTATGTTTAACAAATTACACGAAACAGTATGAACAAGAAACAAGAAATATGAATAGAAATAAATAGGTCACCTAGAGTTTAAAAGAAAACAGAGAAAAAAAAGCACGGAGCAAATTTTCAAAAATGAAAATTAATACCCCAAAGAGAACCAAAAAGAAATAAAAAATACTAAATAAGCAAAAAATAGCAAAACACCAAATAACTGATGTCAAATAAAAAAATAAAAAAGGAAAAAACTGAAAAGAACCAAATAGAAACTTTAAAATATGTAACAAATTGAAAAGTCAAAAATAATTATGCCATCAGTAAAACAGAGCACTAGGGAACTCCACGCTCTCATTTCCACAGAAACATTGGAAAAACAACAAGAACCTGTCTGAACCAGCCTCGCGGGGGCTCTGAAAACAGCCAAAGATTTATAGCAAATGAACAAACAATTAATAAAAAGCCGTCCTGACCTCACCAAGGCAGGGAAACTAAGTCAAATCCACGCACTGCTGAACACACCTGGAGCCCACCCGACCAGGACCCCCAACCAGACTGCACGCAGGCTGCGCGGCCCTGAGCAGACGGCTCAGCGCTGTGCGCACAGCAAGCCCGGCGGCCCCACCTGGCCGAGCGATCCGAGGTTCAGCCCTACCTGCCTCGGGTGCCTACACCGCGAGCCGTGCTCGTCGCAAGGCCCCATCTGCAGCCTCGCTCTGGCAGGAAGCTGACTCAGAACCCTGCTCGCCCGGCGAAGCCCCCAGTCCCGGCCACCCAGAGGACCCAACCAGAGCCCAGACAACACAGGGCCTGTCTCGCAGCCTCGCCTGAACAGGGGTCACGCCAGAGACCACCCGACTGTTCCCCGCCAGCAGCACCCCATCCCCTGAACTCAGAGCCCCGGCGGCAGCCTCATCCGAAACAGACGGACG
Source organism: Manis javanica (assembly GCF_040802235.1). Classification (NCBI taxonomy): domain Eukaryota; kingdom Metazoa; phylum Chordata; class Mammalia; order Pholidota; family Manidae; genus Manis; species Manis javanica. The sequence goes on along the minus strand of NC_133169.1, from coordinate 31,061,236 downwards.
GTGGCAGCAAGCCCCGCGGGAGCTGAGTATGCCCGCAGAGTGACTGTCTCCGCAAAGCGCCCCTGTGCAGTCTGGGGAGGAAACCACTCACTCAGGCATGCAGACACCAACATAAACCAACAAGGACCGTGAGGAATCAGGGTAACGTGGCACCATCAAAGGAAACTAATAAAGCCACAATAACTCACCCTAAAAAATGGAGATCTATGAATTATCCAACCAAAACTTCAGAATAGACCTCTTAAAGAAGTTTAATGAAACAAGAACACAGATGGACAGCTAAGAAAAATTAGGAAAACAACGCATGAACAAAACGAGAAGTTCAACAAAGAAACAGAAACCATAAAAAAAATAGAAATCCTACAGCTGAAGAATACAGTAGTAGTATTACTGTAATACAATGAGAATGAAAGAACACCATAACTGAACAAAGAATTCAGCAGGGAGTTTCAACAACAGATTCCACTGGCAGATGAATGTATAAAGTGTGGTATATATACAGTGGGATATTATTAAACCATAAAACAGAAGGAAATCCTGCCACCTGTGACAACATGAGTGGACCCTGAGGATGTTATGCTAAGTGAAATAACTCTGACAAGAGGAAAACAAATACTGTATGATCTCACTTTTGTAAACAACTTAAACAAATTAAAAATCAAACTCATAGAAAAAAGACCAGACTGGGGAGGAGGGTAAAAGGAGGGAGAATTGGATAAAGGTGATTAAAAGGTACAAAGTTCCAGTCATAAGAAAAGTAAGTACTAGGAAAGTATACATGATTGCTACAGTTAACACTACTATATGGTGTATTTGAAAGCTGCTGAGACAGTAAATCCTAAACATTCTCATTACAAAGAAAAAAATATTTTCTTTGTAACTATATGAGGATATACATGGTAACTAAATTAACTACAGATATCAATTCAAAACATATAAACACGTGTATGTCAAGTCATGTGGAACATTTGAGACTTACATGGAAAAAATAATAGTAAATAACAAGCCATCTTTAAAACAAGAGGAAAGTTCTGCAGACTTCTTACTCATGCTTGGACTACCCAGCCCCAGAGATGCAGTGATGTTAGTCTTGAGCAAGAAAAAGCTCAGTTCACAGTCTTCCCTTCAAACCAGAGTGAACAGAGCAGACCTTATATGCAATTGCTGTGTATTTCTGTTCTAACCTGCCTTGGAATAGCTAGAGGAATGATAAAGTCACTCCTCCCTGTTTCACATAATTACGATTGCCCACGGGAAAGGTGGCAAACACCATTAGTAAAAGATACGAGGTAGAAGAAATCCACAGATGCGTGAAGCAAGGGATTATGGGTCGAGACATATAACACCATCTAAGGCCCAAAGGAGAAGCCAGTGAGGCTATCAGGGAACACAGCACATTAGTAGCAGCCATGTGCATAGGGTTAGATGGCCATGTGCAAAGCCCAGGCAAGACACATGCTCAGAAAAGCCCTGAGAAAACCCTTAGCTTTCATCTTGGGCTCTCCCAAGATTAACACTGTCCTAGCTAAGTGATGAAGGAGTTCCCCAGCAAAGACAGAATATGCAAATACTGGGAAACAGTATTTTTTGTTTAAGCTCCTGGCATTCAAGCAAATGACTGCCAAACTATTAGCTGAACACAAGCTATATGAACAGAGACTTCAGTGATCACATATAATGAAATCGTTTTTTCAAAAATCATTAGGAAGAGTCTCAAAACAAATGGAGTACTACAGCCTTAATTTTTTAAAATTTTTTGAAGTGAAATCTGGGGAAGGGAAGAATCTAATTTCCAAAATTACATTATAATAGAAAAATGTTCGATTTTCAACATACAATCACAAGGCATAAAGGAATCAAGAAAGTATGGATCAAAAATCAAAGTAAGCTGACAGAACCAATTCTGAGGAAGCCTACATATCAGACTAAGTAGGCAATGACTTTAAAAGAACTGCCTTATATATGCTCAAATAGTTCATGGAAAACATGGACAAAGAATTAAAGGAAAACAGTATATAAACATGACTGAATGAAAAATTCACTACAGGAGTTCAACAGCAGAGTTGAACAGGTAGAAAAAAGAATTGAACATTTAACTATTAAAATTATCAACTCTTACAAAACAGAAAGAAAAATATATGAAGAAAAGTGAACAAACCCTAAAAGCCTCCTGGGACACCATCAAGTAGACCAACATAAACATTCTGGGGTTCTCAGGAGGAAAAAACAGAGAAAGGAGCACAGAGATTATTTGAAAAAAATAGCCAAAAATTTTGCAAATTTGGGGAAAATATGTATCTACAAATCCAAGAAACTCGACAAATTTAAAGCAGGAGAAATTCAAGGACACCCACTCCAAGACACACTAAACAAATTGTAAAAAGCCAATGCCAAAGAATCTTGAAAGCAGGATGAGAAGTGACTCGTGTGTACAAGGGGTCTGCGATAAGATCATCTGGCAGTTTCTCAACAGAAACCTTGTGGGATAAGTCAGTGAGATGCTACATTTAAAGTGCTGAAAGAAAAAAATGCCCACCAAGATTTCTGTATCTTGTAATAATGTCCTTTAAAAAATAAGGGAGAAATGCAGACAGACAAAAGTTGAGGAAATTTATTACCATGGACCAGTGATACCAGAAATGCTAAAGAGTCTTTCAAGTTTAAGTGAAAGGATGCTAGAAAGTAACTTAAAGCCACACTGAAGACAACATAAAATTCAACAGTAAATGTATCAACTAATATAAAAAACAACAGCATTGTCACTTTGGTTTGTAATTCCATTCTTTGCTTTCTAAAGCATTTAAAAGATAAAAGCATAGAAACCATAAATTAAAGATGAACTTGTGACATCAGTAATATAAGGGGAGGCAGAACTTGAGAAGTACTTACATATACTTCTTTAGTAAAGTTGGTGTTAAATCAATTAGTTACAACACTAAGGTATTCTATACAATCTCAAGGTAACCACAAAAAATATCTAAAGAATATGCATGAAAGAAAATGAGAAGGAAATCAAAACATGTCACTACAAAAGTCAGCTAAACACAAAGTAGGCTGTAATGGGGGAAAAGAGACCCAAACAGCTGCAAGACATAGAGAAAACAGAAAGTGAAATGACAAAATGTAAGCATCTTCATATCAGTAAATATTTTAAATGTGAATAGATTGAACTATCAAAATGCAGATATGGGGGAGGTGATATCAGCAGAGGATGAAGAAACACAAATTAACAACAATATAGGACCCAGAATACACCTGTGAGAAACTTGAGAAGCCACTTGAGATTGTGTAGTACCCAGGCGAATGGAAAACCAAGAAGGGATTCTATTGCAAAGGGTAGGAAAGTTCATGGCATTTTATGCACACATGTCTCTTCCTATTTGGTACAGTGAGACACAACTGGGGTAAACCTCCCATACAGGGGCTCTTCCCTTGGGATGGAAACAAGAGTGGACCATGTGCCTAACATTTAGGCTTGTCTGGGGGCTGCCTGAAGAAGACATTTCCATCTCACTAGACTTAGAGCACTGATGAGAATGATGACAGAGACTGGAAGCTACTTCAGTACAGTATACACAAATGCAAAAAAATTACAAATTCCTGATAAGAAATAGGGGCAAGCAATTTATGGACACTGAGGCAACTAAAAATACACACACAAGTCCAGAGAAGGCACCACCAGAAAATGCTGGAGAGGTCTCAAACTTTCTAGATCAGCTGACCGGTGAAGGTATTCCCCCAAACAGAGCCAGTCTATAAAGACTGGGAAAGAAGACTGTTTTTCAAATGGCCCAATCTCAACAACAGATCTCACAAAGCACATAAGGGAATCAGAAATATGGCCCAATGCCAAAACAAAAACAAAAAACTCCAGGAATGGATACTAATGAAAGACAGATTGCTGAATTTCTTGATGAATAATTCCAAACATTTTCTTAAAAGATATTTAATGAGCAAAAAGAGAACACAAACAACTTTAAAAATCAGGAAATGCAATGAACAAAATGATTACTTAACGGAGACAGAAACTATGAAGAAGAACCAAACAGAAATTCTGTAGCTGAAAAATAGGTATCAGACCCAGACAAAGACACGAGAAGAAAACTAAAGATCAATACCATTGATGACATAGATGCAAAAATCCTCAAGAAAATACTAACAATGCAAATTCGACAGCACCGTAAAAGGATTCTACACCACAACAGAGTGGGATTTACTTCTGGAACACAAATATAGTTTAACATGTAAAAAATCAACTAACATAACAGGACACATGAACCAAAATACAAAAATGTATGTTCATATCAATTGGTACAGAAAAAACATTTAACAAGATCCAGCCCTCTTTCATGATAAAAACTTGATACACTAGGAATAGAAGAAAACCACCTCAAATAATAAAGTCTATATGTGAAAAAAAAAGTACTAACATCATATGAAATAGTGAAAGACTGAAAACTTTTTCTCTAAGAACAGATCAAACCAGGATGCCCTCCCTCTCTGGCCATTCTATCCAACATAGCACTAGAATTCCTAGTCAGAGCAATTAGGCAAGAATAATAAATAAAAGGCATCCAAATTCGAAAGGAAGAATTAGAATGATCTCTGTTTTCAGTGAGATGATCTTATAATGTAAAAATCCCTAAAGATCCAAAAGAAAAGTTAGAACTAACAAACTCAGTAAAGTTTCAGAATGTAAAATCAACACACAAAAATCAATTGCATTTCTATACCCTAACAATGAACAAACTGAAGGGGAAATTAGGAACAACTCCATTTGCCACAGTATTGAAAAGACTAAAATATTTAGGAACAATCCTGACTAAAGAGGTGAAAGAGCTGCACAATGGGAAAAAAAATTAAAGCAATTAAAAAAATATATATGTATATATATATATATATATATATATATATAAAGACGTTTTGTGTTCATGGATTGGAAATCTTAATAGCGAGGGCTAATATGTCAATACTACCCAAAGTGATCTATAGAGTCAATGAAATCTCTATTAAAATGCCAATGGTGGCTTTTTCAGAAATAAAAAAAAAAATCTATCGTAAAATTACACTGACTACCAAGAGACCCCCAAATACCCAAAACAATTTTGAAAAAGAACAAAGTTGGAGGACTCACAGATATCAAAACAGAGTGGTACTGGCATAAAGACAGGCATACAGACCAATGAATCAGAATAGACAGCCAGAAATAAACCCTCATATACAGAGTTAGGTAATCTTCAAAAAGAATACCAAGACCACTCAATAAGGAAAGGACCATCTCCTTTAACAAATAGGTTTGGAAAGACTGGATATCCACATGCAAAAGAATAAGTTGGGCCCTTACATACACAAAGGGTATATATAGTGTGTATATATATATATACACTATATACAAAAAATAAGTCAACATGTACCAAAGACCTAAACGAGTTAAAATTTCAAAACTCTTAGAAGAAAACACAGGGGAAAAGATTTATGATATAGATCTAGAAATAATTTCTTGAATATGACATCAAAATTTCAGGCAGCAAAAGCAAATATATACCAGAGACTAGATCAAACTTAAAAGTACATCAAAGGATACAATCAAGAAAGCAGACAGTTCATGGAATGGAAGGAAATATGTGCAAATCATATATCTGATGAAAAGTTCATACCTAAAATATATAAAGAGAACTCCTACAACTTAACAACAAACAATTAGAAAATAGACAAAGAACCTATAGCTATTTTCTAAAGAAAATAGATGAATAGCCAATAAATATGAAACAATGCTCAATATCACTATCATTAACCATTAGAAAAATGCAAATCAATACCACAGTGAGATATCACCTCACCCCCTCTAGGGTAACCATCGAAAAAACAGAAAATAAGAAATGCTGGAAAGGATGTGGAAAAATTAGAATAGTTGTACAGTGCTGATGCAAATGTAAAACAGTGCAGCCACTCTGTAATAAAGTATGGAGGTTCCTCAAAAAATTGAGAAGTGCACTACCATATGATCCAGCAATCCCATGTCTGGGCATAAAAGAATTAAAAGCAGGATCTCAAAGAGACACCCATGTTCATAAAAGCATTATTCACAATAGCCAAGGTGGGAGTTAATGTTCATCTGCAGACGAATGGATAAAAAAAGGGTGGTATGTATCTTCACTTGAATATTACTTCGCCTTAAAAAGGAAATAAATCTTGTCATATGTTACAACATGGATGAAAAAAGGGTAATATCCTAAGTGAAATAAACCAGTCACCAAAAGATGAGTTCCACTCATATGAAATATCTAATGTATTTAAATTCATAGAAATAGAGAGTGAATGGTGGTTACCATGATTGGGTGTGATAAGGAAAATATTCAAAACAGCCATCAAAGTCAGCAAACTGCTTTTTTCCTCTGGTTGGCAAAGCCCTCCCAGCACCCCCCTCCCCTCCTCCAGGTTCCTCTTTTGCCCTGCACATGCTAAAATGCCACATATCAAAATAATATAAATTGCTCCCCTTGCTTGTGCTAAGGGCTCAGACCTTGGGAGATTACTCCCCTCTGAGCCTGCCGGTGTAAGAATAAACCTCAATACTCCAAGACCTCCGAGTGCCACTTGGTTCTTCTGTCAGTGATCCAGTCCCGGTTTTCCAGTATTTTCCATAACAGGTGGAGGGGAAAATGGGGAGTTGATGTTGAGTGGGTACAGAGTTTCAGTGTTGCAAAATGAAAAAGCTCTGGAGACGGTTGCACGACAATGCGAGTGTACTTAACACTACTAAAATGTACACTTAAAAGTGGTTAAGGTAATCCATTTTATTTTATGTGCTTTTTACAATTAAAAATAACATAAAACAAAAACAAAAGTATAATCAGACAAATAGGGGAAAAAAGTTTTGACATACCAGAAAAATATAATTTTAAACTTTATGCATCTAATAACATGACTTCAAAATAGAGTGAAAATTAAGACAACTACAGAAATTGACAAGTTGATCAGCAGTGAGAGATTTTGGCACACCTCTTCCAATGATTAATGATCAGGCAACATCGCTGAGACTTGCAAGCTGAACTGACATGTTTGGTCCTGACAGACAGCAGCAGTGATGTCATGCCCATGACAGTGGAATGGGAACCCCCGTGTGCTCCACCCCACGCAAACCATGACCTGGCGGCCAGCCGCAGACTACAGCGCCCTCACGGGAGCTTCAGGAACCACAAAGCAGAGAACCCCACGATGGAGACTGTTCTGAAAAGACAGGCCTGAGCCCCTGCTAGCAAGCTCAGCAAATACAGCCTGGCAGACAAATGGGCCCCCACTTGGATCCAGGCCCACATGCCGAGGGACTCAGAGAGCCACAGTCCATGCCTCCAGTAGCAGGCCCGCCAGCCAGGGGCCAGTCCAGATCCTGAGGCAGCCCTGTTACCAGGGTTTAGCCCTGTTCTCAGTCCTGCTCCCCCACTGCCTCTGGTTGCTGGCCTGCTAACCTCAGCACAGGGTGTGGACCCCAAAGTGTTCTGAGACTTGGCTTCAGCCGCTCTCCACCAGTCTCCCAGTGAGCCAGCGGGAGACATTCACGTTTGAGCCCCGTGGCAAACCTGCTGACTTTAGTCCCCGGTCTGTGACCTGGCACCAGCCCTGCTGGAGGTGGAGGCCCCCACTCACTGGGGCAACAGGCAGGTATCCCCACCTTCCCACAAAAAGCACTAATCACAAAGAAAATGATCAATAAATTCTACTACATTTAAATTAAGGACTTTTCTTTTATCAGAAGAACAGTTATATGCAACAAATATAAGGGATTCATAACTAGGAGATAGAATCTAGGATACACAAAGAAATCCCAGGAGTAATTAAGAGAAGCACAAATAACACAACAGGAAAACAGGCAAAGGGATACCAGGAGCCACTTCTCAGAAGAAATAGAGACTTCAGGCAGACAGGAAAATCTGCCCAATCCCGTGACTATTTAGGAAATGAAATTAAAACTATGAAATATAATTTCACGTGTACCATGTTGGCAAAGATTTTAAAGACAGGCAGTACCAGGTTACAATGAGTATCGCAAGGACCCTATGGTGCTGGAGGGAATGTACACAGTGCATTAGTGTCTATTAACGCTGGACGTGCACAGCCCCACCCACCTGCAGCCCACCCTCAGTGTTCACCCTGGAGCAGGGCTTCTCAGCCTCGGCACTGGCATTTGGGGCCGGATAATTCTTCAGTGTCCAGGAGAGCAGAGCGGGGAGAGGTGGGAGCTGCCCTGGGCATGGCAGGACGCTGAGCAGTACACCTGGCCTCCACTCACGGAGACGGCTGCGGCCGGCCTCCCAGCTGTGACAACCTGTGTCCCCATCCCCTGAGCTCCCCTCCCCACCCGAACCCCATCGTGTTTGAGAACCACTGGCTAGGAGGAACTTCCGCATCTGCACCCTGGAGACCAGGGCAAGAAGGCCCACGGCAGCGGTTTCTTTCCGGGAGTGAAAACCAGAGGCAGCCTCACTCCACCAACAGAAAGGATGCAATGGTACAAGAGGGAAAGCAAATGAAGAACTTTAGTCACACACATCGCTGATCCAATCTCACAAACACCCAAGCAAAAAAAACAAAACACCAGAAAATGTGCTATGATTTCATTTCTAAGGACCAAGTTAAACAAGACTAGAACATATATATTATCTGGAGATATACACACGTATACACAGTAAAACCCTAAAGAAAAGCGAGGAAGTGACTAAGAGGAACTTGAGCAGAGAGCAGTTACCTCTGCAGAGCAAAGAGGCGATGGGCAGACACACACGGGCTTGTAAGGTTTTGATAAGGTTCTCTTTCTTAAAATGAGTGGGATATTCAAAATTGTCCCATTCTTTCTTAACCTGTTCTTCTAATTTATCTGGATGCATATTTTGCACACTCACACGTGTGCACAGCGCAGCACAGGGGTACCTGCACTCCTGTGAGCAACTCTATGGCACTGACCCACTCAGGGGTGTGCAGTCTGCAGGGACAAGGCAGCGGCCAGCAGAAAGCATTCATCTGTGGGGCTCCAGAGCACACATCTTGCACAGCTAGAGGAAGAAAATCAGAATGCAGTTATCACCCCTCTAAAGTCTCCATGAAGAAGCTCTGTACACAACCTTTATGATGCTGCTTACCTGAACTTTGTCAAAGCCCAGCCAGCCCACATCCTAGCTGTCCACATGGCGCCTCCCCACCCACATCCTCCTCAGGTCTGCTGGACATCGCACTTAACTTCCCCCCAGCTTCCTAGGAAAGCTCACTGCCCAACCAGACCTCCCATTCCCAAGTCTGCAGCCTGGTAGGGATGGGGGCTATGCAGTCACCAGTGATGGGCTGTGTGACTACAGGCATGTCACTTACCTTCTCTGTGCCCTCATCTCCTCACCTGTAAAATGGGATCTTCATGGCACTAACCCTCGGCAGGGCTGCTGTGAAGACAGTAAGAGCTAATGTGTGTGCTGCACGCACAACAGGCCGGGCTCTCTAAATGTGTAGGCATCGCTTCAGGCCCATAACCTCTAACCCACATTTCCTAGAAGTCAAAACTTCTGTGAACACTGAACATTTCTTCAGAACTTGGCAACAAAGGGTTTGGCAGAAAAATCTGAAATGACGTTAGGCTCACTGTGATCTGTTTCTCTCACCTACCGTAGCAGCCATACATTTACCACAGAAATGTCTGACGAAGGGGTACCTCAGTAGGAAGCGGAGTTTCAGTACATCTGATAAGAATCAGACTGACTTTTCCCCACGCGCGGCCAGTTTGGATCAGGACTGTGACCCGTTTTGCCTTTTTAGCAGCTCAGCTCATCTCCTTTTTCTCTGTTGTGCCCTAGGCCGGGCCTTGTCACTCACCACACTCAGCGACAGCCCCCAGCTGGTGAGGACGGACACCAGCCCCTCGCACAGCCTACCAGGAACCTCCCCAGGTCACACGCCCTCAGGCCCCAGACCAAGGTCAGGTACTCAGAGCCAGGTGCCCAGCCTTGGCTCGGGCGCCCCGTGCAGACTCTCACCTCTGTCACTCCATGCGGACTCCACCACATGCCCAGGTGGCAGGGCGGGTGTAGAACTTAATTACCTTTGTGGCCCCAGAAGACAACACCACTCTTGGTTGGTACGTGGCAGGCACCCAGTAAATACTTGCTTAGCTCAACAACTCACGCTGAGAGCAGATGGCCATGCTCCAGGGCGCCCCCTCCTGCTCATCCTGCAGCTGCCGGAAATTTCACCTTCCGGCTCTTGTCAGCTTTTTAGAACAGAACCAAGATGTGGGACTGACCAAAACATTCCTAGAGCATCTCTGACACAGGAAATGTCCCTCAATGGCGGGTCAGTTCATATGGTGGACTCAGCCAGGACAGAAGGTAGCTAAGCAGGAAGGGCAGGAGCAGCCATTTCTCTCCGTCACGGCCTCCAGCTGCGCTGTGCAGGCCCTCTATTCCCTCCCATGTGGCTTCTCCGTCCTTCCTGCCCTGCCTGACATAATCAACAGAGGAGCGAGACAAGAGTAAGCTGTGCCCCTACAGGCTAAGCAAATTTCCAGTGGGAACAATGCCCCAGAGGCCGCTAGGCATATTAAGTACCCCAACATTTCAAAACACCGGGAGAGTCTGCGAGTCTGCGAGCTGACAAGCATGTAGGTATAAAATTGCCACCAAAGCAGGGCTACCAAGGAGAGGAGGTGGGACAGATCAGGACCTGCAAAACAAGACATGGACCTCATCAGGGAGGAAGTCACAGAACACTTCTCTAAGCAAAGTATGAAGAGACAGATCCGCAGGAACAGTAAGAATTCCCCAATACGCAAGGAACAGAATCCCACGCAGAGGGAACAGCAAATGAGGGGAGAGCAAAGCAGTCAGCTTAAGAGAGGATGCAAGAAGAGGCTGGACCAGCTGTGCAGGACCTTGAAGCCGCTAAGGAGACCTGCCCTAGAACAAAGAGTGCTCCACAAAGATTACAGGCAAAGCATGACGCACGGGTTTCTCATTTTAACAAGCTTATTCTGACTGTGGTGGGGACAACTGAAGGAGGCAGACAGAAAGGCAGATGGTGGTGCCTATGGAGAAAAGTGGGCAGGCCGGGGAGGATTCAAAAAGTAGAGACAAGTCTGGATTGAGTGGGGGACAGAGGAAGGGCCAATGAGGGAGGGCTCCTGGGGCTCAGGCTGAGTGGCTGGGGTAGGGTGCTGCCATTCGCAGAGGTTGGGCACACTATAAGGGGACCAGATGTGGGTGACCTCAAGCTGCATTTTGCACACATTTGAGATGGAGATGCTTTTGAGATAACCCAGAAAAGCATTAGGCCGACCATAGGCGCTGCAAGTCTGCAACAGCGGAATGGCCTGGGCAGGAGTCATGTCGAGTGGGGTTTTTGAGCATTTGCGGAGTGCTCAGACACAAGATTCCTTGAAGCCACAAGAGATCAACCAGAGAGTAAGCCCAGACTGAGAAAGAAGATAGCCAAGGAGGAATTTTAGAGTCCACGGGGCAGAAGGTGATCAGCCTGAGAGGTAGGAAGAGACCAGCAGAGGCTGAACGCCCGGGGCCAGAAAGGTCAGGGTGCAAAGGGAGACCCCCCTGTGCAGGGCTGTCCGGAGGCACAGGCACAGCCGCACATTCCCGACTGACCCTGGCACCCAGAAGAAAAGACTCCATGAGACCTGGTGCTCCTAGGGTCACTATGAAGGATCTTAGGAGGAAGGGGGCCTCCACTGTTTAAAAAATGTAAATTTCCCCAGTGAAACCAGACAAAGACATGCATCTCGGCCTGACCTGGGCCCTACACCACAAAGGGCGAGAGGAGCAGCCGATCCTAAAACCGCAGATGTTCGCGTCCCGGCTTTGCTAGCAGTTCTGTTAAGTAAGATGCTCATGTAAGGGAACCAAGGTGAATAGCGGTGCTAACTCTTTGCATTAGTTTCACTTTTTATTTCAAACTGACATTAAAAAAATTTCTTTGTAAATGTTTCAAAGCTAAGCCAGGTGCACAGCAGCTCAGGAAAGGCCTTGGTGAGGTTAGGTCCCCTCCCTGCTTCCTCCAGCTCAATAACCATTGAAAACCACGAAAGGGGGAAACAAAGGCCCTCAGCGATCCCACAAGCAGGGACAGTAGCCCGGCAGGCCTGCGCCCGCCGCGTCCCGACGTGTCGCCCACAGGGCGTGGGAGCCACACACCCCACCCTGGCCCCGCCCCCGCCCCAAGTTTCCGCCCATCCCGCCCTCAAGCAGGTCCGCAGCCGCCGGCCCGACACCCGCTCCGCCCCTGTGATCCGCCAGACCCGCCCAGAAGCCCCGCGCCTCCAAGCCCCGCTCACGGGCCCCGCCTCGACCTGGCCACGCCCCCGCCCGGCCGAGCGCGCCCCCGGCACCACCACTCCGCTCGCAGCGGGAGCGTACCCGTGCGGCCCTCAGGGCGTGGTGCCTGGAAACCCATTGTCTCCCTAACTGCGCCGTCGCCGTCCGCCCACCGTCTGAGCGCGGCAATAGGGCCAACACCTCAGGCGCCGTTGAGAAAACGCAACGCCAGTTCCGCCGCTCCCGCACCCGACCGGGGCAGGTCCGCGACGCGAGCGGGAAAAGCCTACCTGCGCCGGCGTCTCGCGGGGCCGCGCCGGACGCGAGGTAACACCAAGCAGGGAGCGCCGTGTCCGCTCCGGCGTCTGGCGTCGCGGCCGCGCAACGTCCGGCACAAGAGCGCTGGTCGCGCCTCCGCCCGCCTTCCGCGCCCCGCCCCAGACACGCCCAGGCCCCCCCCCACCCGGCCCGGGCGGCCATCGAGGTGCCGGCCGCCGCGACGCCTAGAGGGGCTCGGGAACGGAAGGCGCAACCACCTCCTTCCCGCCTGCTCCCGCTCGCCCCGGCTGCGCGGGCGTCTGCTCGTTGGGCCCGGAACTTCCCTCCTCAGGGCGGATGATCTGCGGCCCGGGCCGGCAGCACGGCGGGTGGGCCTACCGCGGGTTGGGGGAGCAGAACGGCGCGGTGAGGCCAGTCCCGCCCGCCGCCTGAGCCCTTGGGGCCCGAGGGGCAGACGGGCTTGCGGACCTTTTCCTGGGCGGGCTCAGCTCCGCCCCGGTCGCCTCCGGCGGGGCCCAGCCTGCGCATCACAGGAAGGGCGGCCGGTGAGGTCCGGGACGCAGGTTAGGTTTGAATTCCAGGTAAACAAGCCTGTTCGTCTAGATTCACATCTAGCAGGAGGCGTGTGGTTCACTGGCGACCCACGCGCGTGCATTTTACGCGCCGTGTCCGGCGGCCTAGACGGTAGTAGTCGGGCGGCCTGGCCCCCAGCCCACAGCAAAGCACAGCCCCTCCAGATAGAGGGCCGAACACGTGTGCATCGTCCCTGGGAGGCAGGGCCCCCTCCCAACCCAGCCCGCCCCCGCCTAGCTCCACACGCCCCGAGAGTCACCGCCCTGGACGGCGGATCAGCTTATCCCGGGAAACGGTGGCTTGGCCGCCGGGGATTCGCTAAACGCAAACTCCTTGGGACCGAACTCACACATCCACGAGGGCCTGGTAGCGAAAGTTTTGTACTTGATTCTCCTCTTTGCACTTATTCACTAGGGGTTTTTGGTAACCTAAAGCGCACGACCCAAAACACCTGGGTCAAAAACGTTGATCATTGCCTGTTTGCGAGACTCTGGAGAGAAGCGCCCACTTCAATGCATGCATTGAAGCCCTGGACTCCAGGTACAGCAGAGAACAAAAAGTTATTGTTCTCCTGGGACTCACTCACTTTCTAACAGCGGAGACACCCAAGAACCAATAGTACGTAACGGTCAAAATGTGAAGAAAAATAAAGCACGTTCCCGGGACAGGATGAGCCCAGGAGGGTGGGGTGCCAGTTTGGGGTACCTAACTAGCTCATACTCAACCTTTGCCCTAACTAACAAGGAGGATCCCAGACAGCCATTTTCTCCTGCTTAAGTGCTCAGTGGAAAATCTGAGGTCTTGCGTGGATAACAGGATTGTTGCCTCACCCAAACTGTGTTTACCAGCCCCTCTGTTTGGAGAACCTGTCACCCATTCATTCAACAAGTGTCTAGTGAGTGTCCACACCGTGACAGGCTTTGCTCCAAGCGGGGCTGCTAGAACAGTGGGGAAGACGGAAACAAAACAACTCTTTTCTTCATTCCAACAAGAGAAACAGACAATAAACAAGTAACATGCATGGTATGTCAAAGGGGAAAGTGCTGTGGAGAAAAAGCAAGGAATGGAGATTGTATATCCACTGTTAAATAGCTTGGCTGGGTAAGGCTTCACTGAGACTCCACTTGAGAGAAAAGCCAGAAGAGATGAAAAACAGACCATGCAGAATTCAAGGGGGAAAATACTTGAGGCAAAGAGAGCGGTAGGTTCCGAAGCTCTGAGGTGAGTGCAAACAGCAAGTTTGAGGAGCCACATGGCTGGAACTGAGTGAACAAGGAGAGTCAAGGAAATGCAGTTGAGGAAGTGGTAAAAAGTATGCCAGCCGCCGTGTTCAGTCAGGGTTCCAGCAGAGGAGGAATGCTGTCCAGTGCAGCTGTTACAAGGTGGAACACGAGAGAGGGACGGCAGAAGACTCAAGGTTTTGGGCCCTCACAAGTGGAACACATTCCCATCAACTGGTGGGAAGTCAGGCGTTTGTTGTTAGATTTGTTAGAAAATACTGCAATCCTCAGTCTTTGGGGACCTTGCTTAGCAATTTAGTGGAGGTGACTGGCTTGTCTTTTTTAGGTGTAGAATACCTAACTAGCTCATACTCACCCTTTGCCCTAACTAACAAGGAGGATCCCAGACAGCCATTTTCTCCTGCTTAAGTGCTCAGTGGAAAATCTGAGGTCTTGCGTGGATAACAGGATTGTTGTACTCAGAATTTGAGGTCTCTCACCGCCATATGAATGCGGAAAAACCAGCACCGTCAGCTCATTCAGAGTTTAGCCTGGGGAGGGGTTACACAGCCCTCCCCTGCTCTCTCGCTTCCCCGCTTCCCTCAGATAATAGAACAGGTGGATACAGAGACCTCACTGTTCACCCTGGGCTGGAGACGGTGGCTCTTCATACGGGAGTGACCCCAGATGGAGGATGGCGGAATCTGAGAAAAAGAGGCTAATATTCTTCCAGAACAAATCAAACCAACTACTGGAATTTGTGGGCTTTTAAGGATTAGTGGAGGCACTGTGAAGTAGTGAGTTATGTTTTGAAGGTAGAGCTGATGGAATTCGCTGATATCCAGGATGACCTCCCTACCCCAGCTTTTGTCTTGAGCAACTGACAGTGTGGCAATGCCATTAGTTAAGATCAAGGAGATAGTGGGAAGAGATGAGGGATTCAGTTTGAACTTTTCCATGTGAGATGCCTATTAGGCATGCCAACAGAACCACATGGATTTCATGGAGGAGTTCGTGGCTGGAGAGAGAAATTCGTTAGAGAGTGTAAGTGGCATTTAAAGCTGCACACCTGGGTTAAAGCACAAGTCCTGAGGGAGCATGAGCTGGGCTGCAGGGTGGGAGGGGGCCCTTTCCAGGCAGCCTGTCCTCCCCACCAGGAAGGCAAGCCTGGATCCCTAAGCCAGCCTCACAGACCTGGCCTGGGAGCCCAGTCAACTCAGACGAATCTCAAGGAAGAAGCATAGTGTTCTGTATCCAACTCAAGTCTGTTATACATGGAGATAAAACAGAAACTTTGGATTGAACTCTTCCTGACCTGATCAGGGCATGGTGGTCATCACTAAGTCATTCTCAAATCATTCATTTGATATAACAGGTTCCCTGGACTTGGGTCTCCCCAGGGGAAGCCACATTGCCCCAGGCTGCAGTTCCCCTAATCTCTGAGTTAGCCCATTTCCCTATAATTAAACTCCCTGTCGCCCAAAGAAATATCAGTATTTCCAGAATCTCTCACCTGGCCTTAGTGCATCTCTGTATCAGTAGGTGTTTCCAAGGAGTGGAGAGAAGTAGTCTATCTCCATATCAATAGGTTTTTATAAGAGGGAGCAGGTCATATCTGGACCAGTGGGGTCCCTTTTGGCACCAGGTCATGAGAGACATGGGCAAGCAGAAATGGATGAGTGCTCGTTGGCAATAAACAGGTTTCTCCCACTTTATTTCTCTTTGATTTCAGTTCCAAAGGTAATTTGCCCTGGGCTAGGAAAATATTTTCCCCACGGAGTTACATCTGGTAGTAGTTGGCAGGACCTCTGAACCCAAAATCTGTCTTTGTGGGTGTGTGACTCTTGGGCGGGCTGCCCTAGAGATGGGGAGATACCCAGAACCCCCACCCTGTGGATGGTGGGGAGGCCCCAGTGGCTACAGTGATAGAGGGTGCAGTTTCACCCAGGAGCCCCCCATCTGTGGGGCTTCCAATTGGAGAGCCCCTACTGGTGAACTGGTCTAGGGTAAAGTACCTCCTAAGGGGGTGGTGCCTTCCCCAGAATTGGGAAGGGTGGAGACACTAGAAACTGTGAAATTAGCCCTCCATAAGATAGAAGACTGCTTAGAGGCCCTGAGTGGCCATGTAACAGCCAAGATTGTGGAGTGTCTGTTTCTTGAAATAATGGAAAGAGTTACTGAGGAGAGAGAGAGACACACATCAACATTGCTTAGAGGAGCTGGGCAATGACCTATGGGATTCCTTTAAGAAAGAGAGACAGTTGTTGAGAAGACAGGTCACACTCCTGGAAGATACATTAGCAGCAGCGAGGGAGGAGGCAGCAGGAGAGTCAGCATTGCCAGAGGTCACGGGAGAAGGGTAGGAAAGAGCCATGCCTTCAGCCCGGAAGATGGCTATGCGTGGGGCCTTTGGCAGCAGCTTGAATGGACAGGCCAACCTATTAGATTCTGGTCACAACTATGGAAAGGAGCAGAGGTCGAGTACACCTTGACAGAGAAGCAACTGGCTGCTGTGTATCACGCCTTGCTGGCTATGGAGCCCATCATTGGAACAGCTCTGACCAAGGTCATAACCACCTATCCCATCACAGGGTGGGTGTGAGACTAGACCCAAAGGCATGGAGTGGCATGGCACAGATGCCTACACTGGCCAAATGAGGCACATACTTAGAGGAGCACAGCACCCTGTCTACTGGCCCCTTAAGTGGAGAACTCCAATGCTTATTGGGGCCAGTGACCTATACCAGTGGAAAGCAGAAAGAACTTGCTTTTGAGCCATTGGTAGCTGAGAGTCTTTATCAGGATGGAAAAGGCCCTATACCCAAAGATGCTTGGTATACCAATGGCTCCAGTTATGGGCAGCCCCTGAAGTGGAAGGCTGTGGCTTTCCATCCTAAGACTGAGACAATATGGACGGAGGATGGAGAGGGGAAGAGCAGTCAATGGGCTAAGTTGCAGGCAGTATGGCTCGTGATCACCCAGGAGCCCTCTACAGTTGCCTGCACTAACGGCTGGGCTGCCCATCAGGGCTTGACCCTGTGGCTGCCAACATTATACCATGTCAACTGGATGTCTGGTCACTGGCCCCTTTGGGCACAAAAGTTGTGGCAAGACCTATGGGCCTCTGGTCAGACTAAGACTGTTACCGTATATCATGTGACTGGCCATTTACCTTTGGCATCCCCAGGGAATGATGAAGCAGACACATTGGCCCAGGTGTGTTGGCTGGAAGGAAAGCCTGCCTCTGATGTGGCCCAGTGGTTACATCACCATCTGTTGCATGCAGGGCAAAAGACAACATGGGCTGCAGTCCATCAGTGGGGCTTGCCATTGACCTTTGAAGAAGTTGGCTGAGCCCGGAAGGAGTGCCTTGTGTGCTCTAAGAGGGACTTACACCAAGTCCTACAGCAACATAGGACAATAGTAAGGACGCCAATAGCCCTCCTCAGGTGGCAGGTAGACTATACTGGGCCTTTGCCCATATCAGAAGGATATCAGTATGCCATGACTTGTGTGGACACAGCTACTGAACTATTGGTTGCTTTTCCTGCATGTCATGCAGATCAGCAAACCACCAAACCTAAAGCATCTCTTTGCAGCCAATGGCTGGCCGCAGATGATTGAGAGTGATCAGGCACCTGCTTTACCAGATATGCATTACAAGGATGGCTATATCAATTAGAAATAAAGTGGAAGTTTCATGTATCATATAACCCTACTGGGGCAAGCACGATGTAGAGGTATGATGGTTTATTGAAATCTCACCTGAAGTTGGACACCAGTAGTCTACAGGGCTGGTCAGTTCACTTACGGACTGCGCTATGGTGTTTGAATGAGAAGCCCTGAAAAAGAGTCTTGAGCCCTGTGGACATGCTAATACACATGGCTGCCTCTCTTATACAACTGTATGGCAAACCAAAGAGGAGTTACTGAAGCCAGGATATGGCCAGCAATGCAACATCCTGCTGCCAGCCCCAACTGCGTTAAATCCTGGAGATTCTATTGAGTGGACGTGGCCTGGACATTTTGACACATGGACCAGTGATAGCTGGCCCTCTGGCACCTTGGGGAAAAGGCCTGGAGGCTGGCCCCCTGTGTATTCCTTGAGTAACAGCAGATTGGCCCCCAAAGATAATGGTAGTGTACCCAAAACATCCAGGAGGTAAGAGCACTTACAGGGAAGTTTTGTTTTATCTTTATGACCAGTGCACGTACCTCCCCGTAGCCCTGTATACTGACCCATCTGTAACTCCCAGAGGAAGGGAAGTCAAAGTCAGGTACACTAAACCAGGACGAGATCCCATTCCTGCCACGGTCCTGTCACACGACCACTCTCTGGCATGTATCCTACCTGACGGACAAGGTTTGCCTATGCTGGTGTCATTATAACATGTATCTTATTGCCCATAAAGTTATTTTTTTCTACAGTCCGTGTGGCCTGGAACTGCCCCCTGGCTGCAGCTGCCATGTAATGATTGCTATGAACTCTCTACCTGTTCAGCTACTGGCCACCTGTGGAATGGGCAAGCTATGGAATTAATCTGTCTAGGAATTCAAACCTAGCTGAGTCCTCTGGCTTGAGGATTATCATGATTTTATTGCTGTTGCTATTGTATGTTATTAGTATGATTACAGTGCTCGTTTTTTTCCACACAGGAGTCATTGCAGAATATGGGGAATGTGTAGATTGTGAGGTGAGATTTCTGGAGGGGTGGGCTGTGGGTAAAGTTGCAATATTTCCAGAATCTCTCGCCTATCCTTATTGCATCTCCATATCAATAGGTGTTTTCAAGAGGTGGAGAGAAGTATTCGTCTCTATATCAATAGGTAATTACCAGGGGGAGCAAGGGCATATCTGGACCAGAAAGGGTGGGTGGGGTTGATTTTTGCAGCCAGGTAATGAGACACAGGAGAGCAGAAGTGGATGACTGCTTGTAAGCAATAAAAAGTTTTCTCTCACTTTATTTCTCCCTTTGAGAGATTTCAGTTTCAAAGGTAATTTGCCCCGGGTGGGGAGAAAGATTCCCCCCATGGAATTACAAGCCTTTCCCTACCCTCATCCCTAGGCCCCTGTCTCTCCCTCAGCTGCTTTCCTGGGGGCTGCATCCTTCAGTCACATCCTCAAAGGCAGTCTTGAGGCAACTTCACTGACCTGGACAGCATCCCCTCTCCGTGCCACCCACCCCCTCAGCACCCCAGCATATGTCCCCAGTGGCCCTGTGGCTTCCACATGCGT
The DNA here is from genome assembly GCF_040802235.1 of Manis javanica. Lineage (NCBI taxonomy): Eukaryota > Metazoa > Chordata > Mammalia > Pholidota > Manidae > Manis > Manis javanica. The sequence continues at coordinate 31,041,626 of NC_133169.1, read as the reverse complement.
GGGGAACCCTTACCATCAAAGAGGAGGCCTAATGCAGCATGGGTGGGACTGGTCTCTGCAAAGTCGAGTGTGATTAAATTTCAATGTTTCCAGAATCTCTTGCCTGGCCTTAGTGTATCTCCAAATTAATAGCTGTTTCCAAGGGGTGGAGAGAAGTAGTCCATCTTAATATGAATAGGGGATTACAAGGGTGGGGGGAGCAAGGGCATATCTGAACCTGAGAGATTGGGTGGGGCCCTTTTTTTGCAGCCAGGTCTCAAGAAACACAGGTGAGCAGAAGTGGACAACTGCTTATAAGCAATAAACAGGTTTCTCCCACTTTATTTCTACCTTTGACTGATTTTGGCTTCAGAGGTAATTTGCCCCGGGATTGGGAACATATTTTTCCCCAGGAGTCACACAGAGCAAAGCCAGAGGGCAGCCACAGGTACACCTCTCTGGCTTCTTTCTATGTTCCCAAACATTGGCCTGTTTGGGGGGTTCCCAAGACCACCCTCAGGTTCAGTAGGACTCAAAGAACTGAGAAAAGCTGTTATATTCAGTTATGGTTTACCACAGTGAAAAAAATGCAGATTAACATCAGCAAGGGCATCTCACCTGAGGGCCTTAGCCCCCACCAAGTTCTGGATTCTGGAGGACGGAATAACAATAAGGAATGTTTTGGGGGTAGAAGGCCCTATACCAGCTTTAGTGTTATGGTGGCAGGTGGAGCCCTAGAATCACATCTGCCTCAGGGCAAGTCTGCATGCAGTAAACCGGTCTCTGCCTCAAGCCTCACAGCTCCAGAGGGCTGGGGGAGCTCTTTATTTAGAGTCAGTAATAGCCCATTGCCAACACGAGTGCAAGCCTGTACCTGCGAGCATTGCACATGCTCAGTGGGCAAGCAAACCAGGGTCAGGCAAGGATCCTGGCCATGGAACTTCCATTTTCCCTGCAAAGAGGCAAACATATAATGTCCAGGAAACCCCAGGTGCCGGCTCCCACCAGTCCTCTTCCTGTGGAGCCATATGGAAGGCACTTAGCTCTCCCCGCAGTGCATGCATGTGCAACAGCACAGACTGCTTGCTGTCAGCCAGGGAAGCTCCACACGTTGGTGTCCATGGTTATTCTGGGAGTCAGTAACAGATACGACCGAGTGCCTGGCTGGCTGTCTTTAGCCCCATCCTCTCCAGGCATCAAGCTAATACCACATGGGCAGCTGGCAGCAGAGAGTATCTGGGGTGACCCGAGCCCAAGGTAGATAAACACTCTTAGCAGGCAGGATATTCTAAGGGCTTATAGGTTTTCTCCAGGAGCCAAGCAAGGCCATCTTTGGAACATACAGGGTTTGGATAGCCCAGACCTACTGAGTCAGCTCTGTGCTCAGAACCCTCACAAATGGCTTAGGAGTTTTCATCTTGCTGGTCATTGACCAGGAAAGTACAAATGAGCTATAAAGAGTGGGTTACAAGGACTGGACTTTTTTCAAAACTTTTTAAAGAAGTATCTTAGTCCACCATCGTCTTGTGAGACCCCCTCAGAGTACATATCTCTTAAAAGAGATGATAAATCACTGAATCAAGCATCTTCAAAATTTACACAGGACACTCAAAAATTGTGACTCATGATACAGATTTTCTGAGAAATGTGCATGGCACAGCCAGTCCACTCAGTCCTCCCCCTCTGGGTCCCTCTTCTGTCTGGCCCCTGAGCTGACACACACAGGACAGAGTGGGCATCCTTCAGGCCAGTGGGCTGCCAGCAGGGTTTCCCCTGCCTTGAGGCCTATTAATGCAGTTGGCAAAGTCCTGCATTTTAAGAAATGAACTGGAAGGCAAGACAAAATTTCAGAGCACACTAGAGATGGATTCTGCACAACTTTTGTTTCAGATACATGAGTTATGCGAGTGTGTGGCTTGTGTGTGATGAGTGGCGTTTACAAGTGGATGGGGTCCTTCGTGACTTGGCTTACTGCTTGCTGCAGGCCGTGTGCTGTGTGGGGAAGGGCCCTGGATTTGAATCCTGGTCCTTTCTCTCAGGATCTTTGTGCCCTTGGCAGATGTCTTGATCTCAATGTGTCTCAATTTATCTAAGAATTATAGACATAATAATAGCACCTACCTCAGAAAGTAGTTGTAAGAATTGAATGAAAAAATATTAACTGTAAAACATTTAATTCTGTGCCTGGCTCAGTAAGTGTCATTTAGTTATTTTCATCAGTCTTGTTATTGTTGCTACAGGCCACAATCAGATGTGTTTGAGAATCACCAGCTGAGAACACAGGGTTGAGGGAGCCAGAGCCTGTGCCTTCCACGAAGCCAGCCACGTCCTGGGTCCCCTGCAGAGGGGTTATGCACAGCCCAGGCCTGGTGGAGGGACGTCCCCTTAGGTGCAAACCCCATGCTGGCAGCGAGTGAACAGACTTACTTCCCACAGCAACGGCCAGCTGCTTGCCCAGGCTAGACCATCCCACTTGCTGTGGTGTTTTGCCACCACCATCTCCTAACTCAAAATCTGTCTTTGCTAATCACAATAGACATCATCACTAGGTTGACCTCAGGAGCCCTGGATTCTGATGCTCTGGAGAGACACCGCATCCCTTTTGCAGCATTCTCACCCAAAATGCGTGACCTCCATCAGTTAGTGAGAAAACCCCTAACAAACCCCAACTGAAGGCCATTTCACAGGATAATTGAACAGTGACTCTAGAAAAGACAAAACCATCAAAGAATCAAAGAGGGAGACAGACTAAGAGGACATGGCCATCTAATGTAGTGTGAAGTCCTGGTTGAACATTAGTGAAGAGGTTCCTGAAGTGTAAGGCCTGCCATTTGGTTAAACTCCTGGTTTTGATAACTGTACTATGCTTATGTAAAAAGTTAGCATTAGGAGAAGCTGGGTGAAGCGTATTCACTTTTTACTATGTTTGTAAGTTTTCTATAAATCTAAAATACTTTTAAATGAATAAACTTGTATATATATACACATATGCATATGTCTGCATATAAACATGTAAATATGATCTATCTTGAGTGAACTTGCTGCCAGCCGGCCACAGGGTTTTACCCTCCTGAGGTGGCCTGGTTAGCATGGTCTGAAAAAGTGTGAATCTTCCCTTGTAAGTTCCCTGATGTCTACTCTCATTATCACAGAAAAGTGAGCATCATTTTTTCAAAAAGTTTCCTACTGAACCCTCCAGGGAGGGCCCAAGGCACTAGCTAATAAGCTATTAGGCGACTGCCTCCTCTCTGCCAGCACACTGTCCCCAGACAGCCACACACCCTTTCATAACGGGCCGCCTCCCCAAGTGATGGAAGTGGCAAGAGTCCAGGGCAGGCTTGCAGGGAGATGGGCATTTCACTCCATAAATATGCTGCTCCAACAGGGAAACCAGACCTCCAGACCCAATTTCCCACCCCAGTACCTGGGAAGATATTTTTCTGTTCTTCACTTACTCAACACTGGAGTCTATATAATTTGAATTTGAGAGATCAAACTCCCAGGTGGAACAGAAAGGGTCCCGGAAGGAGCCCTGCCTGTAATGAGTCCGCTGTGACCAAATCAGCCACTGTCCTCACTTCTCAGCGCTGAGAGTAATCAGTCCAGGAGCCAGGGCTCATTGAGGCAATCACAGCAGGGTGGGGGTAGATGCTCTTTCTGTTCCTGCAACTACACTCAAGTATCAGGTAACACATTCATGCACACTATTGATGGCTCTCTCCACTATCTTTGTGATGATACACCATCGGCACGCCTTGCAGAAACGTGGCACAGGGCGGCTGCCCAGACCTCTGTGTTTGCAGTGCTTTGCCAGTTTGGATGGCGGGCAACTTGGTGCAAAGTGGAGGTAACTTCGGCAAAGCCTTTGGCCACCCGTGTTTGCACAAAATTACCTAACACAGATGATTTAAAGGGACGCACTGTCCTCTCATGTACACACACGGGCAGGATAGCTTGCTGGGAAGAGACTGATTCCCAAGGTGGGCTAAGAACAGAAGCTTAATGGGCACTGACAAAATGAGCTTGTGCAAAGTGGTCGGTCACCAAGCAAGGAATTTGTATGAGGAAGTATTTTAACGGCAAATCTGATGTTATAGGCCAGTCTCAAAGGGGGCAAGCGTTTAATTAGCAGACTTGCTTGTGTAGCAGAGTATTAGAATGGAACTTTCTGCTTCAGTCTGCACTAAGTCACCGATCCAGACGACACCATACACCACGCTGGGTGTAGTACAGATCTCCAGACGCAGAATTTAGGAAGGGAGCTGGTTCCTGAACGCTGGATGGCGGTGGGGCAGTCAGCTTCACAGACAGAAAGGTAGGGGTGGAGCCGCAGGACTGACTGTCTTCCCAACCGCTGTTGCTCCGCCCACACACTCCCTGGGGGGCGAAACGGGCTGGGCGCCTTCACTGGCCTCCAGGCTAAAAATGGGAAAGGGGCTTGTTTCTGAACTGAGACTGGGTCCCGGCGGGGCAGTGTGTTGCCGCCTCCCCAGCTCCTAGAGGCACCTGCACTCCTTGACGTGGGGCCTCTCCCTCCATCGGCCCAGGATTGACGCTGAACTGAGTCTTTCCTGTTTCCTAACACTCTGGGCTGCACGTCTGCCTCCTTCAGCACCGGAGGGTAACGCTGAGCCCGCTCAGGGAGCCCCGGATAATGTCCCTGTTGTAGGGCCTGCTGGTCAGCAGCCTTATTCTGCGTGCGGCCGTAACTCTCACTGTGTCATGTAACGTGGTCACAGGTTCCGGGGTATAGGCTGTGGGTATCTTTGGGGCCACTTATTGTGCCCATCTCAGGTACCTTAGAGTCAGCATAAGTGGCCTGACCTCTCCAGATTTTCACCCACGGATAGCTGCTGACTATCCCTCTGAACACATTTCTAAGGGACTATAGGAGACATGTAAAGTTGTGTCTAACTTCTTCACAAATGGTGCTTGATCAGCATACTGCTCCCCAAAGCAAAGGAAAAGACAGTCTTCGTCTTGGGGAGCTTGCACTAGATGTTGGTGAAGCTTGAGTAAGACTCAAGGTCATTAGTGAATAATGTGTATAAAATTGTGTGACGGAGACTGTGGGCTACAAATCTGAGTTCAGGAAAGGGGGTGGATAAATCACACCTCATAATTACATAAAGTGACCTTGTAAATTTTAATGGAATTTTTTTCAGATCAAAAATATAATGAACACTCATTATAAAATACATATTTATGTATATCTCAGGTAAAGCAGAAACCAGAGGAGACAGGGCTCAAGCCAGGGTCACCTGCCTTGCTTGACTCCCCAGAAGCCCAGTGGACATTTGTACTAGTATCTGCCCAGATACAAAACACATATTTTTTAAACTTAAAAAAAAGTGTTTATATTACTGAATTTTATAGCTGTTTTTAAAAATTTTTGGTTTTTCACTTAATATATACTTCTCTCCATGCTAATAAATGTAGCTCTGTATCATCATTTGTAATGACTGAGAAGTATCCCTTTATTCCAATTTACAATGATTTACCAAAAAAATCCCCCAATGGATGAATAACATTGAGATTTTTTTCCAAGTTTCTCTTATGAATACAAAGCTTTCATGAACCTCCTTTATACATGTTTGCAACAATTGAATGATTATTTCCCCAGGATAAATGCCTGAAAGTGTAAACCCTGGGTGGGAGGGAGTGTTATTTTTTAACGGTTTTACATGAGTTATATATATATTTCCATTTGCCTTCCAGAAAAGTTATGGCAATTTATTTCTTGAGAAACCTTGCAAATCTCCTATCTTAAAATGGTTGTTACTTTAATTTGCATTTTTTGCCCATCTTAATTCTTCTTTTATGAATTAGTAGTTCATTTTAAAAATTAATTTGTAAGAACACGTAAGAATAGTCCTTTGTTTTGGATTCTTCCTGTCTACGTTTTATCTTTTATTTATACTGGATTTTGTACAGATTTCTAGTTTTCATGTAGTCAAATATATAATATTTTTATTTTTTGTTTCTTTAATGTTTGGTTATTAATATGTTTGTGAAAACCTTCTGGACCTTCTACATAAAGATTATGAAACAATTCACCTATATTTGTAACATGTACTTTTACAGTCCCCCCACCCCTTTTTTTTTGTATTTACATTTTTAGTCTAGAGGATTCTGGGAAGTTGGCATTAGTGGTGGAGTTTAATTCTGCTCAAGTCTCTTCATAGAAATAACCAGGGAAACTAGAGAGCGAAATCTCATGACAGTATTCATGACAAGACTGAATGGTGATATAGCCCTGTGAGCCCCACATGCGGAGTCACAGTACCAGCACCTATCGGGCTCTGTGTAGGGATAGCGGAGGGAAGCAAGAGGGCATCTAACCACCTATAAACGGGAACCGCAAAGCTGCCAACAGGCTCCCACCAGACAGTCTGGCAGGCCAGCTGGAAAGCGGATGACACCGGGAGGGGCTTTGCTGATTCAGTAGTGACTGTGATCCAAAAGAGCAGACAGAGCGGGACTGTCCCAAAGCAGGGCACCGACCACTTTCTTAATACTTTCCAGAAACAACAGGAGAGAGAGCTACAAGCAGTTAGGAAAGCTGTCCTGAATCATGGCTCCTGGAGATGTACAAGAGAACTAATTTCAACAGGGAGATGAGAAACAGGAAAAATCAAGATTGATTCCATACAAATTATTATAAGAAACAGAATAGAAATGGAAAAAATCCCTATGAACAATGTAAACATGCCAGAAAGACATTCACACAAAATAGATGACCTTTCAGTTCACAAAAAGTTAAAAGATATTTTTAAATAATATGTGAAAGAACAACAGAAATCAAAAACTACAAAAACCTGAAAGTCAGGTTTTTATTCAGGAAAGAATTATAAAGAAATATTCTTATCATAACATGAAGACTAAAATAGAAGGAAAATAAGAATAAATAACCATACCATAGAATGCCTTAATAGAAACAGAAGGAAGAAAAAAAATTAAATAAAGAAATGAAGAGATGAAGAGGATTCAAGAGAAAGTAAAAGAATATTCAACATAGTTAAGGAAAATCTGCAACATGGGAAAAACAATCGATGATGAAGAAAAATAAAGCAAAGTAACAGAAAAAAATCCTGAAAGTAATTCAAGAAATTTTTCAAGAAAGAGAAAAAAGATTTGAACCTACATTTCAAAGAGTACAACACACACCTACATACATCAACCTAGAATGAGTGACAGCAGATACACACTTATAAAACTGTTGGACTTGAAATAGAAAGAAAAAAAATTAGTTGGGCATGTAGGCAAAAAGAGTAAGTGACTTGCAAGGGCAAGAAATCAGACTACTGTCACACTACGGACAGCAACCCTCATGCCAAAAGTCATATTGAGCCGCTCAGCGAAAGAAAATGTGGATCGATGAGGGTGCGACCAGCAAAGCTGACATGCACTGAGACACAGCACTGCCCCCACAGGCCCTCTCATGCGTGCCTTCTGACAGGCTGCAGGCAACAAAATGCCATGGGCATGAGAATGGGGGTGAGCATTAAATGCAGAGTTTTTGTAGAGCTGATACTAAGTGAAGGTTCAAAGGCATAATACAGCTTACAATGGGTGTATGGTCCAACCATGCCGATCTAGAACAAACTTATTTTAATTAGAAAGAAAATGGAGAATGAAAAAAAACTGTAGCCTATTCCAGTAAAATAGTTGATGGTAATGAGTATTATTTGTACTGAAACTGTAGTGTATGTGGTGTAGGAAAAAGTGAATGGATTATAATAAAATATTCTATTATTCCTTATTTCCTTGATAACTAAGATTTCAGTGTTTAATAAAGATAAAGAAAAGACATAATAGAAAAGAGATTGAGTTTCAACATCTATGGACCTGTTTGATTTGAAGTGTAACTCATGAGGTGTTTAATGTTTCAGCTTTGTCCACTGAAAGCCTGCAATGAATAACCAAGCCCACATTGAGTGTCCCTGGCCTCCAGAACAGATTATGGGTTTGAAATACCATTTCCCAGGTCTGACACAAGAAATACACAAAATGCGCTTGAACATCTGGTCATATCAGATTGCCAGGAATCTAGAAGTCAACCAGGCTTATGACTAAAGGACTCAGGGGTCGTCTTGAAAGGGCTCCCGCTGGCCAAAGAGGCACAATGTGAGATTCAATAACGATAATCATTGCAATGGAGTGAAACCCATCATGGATGCATAAAACTCATAATGTCGTAATGATATAAAAATAATTGGTACATTTGGAGACTAATATAGGGCAGATTTATCATCTTTTTTTTACTGAAATATAGCTTATATACAATCTTATATTGGTTTCAAGTATACAACATAGTGTTTCAACAGTTACATACACTGCTAAATCCTCACCCCAACTAGTGTAGTTACTATCTGTCAACATAGAAAGATGTTACAGAACTATTGACTATATTCTCTATGCTGTACTTTCATCCCCCTTGACAAATTTATACTATGATTGAGATTTTGTGCCTCTTCATCCCCTTGACCTATTTCACTCACTCACCGACTCCAACCCCTCCCTGTGGTAACGACCAGTTACTTCTCAGTGTCTATGAGTCTACTGTGATTTTGTTCATTTTGTTTTGTTTTGTTTCTAGATTCCACACCTAAGTGAAATCACATATTTGTCTTTCTTTGCCTGGCTTATTTCACTCAGCATGATACCCTCTCGGTCCATCCATGTTGTTGCAAAAGGCAGCGTGTCTTTCTTTTTTATGGCTAAATGCTGTTCCACTGTGTATATGCACTACATCTTTCTTATCCACTCATCTATTGATGGACACTTTGGCTGCATCCATATCTTGGCTATGGTAAATAATGCAGTGATAAACATAGGGATGCACATTATCTTTTTTAATTAGAGATTTTGTTCTCTCAGACTTATCGTCTTGATAAGTAGTAAATTAAAGAGAAAGACCAGGCATTTACCCAGCCTTTCTTGTGTGATTTATACTAATGGGTAAACAAAAAGTAAAGAAGGGGAAGTGTCTCTTTAGAAAAGTATCCCAACTAATTAAAAATAGAAATGATGGTTTTGAAATATCACATTTTTAACCCCCAATAAACCAATGGAGTTGGGCTTAGGCCTTGAGTATCAACAGCTGCTAATATCAGAAATGGCAAATCAGACACGAAATGCCTCTTGATGAAGGAACATACCACCATCCTCCATATTCCTGCAAAGAGACCAAACCTGGACCTGATCAAACCTCTGAATGAGTCTGAGGGAAACCCTGAGGACAGAGAAGGTTAAATAGCACCACGAATACACAAATAGTAGCATCCAAATGAGGAGATAGTACAGGCCAAACACCTGGGACTTTCAACAGATAAATTATAGGAGAAAGAAGACATGGAGGGGGACCTACAAGACTTAAGATATTTTGAATTGTAAAAAGCAGGAGGGATAAAACAAAATCATAATGTCCAGGGATGCTCTTCAGGTGACAAAGCTGTATTAAAAAATGCAGATGATAAGATATAGATGAAAGGCATTGAAGAAGACACAAGTAAATGGAAAGATATCCCATGCTCATTGTTAGGAAGAATTAATGTTAAAATAGACATCCTGCCAAAGCAATTCAATGCAATCCCTATCAAAATACAAGGGCATTTTTCAATGACTACAGCAAATAATCCTAAAAGCTGTATGGATTACACCCCAAACAGACAAAGCAATCTTGAGAAAGAAGAATAAAGCTGGGGTATCATGCTGCCTGATTTCAAACTATACTATAAACTACAGTAATCAAAACTTTATGATACTGGCACAAAAACAGACACATTGATCAAAGGAACAGAACAGAGAGCCCTGAAATAAACTCATGCTTATATGGTTAATTATATATGAAAAAGGAAGCAAGAAAATACAATGGGGAAAAGATAGTTTTTCCAATAAATGGCATTGGAAAAACTGGACAGATACATACAAGAGAATGAAACTGGATCATTGTCTTACACCATACACAAAAATAAACTCAAATTGGATTAAAGACCTAAATATAAGACCTGAAGCCATTAAACTCCTAAAGGAAAACATGCACTAAACTCCTGAACATTTGCATTAGCAATTTTTTTCTGGATATGTTTCCTCAGGTTAGGGAAACAAAAGCAAAAATAACCAAGCAGGACTAAATCAAATTAAAAAGTTTCTGCATAGAAAAGGACACCATCAACAAATTGAAAAAGACAACCTACTGACTGGGGGATGGTATTTGCAAATGATTTATCTGACAAGGGGTTAACATCCAGAATATATAAAGAACTCATATAACTCAACACCAAACAAATAAATAATCCAATTAAAAACTAGGCACAGGACCTGAACATTTTTCCAAAGAAGACACATGAAAAGATGCTCCACATCACTCATCATCAGTGAAATGCAAATTAAAGCCACAGTGAGATACCACCTCACATCAGTCAGAATGGCTACTAACCAAAAGACAAGAAATAACAAGTGTTGGTGAGGATGTGGAGAAAAGGGGACCTTCCTACACTGTGGGTGGGAATGTAAATTGGTGCAGCCTCTATAGAAAGCAGTATGGCAGTTCCTCAAAAACCTAAAGATAGAAATACCATAAAATCCAGCAATTCTACTTTTGGGTATTTACCTGAAAGAAACAAAACACTAACTCAAAAAGATATGCACCCCCATGTTTATTGCAGTATTATTTACAATAGCCAAGATATGGAAGCAACCTAAGTGTGTATATATATATATATACACACACAATCGAATAAAATCTTGCCAGTCATGACAATGTAGATGGACCTCCAGGGTTTTGTGCTAAGTGAAATAAGTCAGACAGAGAAAGATAAATATGACTTCACTTATATGTAGATCTAAAAAACAAAGCATGTATGTCAATTATTCTCAATTTAAAAAAACAATAACAGACTCATAAATACAGAGACCAAACTGCTGGTAGCCACAGGGAAGGAGAAGGAGGGAATGGTTGAAACAGGTGAAGGGGATTAAGAGGTGCAAACTTCCAATTATAAAATAAGTCACAGGGATGAAAGGCAGGATATAGGGAATAGAGTCAGTAACAGTATAGTAACTTTGTATGGTAACAGACAGTAACTACCCTGTCCACACTGAGCACTTCATAATGGATATAATTGTCGAATCACTATGTTGTACACCTGACTAATATAGTACACCAACTATACTTCAACTTTTTAAAGATTGTTTTTGAAAAAGCAGATGTGATGTTACGCGATCAGGTGGAGGTTTCTTTGGTCGTGGAGGCAGGTGTGGAGGAGCTGGCTGTGTGGAGGGGCTGCTGCGCGGCTGCTGGGGTTCTGCTTCCACCTGGTGGTGGTTCCCGGAGTCACACCTCACGCAATGCAGGGAGTCAGTCATATACTGGTTTCTGTATCTGTGCCTTATTTTACAATAAAAGTAATTTCAAACATGTATTCTGTCTGGAATTTACTTTGGAGTTTAGTGTGTGGTCACAACCTAACTTATTTTTGTTCCCAAACAGCTAGTGAACCTGCAGAATTTAATGAGAGGCAAAGACCCAGGTGAAGACTCATGTAAGGTACTCACAAGATAATTGTTCTTAAGACAATTGTTGGTGAAGTTGTACATGGAGGACAGGCCTTCATGATGTAGGTTTTAAAACCCACCTACAAAGGGCAGATATCTGCCCAAAGAAGTGAGTACTTGTTCCTGCCAAAAGGCAAGTGCTGGAATGTTCTCAGCAGCTTGACGCTCAAAAGCCAAACGCTGGAAACCAGCCAAAGGTCTGTGGCCAGTGGCAACGGTCAGTCAGTTGTGGCCTATGATGCCTAGTGAACATAAACCACACTCACACATCCCACAGACACAGCAATGAGTGATGCTGTTTCCGTGAAGTTCAAGACCAGGCCCTACGAAAACAGAACCACTATGTCACCTCAATAGTCAAAATGACTAATATCAACGAGACAAGAAACAAGTGTTGGCGAGGACGTGGAGAAAAGGGAACCCTCCTATGCAGCTGGGGGGAGGTTGCAGATTGGTGCAGCCACTGTGGAAAGGAATATGGAGGTTCCTCAAAAATCTAAAAATACAAACACCATATGACCCAGCAATTCTACTTCTAGGAATTTACCCAAACAAAACAAAATCCAAAAAGATAAATGCATCCCTATGTTTATCACTGCATTATTTACAACAGTCAAGAAATGGAAGCAACCAAAGTGTCCACCAGTAGATGAATGGGTAAAGAAGAGGTGGTACATATATACAGTGGAGTATCACCCAGCCACAGCAGGGAATCTTGCCATTTGTAACAACATGGATGGACTTAGAGGGTATTATGAGGATAAAATAAATCAGACATGATTTCACTTACATGTGGAATCTAAAAAGCAAACCAACCAGAAACAGACTCATGGACACAGAAAGCAGCTTGGTGATGCCATAGGGGAAAAGGGAGAGGGATGGGTGAAACAGGTGATGGAGAATAAAGTTAGTGAGAATGTTTGATATATATATATATGTCAAGATTCACTGAGTTGTACACTAATATTTGTGCATTTTCTGTGCCCGTGAATAAAAGCAGTCCATACTGGCATACTTAATGTGCACCTCCACTAAACAAAAACACAGCAAGGGATAAAATAAGCAGAGTCAGCAGGAAGCAGGACCGTGCAGTGAAATGTGACGTGGAGGAGACCCCGATGCCAGCTGAGCAGCCCTTAGCTAGTGCAGAGCAAGTCTGAGTCTAGGCCCAGCGAGGAGGCTCTGGGCGGCGCAGGGGTGGCCCCGCTCTTTCTCTGGGAACTGAGGCGGTGGGGTGACAGGACCAAGCCACAGTGTGCACAGCTGGACAGAACCCTGGCGGCCACCTGGCCCAGGGTCTCCGAGCCCAGTACTGCTGAGGACCCAGGAGCCCAGCCTCCAGAAGATGTATGAGTGAGGAGGTGGTGGGGCACAGGGAGGACTTTCACCAGCCCTGGGTGCCCCTGAGGTGGGGCACCAGGTGCACGGTGACAAATAGCCACCCCCAGGCCCCACTGAGCGGCAAACAGCAGCTGGGGTCGCCAGGGTTCAGGCTCCTGCAGCTGGAGCCTCAGGAATAGGCAGGTCAGCACCCAGGGCCCCCCATCTCTGAGGCATCTGCCCCCTCACCCCCTTGTTCCCTCAGGGCCAGGGGAACCCCAGAGATGCCTTGCCTAGCAAGCATTCACCAGTTCCCCTGAAGCTTCAGTGAAGGCGGTACTGAGCTCGCCCGTCCCGCTGTGGGAGGCTGAGTCGGACGCCCATTAAAGGGATTTCCAGCAGGGGAAAGCAAATGTACAGCACATCGGGGTGCCCGACACCTGCCTGACCAGTGCAATCAGGGTGCACCCTGGGCTCTGTGGCTGCTTCTGGTCACAGGCCACAGCAGCCTCCTCCAACACTGCCACTGCTCCTGGGTCAGAATGACACAGAGCGACAACCCCTGTGACTGTTCCATCCGGGGGACGCTGGCCCTGCATGCCACAGCCAGCGTGACGGAGTACACTTGCTCCCCGCACAGCTGGGAACTGGCCCGCCCTCTCCTGTCACCACCAGCACCACCCTCCTGGCAGCCAAGCCTGCTGCGGCTTCTGCCTGTGAAGCCCCCAGCACACAGAAGGGGCAACGCGCTCACCCTCCAGAACTGGAGGAGACAGAGGTGCTAGGGACTGAATGCTGTCCACCCCCCACATTCATATCTGCAGCCCTAACCCCCAGGGAGATGGTGTATGGGGGCAGTTAGGCCTAGATGAAGCCATGCATGTGGAGTCCCCACGATGGGATTGGTGTCCTTAGAAGAAGAGGAAGAGGACACAGGCCTGACATGAAAAGCTGGCCATCTGCACAGCAAGTGGGTTCCCAGCAGACACCCCATCTGCCAGCAGCGTGAGCTCAGACTCCCAGCCTCCAGAAGTAAGTGGCTGTTGCTCAAACCCCCAGCCTGTGCTGTTTTGTTTTAGTAGCCCAAGCAGACTTAAACGACAGGCTTGGTACAGGAGGAACCGAGCTGGTAGCGGGTGCAGAAACAGCCTCACACCCAGAAGGGGCAAAACTGGGAGTTTGGTTATCCAGGTTTGATTCAAACGGACAGTTCTGAAGACACCCCTGAACTCAGCAGGTCCAGAACAGACCCCAGGCCACTGCCAAGCTTAGCCTCCACCCTGCACTACAGGCCTCAGCAGTGCAGGCCTCCAGAACAGGTCTCCACCTCCTGGTTTGGGATCCAGTCCCACACTCCCCATACACTTATCTAAGGTCAGACACCAGGCCAAGAGCTGGAGCTTCAACGGCGATGTGAGCACAAACACCAGAGTCTGGTGGGTGAAGGGGTCCTCTGACAATTGCCAGTCTTGTAGAGTGACAGGCGTGAAGCAAGGGAGGCACGGGATGCACTGGGAGGGGACCGAGCCAGTCGCAAAGAGTCAGAGGCCCATGCAATAGGATGCAAGCTCCAAAAGCAATTAAAACAGGCACGATACATATTTTTAGTCAATGTATGTGTGTTTAGGATATATTTAGCTTAAAGAATATTAGAATAGTATCTTCAGATTTCAAACATTTTTATCATGGCCCAGTATAAGAAATGTATCTCACATCTTCAGCCAGGAGGTGTATCTACCTATTGATCTAACTGTATACCCTACTATACCCAAATATATAACTCAAATGGAAGTTACAGGAAATAAATTAAAAACATATAAAATGAATAGTCTTAAGGGTGACACACTCAACTGAACTCCACATTATCTCATTTAAAGGTAAGTGAAAATATATGTGGAATCTAAAAAGAAAATAAACACACAAAGTGGTTGCCAGAGACGGGGGTCAGGGGCAGCTGAAATGGGCAATGGTGGTCAAACAGCACAAACTTCCAGTTACAAGTCAGTCACAGGAATAGTGCCTACAGCACAGGGCCAAGAGTTAATAATACTGTATTGTGGCTTTGAAAGTTGCTAAGAGATTAGATCTTAAAAGTTCTCATGGTAAGAAAAAAAATTATAACCATGTGAGGTAATGGCTATGAACTACATTTATGGGGCACATTGAGCAGGATTCGGCGGGCACACCCTGCACACATTCACATGTGCAGATGGTCCACCATCCTCATACAGAGGATGGCCCGTTTCGGGGGACAGACTCTGTATGACTGGTGGGCCAGTCAGCCCCTGCAGGGGCCTGGGGGGTTCAGGGTGTGAGCTGTGTGCCATCCCCTCCTCCTGGGTCCCTATTCTCTCCCATCTTCCTGCCCTGTATCCCCCCCACAGGCCCCCACACTGTGTTGGAAGCTCTGCATTACGTTGGCAGGGGGGAGTGGGGAGTGGTGGGGGATGTGGCTGGCGCCTGCCCGCCTGGAAGCCCGCAGGGGAGCAAGTCCCACAGAGCCAATGGGCTGGGCTGGATGGACTCTGAATCCTGTGCCAAGGGAAGGGCACTGGGATGCAGCCCAGTGAGCATCTGCTATAGCACGTGACATAAAGGAGCATGAACTGGCTGGGCGCCAAGCAGCTCTCCCACCCAGAGGTGTGCGTGGGGGGGGGGGCAGGGGTGGCGGCAGGGCAAGGCCAGGGAAAAGCCCCCTAGAGCTTCGCACAGTGTGCCTAGGGGGTCTCACCATCGTCAGCTCTGTGTCTTGCTCTAAGCCCTACTGCCCATGAGCAATACCGGGGGACGTAGGGACTACTCATCAACCCAAGCTCTGCAGAGTCCCCTTCCCCAGCTGTCCTCTCTCCAGGACAGGCCCCCCAAGTCAGACACACAATTCCCCGGGCCCAGCCCCCTAGAGTAAACCCCTCCTCCAGCACAGGCTTCCCACCACAAACAGATCCCCAAGACTGACTCCCTTAGTACAATCCCCAGGTCTTGCCAGGCCCTCCCCAGGCCAATGGGCCCCTATCCAGGCAGCCTGAGGGCCCTGTCCCGGGGGGATTGGGAGAAGGGTCCCACAATGTCTGGCACAGTCAGGCCCCACAGGAGCTCACCCCACAAGGCTCCAGTAGTGAGGGGGCGGGATTGCAGCTGGTAGCTGGGTCTCGGGCTCTCGGCCAGGGTAGAGGGGCTGGGAGAGCTGGGTGGTCTGACCCTGCAACAGGAAGTCCTGGGGAGGAGGAGGGAGGACTGTGGGAGCTGGGCCTGCAAAGTGGGGATGGGGCTGCCTTGCTGAGGCCAGGAAAGGGCTGTCTTCCTAGGTGGCTGTCCTGGAGGCCTCGGGGCACGTGGGTGGCAGAATGGGGACCTGGATAGAATAGTGCCTGGAACACAGTGGTATGTGGGGCTGGGCACCGTTAGGATCCCTGCCAGCCACAAGCAGGCTGGGAGAAGAGGAAGGCAGGGTGCAGGCAACTGTCTCATTTGTATCACTCAGGAATTTAATTTATGGAGCTGAGGAACCACAGTGAGATTAATGCCACTGAAAGAATTTATTACATCTCCAGAGACAGGGGACACAACACACCACACAGGGCCCTGGGGTGCACCAAGATGGTCAGCAGACAAGCACGGGGGTGGCACAGACCTTTTTTAGGGTTTCCCGGAAAAGGCAAGGCAGAGCAAACATCTTAAAAGTGGCTAATTTGAAAAATTAAGGAGACTTGGGCAATGGGAGTGGTGTCTAGTTGCCTGGCACATGGCCCTGGGTGACTTAGGGCAGAGAGGTACTGACCTGGTGTGAGCGGAGCAGGCCTGGGGCCAGCCAGTCTGCACATGAAGGGGGCCTTCAAGGCACACCAGCTTTCAGGAGACAGGTCGGCACGATGGAGGGGGTGGGGGGGTCGGCCCTGAGATTAATGGATGCCAAAGAGATGTACAGAATCTAAGAACACAGGACAGCTGTCAGGCCAGGGGAACAGCCATGGCGGCAGTGTTTTCCTGGAAGCTGACAGCGGACTGGATCTGGGACCCGCCCTGCTTGTCCATTAGGCCACGGGGAGGATCCCAGAGGATAGCTGGGACGGAGAGCGCCTTGAAAAGCCACAAGTGGCCTTCTAGGTTTGCTAACGACGGGAATAATGAGCGTCCTTCGAGGAGGGTGTGGGTCTGGCGGGCGCCAGGGATCCGGAGCTGGCGCCCAGCGTCCTCACGCAAGGTCCCCCGAAGGGCGCAGAGGGGGCTGCCTGAGGTTCGGGAAGGATGTGCGTGGCCTTCGGGACCTGCTAGGTGCCCTCCGCAAGCCTCCTCGGGGACCTGGAGGCAGAGAGTCCAGGCCACTTGAGGCCTTGGCCGGCCGGGGCGCCAACCTGGGGACCAAAGGGCGGCCCAGTTCCCTCACGGCGTGAGCACGGCGGCAGGGTGGCGGGGCAGTCCGCGCTCGGAGAGGCCAGCAGAGGGCCTGCGACAGGCGGCGGGGGGCAGGGAGGCTGGCGGCAGCCGTGTCCCCGGGGCGCCGGCGGACCCCACGCAGGCGTCCCCGGAGCTGTCGCGGAGTTGGAGCTGCGGCTCAGTGAGCTCTGCCCGTCCGACCGCCACGCCCGGGCGCCGGTGAGCAGGTCGGCGGCGCCGGGAGCCGCGCAGCCACCCCCACCCGCTGGGCCGCCGCGCCCCGGGCCCCGGGCAGGTCCCATGCCAGCGGGCGGCGGCTGCCGAGCCAGCTCCGCCCCCAGGGCCCCGAGCCGAGAGGCACCCACGCCGCGGGGCCCTCCGGCAGGTGGTGCGCAGACGCGCCCTTTGACCTGAGGTCCCTCCCTTCCCCGCCCCCGCACCTTCCTGCCGTCTTTTCCCGGTGGCAGGTGCGGCCACAGCGTCCATCACACCGTCCTTTTCCTCGTCTAATCCGCTCAGGTCCGTTTCCGCCGCAGAACGAGAGCCCCGAGGCCGGTGGGTGGGGGCGCGGGGGCGGTGCGGGCTTGGAGGCAGCCCCAGCGCCGGGGAGCCCCTAGCCTCTTGGGTTCTGGCTGCCCGCTGCAGGGCTTACCGTCCCGGCGACTAGACAGGCAGAAAAAGGGCTAGTGGGGAACCCGGAGCAAAAGCTAACGTTCCCTGCGGTTTCAGAACAAGACGCCTTGGGAGCGCAGGCCCCAGAAGGGGCGCCTGGAGGAGCTACAGCCGGGACCCCTTCCTGCTGCCGAGGGCTGAACTATTAGCCAATCACTGTCATACTTTTACACCAATCAGAATTGCACTAAATTTTCACCTTATCTGCATAATTCACGTGCCCATCACAATGGTGCCGAGTTTCACTTCACCTGAGTAGAGAACCAGGGTGAGAACTGGTTTGTGTTTATAAAAGATGTGGCCTCTGTCGTGGATATAAGCGATGAACTTTCCTTTTAACCTGCCCCTGCTAGTTTTTCTGAGTTTCTAACCTCCCTCTGAGACAGGGACCATGGGTGTGGTCAGAGTAGGGCTAGGGCCCTGGAAAAAGACCCCTACCAAAAGTCCGTATTAAACAATTAGGCAAAGTCAGAGTCACATTAATTCTCTAAAGTAAAATATCAAACTAGGAATATAAGCATTCTTCAGTGAGATTAGTTAAAACTAAAAAGCTAGGAGTAACTTGGCCTAGAATGTTTGAATATTCCCAGACAAGAAAATGAGGTCAGCATAGCCCATGTCTTCATTGTGTCAATTAAATCATGCATTGTAAAATTTACTTTAGCCCGCTAAAAGGCCAGCATATTTTCTTTAACTTTACCCGGATACTCTTTTTTCCACCTCCAGCCCCTAATCAAGTAATTTACAACCGGGGCAATTAATATGGCAAATGAGCCCAGTCACAAACAACATAGTAAGAACAGGAAAAACTCCATCTTAAAGCTAAGATTGCATTTTAAAACCCAAGAAGTTAAAAAAAATAGGTTTCTTAACATAACAAACAATAACTCAGCCCACCTTGGGAGCAGGAAAGGCAGTCTTGATTGATATGCTCCCAGACCAAGAAGCTGTGTATTCTGGGAATGAATCTGCTCCCAAACCAAGAAGCTGCTATTCTGGGAAAGAATCAAAACACTAAATTTCTTGTATTAAGTTAACTCTGCAAAATAATCCGAAAGACTGATAAGAAACTTAGTGTCTCTTCAAAGATACACATTTTGGGAATACTTAGCATCCCTAGCCCTTTGTCTCTCAACCGCCTATAAATCCCCTAAACAATGCACCACCCTGGACTCTCTTTTTCCCTCCCACTGTGAGTCCTTTCACTTGATCTCTAAATAAAAGCCTCTCATTTGCTCTCCTACTTTGAGTGTTTGCAAAGTTCATTCTTCAAATCTGTGAACAAGAACCCCAACATCACCTCTGCTCAGTTTTATGGGCTGGCATTCTCAAGCTGACCCTTCACCGGAGAATGGGGACACCCCAGAAGTTGCCTCTCACCCAGAGGTAGAACCCTTGTGAGAAGACAGTCGCTGAGAGATAAATCCTTTGGAAGCTGACACCCACCAGGAAAAGACCCCCTTATGTTGGACTGCACAGTATGTCTCCCGGAACATTTTGCTTTCCTGGATGGTGGTGCCTGCAGGCTCTGCTTTATGCTACATGTTTGATAGTAGCATTTTGCCCAGGTGATAAAAGCAAGGCCAGTCGGACCAGTGTTGCGGCTCCCTGGCTGGCCTGCTATCTGAGTGCCCAACCCTCAGACAATGGGCCATCCTGGCCCTGGACACATCTCAAACCTGGGCAAACAGGTGGTGTGGCCCTCTAACTGAAGGTCAAGGCGAAGGCCTGCCAGCCAGCTTGGTCGCGCTCACTCTGGCCTTTCCTGGGGAAGAGAGCAGGGATGAAGCATGGGCACAATCCTCAGCTGGTGGGCACTCCCGAGGCCAAACTCAGAGTGCCTGATGGTGGGCATGCCCGGACTAGGGCATGGTGCTGAGGAGGGAGACAGACTCCTTCGTGTCCAGGTTCCTCCCAGCAAAGCCAGGCTGGGCCCACTACACTTGCAGGTGCACATGAAGACGAGGCCTCAGTTTCCCCATGTGTCACACATTGCTTT
Organism: Manis javanica; assembly: GCF_040802235.1. Lineage (NCBI taxonomy): Eukaryota > Metazoa > Chordata > Mammalia > Pholidota > Manidae > Manis > Manis javanica. The sequence continues at coordinate 31,021,723 of NC_133169.1, read as the reverse complement.
TTAGGAGTGTACATGAGGATTATAAAAGTGAAAGGCTCAGAATAGTGTGTGTGTACAGGCGAGTGGGCTTGAGTGGCAACTGTTTTCCATTATTAAAACCAAACAGGGCCATCTGAGGGCTGTCAGAGCCCAGGTGCCAGGTAGACCCCTTGGGAGCCCCAAGGAGATAAACTGAGGGTGCACCTGGAATTCCCCCCAGCCTGTTCTGTTCCTTCTGTCCCCAGGCAAGAAGCCAGGCCTCCCATGCCTGCTCCTGAACAACCTGAATGTCAAGGCCTCTCCCTGCACACAATGGGCCATTGCAGGAATACCTCATCAGGGTAGGGAACCTGGGCCCTGCGCTGTGCAGATGATCATGGACGCCAGTAGATGAGGCCTTCACGGAGACCCTGCTGCACCTCCTCCTTCCAGCAGCCCTGGTGAGAAGTGGGTAGGGAGATGGGAGAAGGGGCACAGATCAGCCAGTCACTAAACAGGACAGTGGTGAAGAGAAGGATGAGTTACATCAGTCAGAAAGTACCCCAAAAATAGGGAAGGGGGAAAAGCAGGGCCCCCCAGACTCCAACAAGCCTCAGAATAATGGGGGGCTTACAGAGAGGGCTGGGCTGCACCCCAACCCCCAATTCAGTAGATCTCGACTGGGTCTGAGAATGTGCATTTGCAACATGCTCCCAGGGGCTCTGCTGCTCCCTCTGGGAGCCAGGCCCTGAGCACCTCTGGCTAAGAGGCTATCCAGTGAGAAGGCTGTGGTCTGCTTTGCTCTGGGCCCACCTGCTCTCCTGCACACGGGGGTCCTTACAGGGTGCGCTTGCTTTCAGCCCGGGGAGATGTCCTGGGGTGACTCAGGGCCCCCTACCACCAAGACCCTGTTGCTGTCTGAGCAGTCTGGGGCTGCTACAGAGAGAAACTAAACTGGGATTCACTCTCCCTCAGGGTCAACTGACAATAACAGGCTACTGAGCTTGTGGGAGGGCAATGCACCTTTGCAGCCCTCACTAAAACACAACTCAGAGCCAGCCTGGCACAGGAGTCAGGGCTATGCACTCTGGGCTTCTGAGCAGGGATGTGCGGAGACACACGGGCTGGGTGGTGTTTGCCTCTCTCAACACGGCCACCCAGACCCCAGCTGCCTCGCAGGCTCGCCTGTCTCTGCAGCCCAGCTCCACAGGCCCCACCCACCCCCAGCCTCACCTAATCCCTGCTCTACCTCATTGCACACATGAAGTTCACATGGACTAACCACTCTCATAGCAGCTCTGAAATCTGGTGACTTGGACCCAAGTCCTGCCCTTGGTGCTCAGGGACAAGCTTAGGGACTGTCTTACTCTGTGGGGTATAAAGAACAGCATGATACCATGATAAAGCTGGATGGCTCCCAGAAAAGGACATTTGTTTCTCACAATTCTGGACACTGGGTAGTCCAAGGTCAAGGTGCCAACAGATCTAGCAGACTTGGGGCTGCTTACTGGCTCACAAACTGCCAGTTTCTGGCTGTGCCCTCACATGGTGGCAGGGACAAAGAATCTCTCTGGGGTCTTTTACAAGGGCACTAATGCCATTCAGGACGCCTCAGTGCTCATGACCTCATCACCTCCCAAAGGCCCCCCAACTCCAAATATCATCACATTAAGGATCGAGTTTCAGCATGGGGATTTTGGGAGGACACAAATGTTCATATGTCAGCAGGGACTATGACAATGTCCAAATAAGTGTGACGGGTGGCAGACAATGGTGTCTGTCAGGAATCCGACAGGGAAAACACTGGGATGTCCTTCAAGGTGGCTTCTTCCTGGATTACATCTGCTGGGGGTTAATGTCAGCCTTATGTAAGGAGCAGGTAAGTTTTTTTAATAATTAGTTTCATAAGAAGTTGCAAACAGAGTACAGACAGGTCCCATGGTACCTTTCATCCAATTTCTGCCAGTGGTTACATTTTATACACATAATTATATGTATTATACAATATATTGTAATTATCATATTATTACAATGTAATGCCAAAATCAGAAATTTGCCAGTCACAGTGTATGTGTGTAATTCTAGGTCACTTTATCACGTGTGTAGATTCTTATAACCACCACCACAGTCAAGATACAGAACTATTCCATCAACACAAAGATCTGACTCTGCTACCCCTCAACAGTCACCCATCTGACTCCATCCCCCAACATCCCCAGGCCCTCGCAGCCACTAACCTGTTCTCCATCACTATAATTTTGTCATTTCTAGAATGTTATGTAACTGGCATCATACAATATGTGACTGTTTGAGGTTGACTTTTCACCCCACATAATTCCCTGAGGTCTACCCAAATTATTGCCTGTATATCAATGCTTCATTTGCTTTTATGGCAGAGTAGTATTGTCTGGTATGGTGGTGCCATGGTTTGTAGGGCATTTCAGCTTCCTGTTTTGGCTGCTTGTTACAAATAAAGGTACTATGAACACTTGCATATAGGTTTCTGTGTGAACATTTCTTATTTCTCTGGGGTAAATGCCTAAGCATGTAATTATTGGGTAATATGGGAAGTGAATATTTAGTTTTGTAAAAAAATTGCCAGATTCTTTCCAGAGAGGCTGCACCAATTTACATTCCTACCTGTGATGAACAAGTAAGCGATGCAGTTTCTCTTCATCCTCACCAGCATTTGGGGCTACCACTCCTTTTATTTTAGCCATTCTGAAAAGAGTGCAATGTCACTGTGATTTTAATTTGCACTTCAACGGTGTTGAACATCGATGTCTTCTCATGTCTTTGGCTCATTTTCTAAGCATGTTGTTGGCTTTACTTACTGTTGAGTTTTTTGAGAGTTCTCTGTATATCCTAGATGAGTCCTTTGTCAGATGCATGGTTTGAAAATATTTCTTTTCTGTCTATAGCTTGTCTTTTCATCCTCTTAACGGCGTCTTCTGCAGAATAAGTTTTTAATTTTGATGAGGTGGTATTTAATGATGTTTTCTTAAAAGCATAATTATGATATAAAATCATGAAAATAGGTCGTGCTTTTGTTGTCATTTCTAAGAACTCCTTACTAAGCCCAGGTCCTAAAGCTTTTCTCCTGTTTTCTTCTAAACATTTGTGATTTTATGTGTTCCACTGAAATTTATGATTCATTTTGAGTTGACTTTTGTGTGAGATGTGAGTTTTTCAAATAAAGTATATTATATATAGCTCCCCTAATAACGTGTAAACGCCCATGGTAAAAAAGTCAGCCTATGCCTGAAAGTACAACAAAGAAAATGGAAAGTTTTCATAATCTCACCACTTACCGAAAATCACAGTGACATTTCGATGTTTGTCTTTCCAGTGTATTTCTTTTCCCCTCTGTTCTGACATGTCTTTAGATTCCTTTTGAAGATGAGGGAAGATTTCAAAATGAAACTAAAGGTTATGCAGAATCTGATTCTCTTTGCTCTTCCTCCTTTAATCGGCCTTTATCCCGGTGAGAAAACGAAGGCTTGGGGAGGGTAGTCAGCTTGCCCGCCAGAACGGCGCGGCGCGAGCAGCCTGAGCCCGCCTGGGCGAGCCGCGCTCCCCCCGGGCTGCGTGACGGGCAGCCGGCTTCCAGGACGAAGCAGAGGCGGCCTTTGGGGAAGCCAGGTCGTCACCAACAGAAGTGGGTATATCCTGGCTCAGCCCTGGGAAAGCTGCCCAAGGAGAAGCGGATGTTTCGAAAAAACACAGATGAGGCGCAGAGGCTCAGAAGATTATACAAATGTGAAGATGGAATTAAATATGATGTAAACGTTTTTACTATTGTAACTCTGGGGAAAGGAAATCCCGGGGCAAAATACTTCTAAAACCAAAATCAGTCAAAAGGAGAAATACAGTTTGAAACCCGTGTACCGCTTACAAACTGCGGTCCGGGCCGTTGCTCCAGCAGAAGCAGGCGAGGCCTCCCCCGGCCTCTGCGGTTCGGATAAGCCCGGGTAACACACTCCTTCTCTGCGCCCCGAGGAACGCCCGTTCATGCGGAAATGCATTAAAGCCAGGCGAGATATCCCGGAAGTATCACAATTTTACCCAAAACTATTACCACATACTATTTTTCACAGGCATTACAGAACGAAAACGGGCAGGGCACGTCCCCGGAGCGAGAGCCTGTGCAGGGCGTGTGCAGCGGGGCTCAGGGCGTGGGGCCGGGCGGCCGCCCCCGGGGAGAAAATGGGCGAACACCTGGATCCTGCGGGGGACGGGGCCTCGCCGCCTGCAGCCCCGCTGCTGCCTCTCGGGCTGGTCAGGAGCGGTTCCTAGCGCTCTTTCCTGCCTCAGACAAGGTCGACGCCTGACCCCGGGGCACGAGCTCACTAACGGCAACGGCGTTCGCCTCTTGACAGCTTACTTTCTGCTAAAAGAAAACATTACTATTTTGGCTCCTTAAAAATAGGGAAGGAAACAACAAAAGCTACACTTCCCTGACCGGGAATCGAACCCGGGCCGCGGCGGTGAGAGCGCCGAATCCTAACCACTAGACCACCAGGGAGATGGTATAGTACCAGTTTCTGAATATACTGGACTCAGTGCAAGATAAGTATATGTAAATTCATTCCTGAACTGATTGAATGAATTTATGGTGCCTGAAAACCATGCTCTCCGACCAGGAGCGGCTCAGCCGCCGTAGGTCCGGAAACATGGGCAGAATCCAGCTGTGGCTGCCTTCCAGGAAAACAGGAAAATGACCGTGGCCGCTGGGCCGACTGCGGTCCCGAAGGGGAGGGCAAAAATGATTGTGTCAGAAGTGGGATTCGAACCCACGCCTCCTTAGAGACCAGAACACCCACAGGTAAGGGAAAGCCTTGAGTCTGGCGCCTTAGACCACTCGGCCATCCTGACACCCGAGAAAAGTTGAGCCCGCAGGCCGAGTGCTTCCTGTGCTGCCTGAAGCTCCGCCCGGCCCGCCGGCCTGAGAGCCGCCTGCCACCCGGGGCTTTGCAGCGAGCGCCCGGAGGCCTGTGTGCACCTGAGAGCCCCTCCAAACACCCAGGGGCCTCTGAACGCTGCGCACGTGCTCCACCCAGCAGGCCAGAAACCCCGCAGCAAAGGCCGAGGGCCACGCGGGGCTACCGCGGGCCCGCCCGCCGCCTCCAGACCCGGATTCCCGTCTCCGGGCTGTCGCTGGGGACACGCCGGCCGATCGTGGCGAGCACGCGGAGCAGGCTGGCAAATGATTGTTGCTGCCGTTTCCATATTACTGGAGCTTCTTGCCTTACCGTCCATGCCAGACCCAGCTCCCAAGGGGAGCGTGACCCTTGTTAGAGCACCTACATAAGGCTAGCCAAGGGGGTCTATCGATGGGTGTAGGGACCGCTGCAATGGGGTTTTTTCTGGGGGAGAGAGATTAGGCTCAACTGAATGCAAGGAAAAAGGGAAATTCATAGCAAAGGAGCAGGGGGTCAGTGATTGGAAAATTACTAAGAAAATACCAAGGGTCGAGGAGGAATGCTTGTCCAAACCGGCCTGATAGGATTCCTGCTGAAAGCAGGCCAGGTGGGTGAGACCTCACCTGGGGGATGGTGGATAAGGAACCCTATTACATATCTACAGCGATCAGGTATCAAGGATGGGGCATTCTGGCTAAACTTATTTAGCAGGATTCTTTCTTAATGTGGATAATACAGAGAGAAACACCAAAGTCCAAAAGTTAGGCCTAGTTAAGAAAGAATTCAGGGGAGTAGTTAACAAGAGAGTGCAACCACCCCAAGTGCCCTTTAGCGCCTCTGCCCTAGACCACTCCCTGTTCACTCCCTCACTCCTTCATTCATTCACTGAGTCGTTATTGGGGACCACTGAAGATAGAGCAGTGCACAAGCACAGAAGTACCCACCCTGAACAAGCAGACTGCTAGTGTGGTAGACATTCAGCCCAGAGAGGTACACAGGCTGGCAGGACAAAACAAAAGCAGGGCAATGACAGAGTGGAGGTGTTTCTAGCTCTGTTCAAAAAGCAAAACACGACTCACACAAATACATAATGCACACATGTCCAGATTTTATTAAATTCATTAATGAGATTTGTACAATGTTACAACAAAATTTTGAAGAGACTTTTTTGAAATAACCCATCAGCCACAGGAGTGTTGAAAAGAGATTGCTAACAGATGGAAGTTGAGTTGGGCTCTAAACTGCGATTCTGAGGTAATGTTTTCTACTTTGGAGTGTTTTTCTTCCAGAGAAATCAGGTGCATCTCTCAATAAATTTTATTTATATTGCTATAAACAGGAACCTTTGGCCTTGCTCTCAGACAGAACCCATTTGCATTACTATCCGTGTTCTACCCCTACAAACCTGTAACATAGCTAAGTCCATAGTGAAACAGGGACCGTGGGTGTAGTCAGAGCAGGATGAGGGCCTCCGGAAAAAGCAAGGCAAGGTATTTGCAGTCAGAACAATATAACTACATGCAAGGAAACCCCCCCTACTAAAACTCTATCTTGAACATTAAGCTCTAGTCATTTTTCAGTGAGATCAGGTAATGTTCCCCAGATAAAGAAGAGTAGCACATGTTTTATTATGCTGCTAATCATTTATAATCATGTGTAAGATTCACTTAAGCATACTAAAAGGCCCAGGCCTACGTGCTGTCTTTCCTCCTTCAGATCTGACAAGGTGATTTTGCAAACTGAGCAACTAACTTAGCCTGCAGACCCAGCTGTAAACGACATGGTAAAAGGCAGGAAGAATTCCATCTTAAAGATAAGATTGCATTTTAACACCCAGGAAGTTCAAGAGGCAGGATTTTTTAGCAAATAGACAATATCTCAGTCCACCTTGGGGGCTGGGCAGGCAGCCTTTTGATGTGCTCCCAGACCAAGACGCCAGTGTCCCAGAGAGAAATCAAGGCAGGAAATTCCTTGTGTTATTTTTTGATATTCAGGAACCACTTAACAAGTCCACACCCCTAGTTTTTTTTCACTTTCCCAAATATCCTCAACTGCCTATAAAACCCCCTAGACAACACACCAGTATGGACTCTCTTGTCCCCTCCTGGCGTGAGCTGGGAGCTCTGTCCTTTCACTTTATCTCTAAATTAAAGCCTGTACCTTGCTCTCCTACCTTGAGTGTTTATGAAGCTCATTCTTCAGCTTCATGAACAAGAGCCCCGGCATCAATAGCACTCAGCCACAGGTGCACATGGAATCAGACAATCCCTAAAGGGTCTGCTAGACAATGTGAAACATTCCACTGTAAGAACACCTAGTGTCCAAGAGAAGCAGAGCCAGAGAATAATTAAAGCGATAAAAACAGATTTTATTCAGGAACTATTTTTGCAATAGGGTAAGAGACTATATAGAAATGGGTTCAATTCCAAATACAGCAAGGATAAGTGGAGAGTTTGCTGGGGGAGGTGGATTATAGCCAAGGGTGGGGGGTGGGAATCGATGGAAAATGACTAAGAAGAGACATCAAGAGTAGGGAGATTCTTGCCAAACTGACCTAACAGGATTTCAACTGAAGGCAGGCAAGGATCATCAGATATCACTTGGGGGACAGTGAGGGATGATCAAATATGGCAGGTGATCAGATATCAAGGGTGGGGTACTCTTGCTACTGACCTAGCAAGATTCTTATTAAAACTAGACTCTGCAAAGATGGAAGTGCAAGGCCAAGGCCTAGCTGAACAGGGGGCTCAGAAGACCCTGGCTAAAGTTCAGTCAAGAAATTAGTCATTGTAACTAGTAATCTGTTAGATACACGATCAAAAAAACACAAAACACTTTTGTGCATCAAGGACATTACAAAAAAAGTACAAAGACAACCTGCAGAATGGGAGAAGATATTTGCAAGTCATATAGCTAGTAAAGGTGTAGCATCCAGAATATATAAAGAACTCTTACAACTGTTTTTTTTTTTTAATGGGCAAAAGAATAGACATTTCTTCAAAGAAGATACACAAATAGCCAACAGGGCATGAAAAGATATGTCTTTAGGGAAATGCAAATCAAAACCACAATGAAGCACTACTTCACTGGCTATAATAAAAAAAACAGGAGAAATTAGAAACTCTACACATTGCTGGGGAGAATATAAAATGATCCAGCCGCCTTGGAAAATAGATTGTCAGTTCCTCATTCCTAGGTATATACCCCAAAGAATTGAACACAGGTACTTAAGCACCTGTACACTCAATGTTTATAGGAGCACTGTTCACAATAGCTAAAGTAACCCAAATGTCTATCAATGGACAAATTGTGTTATATCCATACAATGGAATGAAGTATTGATACATGCTACAATATGGACACATACTTAATGTGTGTGCTAAGCAAGGTAAGTCACACACAACAAACATGTCCACTTTCACTACTGTTATTCAGTATTGTACTAAGAAGCCATCAGACAAGAAGAGATTTAGAGCCAAATCCAAGGTCATGAAAATTTGCCCATAATTTTTCCCAATAGTTTTATGATTTTCAGCTCTTTTATTTGGGTCATTTATTCATTTTGGGTTGTTTTTTTTGTGTGTGTGGAATGAAGGATCCAATCCCATTATTTGCATGTGAATATCGAGTTGTCCTATTCCATTTGTTGAAGAGACTATTGTTCTTTTTCTCCAAGTTTTGGATATTTGAGGGCCCTTGCAATTGCAATTCCAGATGCATTTGAAGATTAGCTTTTCATTTCTGGAAAAATAAAATAAAAAGGCCATGGAATTTTGTTAAAGATTGCACTGACTCTATTTATCATTTTGGTGGTATTGATTCTTAATATTAAGTGTTCCAGTCTATGAACATGGGATATTTTTCCATTTACTTAGTTCTTTCATTTCAGCAATGTTTTGCAGTCTTCAATGTACACGTCTTTAACCATCTTGGTTAAACTTATGCGTAAGTATTTTTTTTTTTTATTAGCTCTAGGTTTGTTTTTTTTTGGTGTATTCTTTGAAACTTTTTCTGTATAGGACGATCATGTCATCTATGACTAGAGATAGTTCTACTTCCTTTCTAATTTGGATGCCTTCTGTTTCTTTTTCTTGTCTAGTGGCTTTGGCTAGAACTTGTTAGCACAATCTTGAATAACAGTGGTGAAACTGGACATATTTATCTTCCTCTGTGAGCAGAGGGAAAGCTTTCAATTTTTCCCTATCAATTGTGATGTTAGCTATTTTCCATACATGCCCTTTTTCATGTTATTACATGCCCTCATTTTTCATTTGCATTTTTAAATGCATAAGACAAAAGACATAGGCATACAAAGGAAACTAATTATGTTGAAATTGTTACCAAAATAGTAAAATTAATTTGACATAGTGTGCTCATTAACATATTACAAGATATAGTAGCATTTTGAATTAGTGCTAAGTATCCATAATGCATTACATGCAACAACTGTGTAATATGACTGTTTACAACTGACAGGGCATGGTGGTAATAAAAAGTACACTGACTTATTTGGCTTTATTTTTGTATTTAAATTCCTTACAGGCTCTGCCTCTGGCTCTAGCTCTGCTGGGCTGCCCTCTTGCTCAGTTTCACTTCCTGTATGTATTTGCACATGTACCAGATAACAGTGCCCTTGCACTTGTGTTAAGGGGTCTTCTTACCTTGTTGTTTGTTACAAAGAGTTGGGCTGAAGGGAAAAGATGGGCAAGAAGTGGGGTCAGGCAGAGGAAGAAGTGGTGCCAGACAAGGGCAGGTTGGGGGTTGTAGGATGAAGGATGGATAGTAATGAAGAGGAGTTTGGATGGAGTCATCTGATTTGGGTTTAGAGGGGCTTTTTTTCCTGCTCCCAGACCTTTTGTCCCATGTCTTCTTAGTGCCTCAGAGCTCTTCCCTCAAACTTCCCAGTTGTTTCTCTGCAGTTCTAGCCTCCTCCAAGACAAACTGAACTTTGATAGTTCAGCAAGGCCCAAACCCTCAGCTCGTCACAGCCTCGGAGATCCTGGGGCACGTGCATCATCCCACCTGCCATCTCCTAATCTCCAGGATAATGTTAGCAGGGGTTGGAGACTACAGTCTAGATGCTTGGTTTATGAGGTTTACAGTAGCCTCTACAAAGCCTTCCAGTGTTCTGCCATGCCTGCTCCTCTCTCCATGTTGGATTGCAGTGGTGTGTGTGGCAAGGGAGAGGGCTCTCCTCCAAGTCTGCTATCACTTTAAATAAAGTCACCTCATTTCTCTCCAGTGATTTTCTTCTGTGCCCCTTGAACACCATCCACATTATGTTACCAAGCAACTTTTAGATTCATCTCCTTCTCCATGTCCACCCAGATCTCAGTTCTGCTTTCTGGTTGGAAATGACTGCCTTCAGGATACCAAGACTTCAATTAATAAACTTGAAATACAGGGTTTTGTAGTCATCAATAGATGTAGCAGCCAGACTTGGTTTTTCCTGGTGGAGAGGGCTGAGGGGCAGGCATCTGTGTTGCGCATCATGCTGGGTATCTTCACAGTACAAGGAGGGTTGTCATAACCAGAGGCAGACCTTACAACAAAAGTTCTTCCCAAAACATATCTTCACTTACTACACACTTTCCTCACCTTATTTTGTGGCTGGCACTATTAGTAGACTACCTCATTTCCTCCTTTCCCAGGCCTGAATAGGCCTATGGGAGGGACACTGATGGGGACCATTAGCTACAGCAAGCTCTCAGCTCCTGGGATTCTTAGAGATGCTTTGTGATCAAGTCCTGTACATTTAGCATCTTTGATAGGATTTTGGCCTAGGAGAAAAGGGATGGTCTGGTTAGCCTGTGTATGAGTGCAGGAAAAAGCCTAAAGGGCATCAAGGTTGACGAGGCATGAAGCCCAACGCTGATCCAGCAGACTGCAGGCTCAGGGCTCCACATGGAACATTTAACCACAAGCTGCTTTAGGTGCTCCTGTTGAGAGTAAACTCACAATGATGGAATTCTACCCACGTTTCTCAGTTCTCACTGGTGGAAGGGGCTTCAGTTCTCACCAGTTGGATGGGCAATCTGGGGAGGGCAAGATTCAGAGGTCCTGGTAATGAAAAACAAACAGAAATGGTTCATTTGGGGATCTACCCAAATATAGCCTGGCCGAGTGGAGTTACCAGACCAGGAGGGGAATGTGACAAGAACATAATCAGGAGAAAGTTGGTAGCTCATAAGTTTTGCATTAGAAGCCTGGTGCTGGAGGAATGGCAGTAGATGATTAGCTGGATCCATTTTTTGGCCCAAAACTTTCTAGGTGTAGAGGAACAAAGGTAAACGAATCAAGCAACAAAGGGAAGACAAAAGGAAAGAAAAAGGGGGCATGATATATGCAACGAGGGCCAGAAAGGAGGAAAAGGGCAGGTGAAAATAAAACAGAAAAAAGGCAGTAAATGTAGAGGATAAAGGATAGCACAGAGCAGAGGAAAATAAACAGGAAGAGGAGCAGAAAGAGACAGGCAATGGGGAATTCTAGATGAGTCCTGGCTCACCAGGATGTAGCAGGAGCACATGCTGGGGGCCTGTGCGGGGAGAGGGCCCTCTCCCGCTCTGCAGCTCCCATCCCAGGCTCCCGTTCGCCTAGAAACCCTGGTGTGCAGATCACTGGTGTTTTCTTAGCACTTCGTACTGCGCCTCCGGCGTCACCTCTAGTCTCTTCACTGGGACGCACACAGGTGCCGCCGCAGCCCGACGCAGGAGGACTGGAGAAACACCGAGCCGAGGAAGGCGTGAGGGCGGGGCGGCGGGGAGCAGAGGGGGCACTCCCTCCAGCCGCACGACCTCTTTCCGCTCTCCACACCCACCCCGTCCAGTGATGCCCACCAGGCACAGCGGCACCCAGGAAGCCACAGCAGGTTTCCCTTCATGCGTTCATGCTCGTCTTCGCGGGGCAAGGGACAGGCGTGGTCCCGGCGCCCTGACCCAACCTCCCCGGTCTGCTGGCCGCCTCCTGCTGTACGCCCACGGCTTCCCTGCCTTTCCCGGGTCTCCTCCCACCTCGGCCTTCGCTCTGGAGAGAACCTTCGTTCCCTCGCAGGGCCCAGATGCACGATCTCCGCTGCAGCCAGGAAGACAACCCATGTGCAGAGCCGCGACTGTCCGCAAGCACTCTGTGGCCAGGCGGGTCGGCGACGCCACGCAGGAAGCGCGCCTCGGACAGCGCAGCGCCGGCCGCCGGGCAGCCACACGCCAGGAGAGGCACGCGGGCCGCGAGGCGCAGCTACGAGTGTGGTGCGGATCCCCGCGCGCGAGCTGACTGAACAGGTGCTTCTCCACCTCGTGAAACACGACCTCCACGTCGCTGGGCTGCCGTCGTCTCACTACCTGGAACACCACACCGCAGCATGACCCCCTTCCCGTCAGCCCTCCGAATCCAGCCTCACGAGCGTCCTTTATAGACCGCTCCGCCCCGCCCACCCGTGTCGTCACTGTCTCTGGAGGCTGCGGTGTGAGGTTCAGTATGCTGACTGCCCGCGGAGCACTCCTTTTCCGCTGCAAGGGAACCTTCTCTGGGTTTCAGAGAACAGGGCCCATTCCAACGCTGTAGCAGTTTGACTCTTCCCTCTGGATCCAGGGTTGTGAAACGTGGTTTTCCTATTTGGAGAAGAGATACCGAGAGTTCAGAGGGTTCAGCAATATTATTAGACGGAGGTTTTCCCAAGGAAGATAAAGAGAATGGGGATAGGGTGCCATGTAGAGTGCAGGAAAAATAAATGTCATGAGGATAGATGTGACGTCCTCCATAGCGACCCCTGAAGCTAGTCACAGTTGTCCAGGGGACACTTGAGAACTGCACATCCGGGGGCAGGAAAGGCAATTTCACCAGGTCGTGAGCTCTGTGCTACTCAACAGGGGTAAAGCCATGAAAAAGCTGAGATTCCATCTTAGCCTTTGCTGACAGGGTGATAAAACGGCGTTGTGCCCAAAGTCACGAATCCCAGAAGACCACCAAGGAGCCAACACCAGTGTAAAAGCAAAGAGCCTTTATTCGAGCTAGCTCGAGCTCAATCTCTCTACACCAACGCAGTGGCAAGATGCCAGAGAAAGAGAGCGAGTTTCAATACCACAAAGGTTTTATGGGGTTCTAGGGCAGTTGGTGGGGTGATGGTCATGCCTCTAGCTGATTGGCTGGATCTAGGGATAGTTGGTGGGGTGATAGGTCTTGGCTCTGGTCAATTGGCAGGGTCTAAGGGTGGTGGGTGAGCTCTTCGCTGACTGGAGAGGAGAGAGACCAAGCTCCGATTGGGTGAAATAGGATCCAGGTCCTGATTGGCTGAGGTAGGATCCGGGTCCCAATAGACTGAAATAGAATCTGGGAGCTTGCCCTTTCAATGGAACTAAGTCTCAGACTGGGCCTAGGAAGCACTGAAGAAAGAGAACCAACACAGAGACTCCTCGGCTCCCTGACGAAGGAATTAGCACTCCCCTCAGGGTGAAGGATGTGCTGGGACTGTTTGAGGGGTCGGCTCATCCTCTTGAAGAGAAGCTGAAAGGAAAGAAGGGTCTCTCTGGAGAGGGTTATTGGAGGGTTAAGGAGTTTTATTAACTTGAACAGTGTCCAACCAGGAGTATTCTTGGGTCTCAAAGCGAATAAAGGGTTTTTTATTATCTAAGCATAGCTAGGACTATGGAACCTGCTTGTGATTTCATCCACAGGTTAGAGGAGCTGGGATTTTGCAAGTGACTATTAAGGGACCATGAGGCAGTTTTCTGTCTGTCCCCCATGGAATCCTGCTCTTTTCATGTAAGGGTTAGACCTTCATTAATGCGTAAAGTGTTTGGAACAAGGTAGGTGGTCTTCCTAACTTATACTAGGCAGACAAGTCATGGGCACCACAAATCAAGAAGGCACTTGGAGTAGGCCATACGGGGCTTCCTCTAAGGGGAGCTCATGATTGCACACCATGTCATTTGGGCTGCTTAGGACACAGGACCAGCCCAGAATAGCCAACGCCATCATATACTAACAACGAATAAACAGGCAAGTCGCTAAAATGATTGCAGAGAATGATGAGTGCTGTGAAAGAGACAGAATTGGGCACAGTGCGGCAGAGAAGCACAAAGATGATCTTTCTGAACAGGTGATCTTGGAGCTGAGATTTACATAGGAAGAAACAACCGCATTAAGAGCTGGGGTGGGGGAGTGGGGAGCATTCCCGAGAGAAGGAATTCCCTCCAACACAGAGGCACCCTTGAGAAAGAGCGAGAAGGTGGGAGTAACTAGGACAGAGTGGACAAAGTGAGGACAGGAAGGGGAGGAGGCCAGAGAAGCAAGCCCAGGCCAGATCGCACAGGGCCACTAGGTCTCCAAGGCTTTAAGCAGGAGATTTGCTCTTTGTGGTTACTCTCCCTGTGAGGTTAAGACTGGAAGTAGTAAGATCAATGAGGAGTTAGCCACAGACCGGAAGAAAGAGGATGGCCATCTGGTAGGCTGAAAAAGTGCCTCTGATGGTGTTCATGTCATAATCCCCAGAACCTCATCTGGCAACAACTTCACTGATGTGACTGTTTTAGAGCATCAAGACAGGGAGATTATTTGCATTGTCCACGTGGGCCCCAAATGCCATCACGAGCATCCTTTCTCATAAGCAGTAGAAGGAAATTTGACGCAGGCAAAAGAGGAGAAGGCAGTGTGGCCAGGGAGACATTTGGAGTGATGGAGCCACAAGTCAGGGAACCCTGACCACCATTAGAAGCTACAAGAAGCAAGGAAAGGACTCCCCCCAGATCCCTCATGGAGAGCACCACCCTGCCGACACCTTGATTACTAAGACTTCTGTCCTCCAGACTGAGAGAATAAATTCTGGTTGTTTTCAACCACTAAGGTGATGGCGATTTATTGTGGAAACGACAGACACTGACATAGGTGGTTTGGAGAAGGGTTTTAGAAGTGGAGAAGGCCAGAAGTGATTGGATTTAAGACATATTTTGGGAGATAGTGTTTTTACGGGTTGAGTTTGTTCCCCTCGGTTCTTGTCCCCCACCCTCCAACAACGAATTGAAGGACAGAGACACAGTAGCCAAGCAGAGTGAAATTTTATTTGAATCCATTCCAAAGGAGGAGCTGGCCAGAGTTAAGGTACACAAAGGCCCTGAACTGTTAAGGGAGGGTCTATTCATCACCACCTGGCTGGGGGTTACTTCTCTTGATTGACAGGGTGAGGTCATTTGCTGGACAGCTCTAGTTAACACACCAGTTCCTCTTGGG
The DNA here is from genome assembly GCF_040802235.1 of Manis javanica. Classification (NCBI taxonomy): domain Eukaryota; kingdom Metazoa; phylum Chordata; class Mammalia; order Pholidota; family Manidae; genus Manis; species Manis javanica. Next base: position 31,006,622 of record NC_133169.1, on the reverse strand, counting down.
CGCATGGTCTTTTCCCAAAATGCACACAGAAAAAACAAAAGAGCAATTTTATTTTAATGAGATTATGAGGTATGGCTTGGGCTGTTCTTAGTTTTGTTCGATTGAGCCTGTGTTTGGACCTGTTGGGACAGCATTGGCCTGGTCCCCATAGGCAAGTTATTTCCCTGCAAAGCCTTTGTTGTCTTCAGTGGGACCCCCTGCCTGGGACCCCCTTCCCTTAAACCTTCTTTCCTAGTTGCTCTGTCTCTCTTTCCACCCAACAGTGCCAACAGGACTAGCAGATGTGTGTGGTGTTGGTATCACAGAAGGACAGATACATGGTAGTGAAGCAGAATAGAACTTTTATTTGTATGCACTCTAAGGGAGGAGGAGGGCCAGAGTCAAGGTAGATAAAAGCAGGTTTACTTGAATAAAGCAGAGAGGAAGGTAAAACAGAGGGAGGGAAGGGAAGCTCATTGAACTCCTGCTTGGCATAGGGCTGATCCCTTGCCAACTCCTAAAGCCAGTGTCACTGGCATCCAGGGTCCACTTGAATCTGCACCATGTGGGAACTGAGTCCCTACGACCCCAGGATTTGGGGGAACCACAAGAGTACTGGATGGAGTGAGATTATGTTCTGAGAACTTCCCAAGGCAAAGAAAAGAGATTTTCAGCAGGCTACTAAGGAGCATGGTCACACAGCTGCAGTCGTGTCTGGGTCACCCAGGCAATGGGAACTTGCAAGCTCAAATCAGAGCTCTCAGGAACTCTCCCTGCTTATCTGGAGTAGAACAGAAAGTGACACACTTGAAGAAAGGTGAGTGTGGGCAACTTCAGAGAGAGATGCACGCACAAGCTGGATTCTGTTTTTAAGGAGTTTCAGGAATGGGATAAAGGTAAAGGTTTGGGGGTGAGGGGTGCAGGTAGGGTGAGGGGGTGTAGGCTTGTCAGGCAGTCTCACGATGTCTACCTCCAGCAAGAGACATTATGTCATTGTCTACAGCTAGTCTTCTAGGTAATTCTGTAGGACAACCTTTTTGTTCCTCTCCAAGCACTGGGAACACGTCAGTTAAGACTGCTTGCCCTGCCTAAGGATAAGTCATTGGCTGATTACCAAAGAATATGTTAAGGATCTAACCCCACAACTCTCTGCTCTTACAAGGTAATCTTAGTCTCAAACACAGGCTAATCTGCACTCATGCACAGGCTAACAAGACGATCCCTTTTCTCCCTGTTCCCACTGTGCTATTGCCATCTCAGCATTTCCTAGGTAAATTGATCATGACACTTGTCCCATGTCTCTGCCCTCTCTCACCTGCATTAGCTAGAGTGTCTCAAGGTCAGCCCAGATTCAGAGCACGTGGATTGAACTCACATTGCAAAACGGCGTGAACTCTTGTGAGTCCTTTCTGGCCCTCTGAGTTCTCCGTGGGCCCCACCCTTTTTCCATCCTGCGCGTATCTTTCTCTCTGCCTAACAACAGGGGCAGGGCGAGTGGCCTTGACAAGCGCCACTACCATGGACTGATGGGGAGGACAGCTCCACTGGAGTCAAGGAAGAGAGAATGGGAAGCCGGCACGGTGCCTGGCGAATCTAGGCAACTCTTCGGAGGACTCCTGATGCAAAGAGGGATTGTGCTACAGCTGGCGCGCCTTGGGGTCTAGAGATGGCACTGGTTTCTGCAGCACGTGTAAGCTCGCCGGGGGAATGGAGGTGAAAAGCCAAGTGGGAACTATTCCAGGAGCGACACCCGGGGCAGGCTGCAGGGGCTCCACCTGACCATCCCCATGTCCCCAGCCCCTGGTCCTCGAGCGCCGGGGCCTCTCGCCGCCGCCCCCACCCACCACGCCGGCGGGTCCGACGACGCGCCTTGGCCCTGCGTGCGGGAACCGCGGCTCCCGGCGGGCGTTGCGCCGGGAGGCCAGTGCGCAGGCGCGCGCCGCCGGCCTCCGCCTTCCCCCGCCGGCCCCACTCCCGGCGGCAGCCACCGACGGCGGGGCCCGACTCCACGGAAAGGAGAAACGGCGGCGGCGCGCGAAGTGGGCCCGACCTCCTGCAGGTCTCCCGGCGTGCGCGCAAGGCGGGGGCGCGCAGGCGCAGTCGGGTGAGGGCGGGAGGGGGCGCGCAGGTAAGGCCGCGGCCGGGCTGGTACGGCGGGCGCCCCGCGCGGCCTGGGGGCGGCCCTGGAGCTGGCCGGTCCCCGCGCTGTGGGGCTCAGCGGGGCGGCCGGGCGGGGCATCCTCCGGTCCCCGGCACACGCCCTGCCGCCCACTGAGCGGGGAGGCCCGTTCGCGCTCGGGATGAAACTCAGCCGCCCGCCTCCCGCCCCCGGGAAGTTTCTGCTGCAGGTCCAGCACCCCTTCCTCCGAGCCCCCTCGACCCGCGCGCAGGCGGCCCCGCGCCTGTCCCCTGCGCCCCAGGCCACGACGCCCGCTCCGCGCCGCGGCTTACGCCCCCTGCGCTGGGGCCCGGAGGCAGCGAGGGCTCCGGAAAGGGCTGCGTCCTGACCCACTTCCCGGGGGAAGGGCAGACCCTCGCCGCGGGTGCAGCCCCGGCCCCAGGGCAAGTCGGCCCACTCGCGTGTCTCCGCCGCCTTGCAGGTCTCGGGGTTCATGGCTGCCGCCCAGGCGGACACGTCGCGCAGGCGGCGGGAGAAGCGGCGGCAGCTGGACGCGCGGCGCAGCAAGTGCCGCATCCGCCTGGGCGGCCACATGGAGCAGTGGTGCCTCCTCAAGGAGCGGCTCGGCTTCTCCCTGCACTCGCAGCTCGCCAAGTTCTTGTTGGACCGGTTAGGGCCGGGACGAGGGCTCGGGGAGGGCACCCAGGAGACAGCAGCGGTGCTACCCGCCACCCCTTAGGCGCTTCCTGCTGCTCCAGCCCACTGCAGATTGCTCCTGTCAGCGGGACAGCCTGGGACTGTGACCTCCTCCATTCCTGCCCTTCCTCTCGGTCCCCAGCACATACGGGCCCCTCAGGGCTGGCTCTGGAATGTGTGAGGGCCCAGACCTGACCTGCCTCTTGTCCCCCCGGCAGGTACACTTCTAAAGGCTGTGTGCTCTGTGCAGGTAGGCAGGTAGTGCCTGGGGGTGGGGGCTCAGGACCCAAGAGGGAAGAGGGGCAGTAGGGAGCAGAGTGACCCCAAAACACCCTCCCTACGTGGGTGGAGCACAGGAAACTCTGAGCGAGTTTGGGAAGAGGTGGGGTACTTGGGGAGTCCAGGGTCTTTTGATAGGGGCAGCCTATGTGAAGGGAGCAGTATCTCAGGACCTGTGGGTTCTGGGCTCTGGAGAATGGTAAACTGGACTGGGGGCCAGGACTGCTCTGGGGATGAGGGACAGGGCCGTGTGGCAGCAGGGGGTTCCTTGGCTTACACTAACTTTCCCCTTCACCCCTCCAGGTCCCGAACCTTCACCCCCGAAAGGTCTGCAGTATCTGGTGCTTCTGTCTCATACACACAGCCGAGAATGCAGCCTGGTGCCTGGGCTCCGGGGGCCTGGAGGCCAAGATGGGGGGCTTGTGTGGGAGTGCTCAGCAGGCCACACCTTCTCCTGGGGCCCCTCTTCAGGTCCTGCACCTCTGGAGGAGCCCAAGCCAGCCCCGCTTCCAGCTACTGCCCGGAGAAGCTGGTGCCCAGAAGCCAGGAGCAGGCAGGAGCCTGCAGGTAGGCCAGGGAAAGAAGAGTTGTGGATAAATGGGGGCACGGGTGGTGGGGAGAGAGTGCCCATCTCTGTAGCTCAGAACCGCATTTTCTAAAAGTGGTCTTTTCTCAGTGGAAAAGCTCTGTGCTGGCAGGAAAATATGTCTCAAATATATTTTTAAGCTAAAAATGCAAAATACAGAACAGGATGTATGGTAAGTTACCATTGGGGAGAAAATTATTTGTATGTACTTATGAATGTAGAAAGTATCTCTGGAAGGACATGGGAAATGAAGTTGCCTATAGGAAGAACCTGGTGACTAGGGGGCAGTATTAGAAAGGAGACTCCTCACTGTGAACCTTTCTACACTTATTTTAGAACCATGGGAAAGGTTCATCTCTAAAATAAACCCCCTCCCACTCCAGTAGCCCCTGTCCCCTCCCCTCCCCCTTCTTCCTAAGAGCTTTCCCACCGCTGCAGACCTTAGAGCTCGTCTGTCCTCATCCCGCCAGCCCGGAGTTTCTTCCCCTTTGACCCCGCCTGTGCCAACAGGTGTGGAATCTGAGCATGATGAGCAGACTCAGCAGGCCCGGTTGCCCAGGTGAGGGCAGGGGTCGGGGCGCAGGCAGATAGACCTGGGTGGACAGGGTAGGGTGAGGGGACAGGAGCTCAGGCTGGCCTTCCTTGAACCTGCAGGGGGGTGGGACCCCCACCGGAGACCTTGCTGGCCCCAGGAGAAGGGGAGGAGGAAGATGAAGATGGAGAGGAGATGCTCAGTGATGCCAGCCCCTGGACTTACAGCTCCTCCCCAGATGAGCAAGTTGGGGCTGAGGGAGGCTGCTGAGCAGAGCCCAAGGAGGGTGGGGTGGCTGGTCAGGGGACCTAGAGCCTCAGAGAAGCAAGGGGAAGGCAGGGTGGGCTCTGAGGAAGGTGGGAGGAGCTGGAGGCTTTGAGCTGGGTGGAAAGAGCTGAAGTTTGGCCCTGGGGAGAATGGAGGCTGCGGGCAGCTGTGACCGGATATCCTGGGGTCGGGGTAGGGTTGTTCCAAGCTGGGAGTTTGGGAGCTTTGTGATTTAGGGGCTGGGGCTGGCTGAGGGCCCAGGGAGACCATGCCCTCCTTTTTTCAGCAGTGAGCCGGATGTCCCCAGACCACCCCTGTCCTCTGTCCCTCACTCTCTGAAGGAGGGGGAGAGCCCCCCGGTCCCCACAACTGCCCCTACTGCTCTTGCTGCACTGCCCTCAGCAGCAGCCACACTGGGTTCTGGAGCTTCTCTGCCTGCGGAAGTTGGGGTAAAGCTGGAGCTCAGCGGGACCTCTCAAACGGCCCCGCAGACTGAGCCCCTGCCCAGGTAACCTGATGGCTGAGACAGAGGGGAGGGCGTCCTGGGACACGGGCCTCCCTCGAGGCCCTCTGCTCCCTCTTTGCTGCCCATAGCCCTGGGAGTCAGGCCCAGTCTGCTCTGGCCTCGGCCTGGGACGAGGACACCGCACAGATCGGCCCCAAGAGAATTAGGTGGGACGGGCAGGGGCTGTGGGGAGTGGGGAGAGAAGCAGGCAGAGGGGAGCCAGTGGGAGTCCTCACCCTTCTCCCTGTTCTCCTCCCCCAGGAAGGCTGCCAAAAGAGAGCTGCTGCCGTGTGACTTCCCTGGCTGCGGAAGGATCTTCTCCAACCGGCAGTATTTGAATGTGAGGGTGTGATGGGCCCCAGTTGGGTTCGGTGTGGCTCATGGCTGGAGGGGAAGCTGAGGCAAAGGAGCCTGGGGTGTGTGTGGATTCGCACTGGGAAGAGGGGGTTGGGCTGGACATACGGAGCACACTGATACTTAATATACAAGGGCAAATGACTGGTCAGTATGGACAAAAGTGAGTCTCAGGCTCGTGGCTCCTGCCAGTGTGCTCGCTGCACGGGCCCCTGAGGACTACACAGAAATGCCACGGCATTCCTTGGGTCTTGGGGTGTGAGCAAGCAACTCTTCTAAGACCTTGACACAAGTCAAGTCTTTTGATCTCGGCAACAGCCCTGTGGAGTAGTGCTGACACTACCTGTTGTGCACATGCGGGACCCGGGGCACAGAGAGATGGAGCATTGCCCAGGGCTCCTTGGCTAGTGTGTGGCATGCCAGGGTTCCTGGGGCCACACTAGGCTGCCTCTCCCTGCTGACTCGCATGGTGGTCCTAGCACTGGGAGGACGCAGATGGTCCCATCCCAGGCCGCAGCCTCACCGCAGGAGGGGTGCGGCTCAGAGAAGGAAGGCCCCTGCCCCACACTCACCCGCGTGCTCCAGGCCACGACCTGAGGCTGAGGGAGGCTCAGAACACTGGGCTGGCAAGTGCGGGTGAACAGGATCTGGGGGAGGAAGTGGGGGAGTCCCACATTGTGGTGAAGGTTTGGGCTGAGAACACTCAGCAGGGTCAGCTGCACACACTTGAGCCTGTTCATAGAGGGGACCTCAGCAGCCTCCAGCAGCTGTCCAACAGTGGGAAAGTAGAGTTGTGGAGACACGGAAAGCCGGGCAGTTTTATGAGTGAGGATGTGACATGAGGTCAGATACAAGAGAAAATATTTCCTAGAAATATCTAGGGGTTAAGGTTGATGAATATACCGCCCTTGAACGTGTGTCAGGTTGAAAGAGTGTGGACTGCTTCCAGTGAGAGTTTAAGAAATGCAGACAGTGGGTAGCCACGGTGAACTGCGTGTAAGGAGGAGGCAACTGGGTGATACCGTCATACATCAGTACTGATAGGACAGGGTGACATACCCACCGAAACCATGTTCCCATCCCTGGCAGACAGCAAACCCATGGTTAGGGAACTGGGAATGTCCCCAGAACTACTTGGTTCAGGGAGCTGGGCCTTGCACAGCAGGGCTGTGGCAGGAAGGGGAGGTGGTGGAAGCCAAGGGCAGAGGGCTGGGCTGGGGGCTGATGTGTGGGTGAGGGTGGGCCAGGGCGCAGGGTGGAGGGAGGACTGGAGGGCGTGGGGCTCCAAAGGCCCAGCAGGTCGGCTCTGGTGGACCCCCTGAGACCACCTGCCCTTCCCCAGCACCACAAGAAGTACCAGCATATTCACCAGAAGTCCTTCTCCTGCCCGGAGCCAGCCTGCGGGAAGTCCTTCAACTTTAAGAAACACCTGAAGGAGCACGTGAAGCTCCACAGTGGTGAGTGCTGGGAATGGCCTCTCACCTCCCTGTGGCTCCTGTCGCCCACTGTGGGTCTCACCATCTCCCCTGTGGGTGCCTTCATCTCCCTCTTTGGGGCCCCTCCCCTCCCCCTGCAGGACTTCACCCATTCACACACTTGTCCTGCATCCTCTGTGTGTTGAGTCCTGCCTGCGGGAGGCTGTTCTCCTTCCTAGACCACCATGGTAGGGACGGAGGAGAGCAGGAGCCGGGGGATGCTGTTGTGGAAGGGGTTGGTGCTCTGAGCAAAGACCTAAGGGGATGGAGGAATGGAGACCAGTCAGCACTGGACGGCCCTGAGCTGGCATCTGTGTGACATGTTCCAGGAATGGAGAGGAGGCCTGGTGTTAGAAGGGCAGGGAGAGAGGTCAGACGGGTGGTGGGGCCAGCCCTCCTTTCTACATCAGGACAACTAGCTCCTGGCTGGTAAGACAGGCATTTCAGGGTCCTGGACAGTGCCAGGACACGCCTGACTTTACAGCACCATGGCTTCCCTGGGGACAGGACTGCAGGGATGTACTGTGCTCCGCCACGGGGCCTGCACGTGCTTGTGCCGAGCAGTGGGTGGAACTGGCTGGAGACTGCCATGAGTGTGAGCATGGAGCCAGAGGGCTACTGTGGAAGGACAGATTAGCCTTGTGTGGGATGAGCAGGGCACCTTGGATTCCAGCCTGAGCAGCTGAGCAGAAGTGACTTTCTGAAGATGAGGAGGAACAGGCCTTAGGAAGGGAACATTTTATTTGTGACATGCTAATTAGGCATCCCAGATGTGAACCTGGAGTTCAGGAAATGGAAAAAAACAATTGTCATAAGCATGTGGGTGGCATTGGGAGCTGTGGGTGGAGTGAGCTGAAGTGGAGAGGAGGCCTGAGCAGGGTGTTTGTGAGGGCCGCTCCAGGGGCCTGCGAGGCAGGTGAGGATGTGGCATCTGAGGAGCCAAGTGGAGAAGGTGCTCCAGGGAGGAGGGAGGAGTGAGCTGAACCAGTGCTGTGGGGCTGAATGAGGTATGGATGTGGGTAGGCCATCCTTCACCAGCTGTCACAAGGGCATGTGACAAGAGGGGGTGACTGCCAGGAGGGAGATGAAAGGAGGGCATGGCTCAAGGAGGAGAACACGCAGGAACTGGAGACAGGCAGGTCTGGCCAGCTCTTCGGAGTTTGGCTGTGAGGATGAACAGAGAAACGGGTCTTTGCTGGAGGGCTGTGAGCCCAGGGCCCAGAGATAGGAATGACCCACTGAGAGGTTTGGTGGGGCGGGGCTCTCAGGCACAGTTGGAGGGTGGCCACAGAGGAGCAGAGAGGGTTCCCATATGTGGGCACAGAAGCACGTTGCTGGAGCGTTAGGTGGAGTGGAGGATGTGGGCTTCTCTCTTGACTTCTCTCTTCTTGGGGACTCGAAAAACCTGGTCAGAACCAAGTGAGGCTGGTGGGGAGAGGAGGTGGTGTGGAAAACGGCCTTCTGTTCTCTCGAGAGTGGACAGTGAACTGACGAGGCAAATGCAGGGGCATGAGGTCGGGGGGCTTGAGCCTCGTGCTTGTGCAGAGGAAGAGGTTGGATGGTTCTTTCTGACCCCACTTAGCACACAAGCACAGGCCTGGAGTAGGCCAGGGTTGTGTTTGAGTTCGGTTTTAACCAAGCAGGAACAGGTAGGGAGAGAGGGACAGGCGAATCAGTGGTGTGAGTGAACAGAGGTTACAAAGATGTCCTGGAAACAGAGCTGCGGAAGGCGGTACAGCAGGAAGGTGGTGGGCCACTGGGCCAGCAGCTCGAGATTGCTGTAGCAGAACAAGGTAGGAGTCCCTGTCTGGAACTGGGATGCTTGAAATTACAGTTTCACAGTAGTGCGTTGATGCGGCATGACCCAGGAGCACTGGCTTTGAAGGGAGGGTGCCAGGTCCTTTTGAAGATCAGGGAACAGGAGTGCTGGACAGGCTGAAAACAAATGGATACCAGGAGTGGTGACCAAGGACAGAGCCTGGAGCTAGTGTGTTGCGGCCGGGGAGGGACGGGCTGGAGGCTGCCGGCGGGTGTGGGGTCTGACTGCGGGGTGTGCAGAGGTCTGAAGGACTCCATGATGAGCAAGGACAGCCCCTCCTCAGAGGCCGTGAGGCATGGAGGCGTGAGAGAAAAGGCACAGCAGGCTTGTGAGAGCGAAGGACAGGTGCCAGGAGCAGGTGGGGTGGCAGCTGACAGCGCAGGGCCCTGCTGGGCACGCTTGCAGAGTGGGGACAGTACTCCTATGGGGATGGCAGGTGGGGGCGGGCTGAGGAGGGCTGCAGCCTGGGGTGGATGACGGGGCATCTCCTCTGTGCCTGCAGACACCCGAGATTACATCTGTGAGTTCTGTGCCCGGTCCTTCCGCACTAGCAGCAACCTGGTCATCCACCGGCGCATCCACACTGGAGAGAAGCCCCTGCAGTGAGTGTGGGGGCATGGGGGTGGGGAGGGGCATTGGGGCTGGGGAGGGGGTGCGGAGGGGGTGCTGGAGCCAAGGTGGGTGCTGGCCGAACACCAGGGCAGCTGGGGGTAAGAGGAACCTCTGCGGAAGCCAACATGGCTGAAGCCCCTTGGTTTCTTCTGCTGTCCCTGGCTTAGGTGTGAAATCTGTGGGTTCACCTGCCGCCAGAAGGCCTCTCTGAACTGGCACCGGCGCAAGCACGCGGAGACAGCAGCTACCCTGCGCTTCCCCTGTGAGTTCTGCGGCAAGCGCTTTGAGAAGCTGGACAGCGTGGCAGCTCACTGCAGCAAGAGCCACCCAGCCCTGCTCCCAACCCAGGAGTCACCCGGCGCCCTGGAACCCTGTGCTGGCATCTCTGACCCGGTGCCCCGGCCCTCTCTGGTTGTGAGGCTCCAGCACTGCTCCTTCAGTAGTGAGCATTCCCAGGGCTTGGGGGAGCCAGACCCTAAGAACTGAAAAGGAGCAAGCAGGAAAAGGGCCATAGGCCTGGTCCTCAGGAACCAGGGTGACTCAGGGAGCACAGGGTGGGCAAGACTGGGCTCTAGGGGAGCAACTTTAGGCGCCAAAAGGACAGAATAAACCCAGCATTTTACATGGACATGTGTGGGCAGAGTGTTTCGGCATCCGAGGTACAGGAAACCCAACGCCTCTGGAAGCATGCTCTGCTGGATTGCGCCTGGCGCGCTGTGGGATCCAGTTTGCTTCCCCAGTGACCCTCTGTGACCTTCCCTGTGCAGTGTCACACCTACTCCTATACTTGGGCAGGCAGGCCTGTGCTATTACAGAGAGCACTGGGTTGTTCCAGAGGAGAAGGCTGGAGCAGAGGTAGAGGCGTGCAGTCTTGGGCCACGTGTATACTGTCAGCCGAGAGAACCAGATGTGTAGGCCTCTGAAGTCTCACCTTTCAGCACAAAATGGAGGAGGCTGTACATGCAAGAGGGCTGGGCTACTGTGCGAAGACGAGAGACCTTGGAGTGTCCAAAGGGCTGACTGGACCATTCCTGGTCTGGAAAGGAATCAGCCTCAGGTTTAACAAAGGGGGCCTTGGTTTCTGGGGCTCAAACAAACTCTTTATTTCACAAGCCATAAGCCAAAAATCACTGGCCAGTTCCAGGGGATTTGCACACCCTGTCCTGTTGCCTATGGAGCGGCGTTTCCCCAAGGCTCCAAGCTCCATTTGGAAGTACCATGCTGATGCTCGTTTGGCAGTGCCCAGCTTTGTGGATCCACATGGTCTTGGCCCAGGTCTGGGGGCTGATGTCCCCCACCTGGCTGGAACACGAGTCTGAGAAGGCACCTTGATCTGGACACCACAAGACCTGGCCTATGGTGTGAGTGCATGGCCATGCTGATGGCTCCTGCCCTCTTTCACATGGAGGCATCTCTGCAGGCAGCAGGCCAGCAGTTCCTGGCCTGGAGACCTGGTTGCCGCAGTAAGCACCCCATCATCTTTCTGGCTGCCCATTTCCCATCTTTCAGAAGCCCAGGGAGACAGCAGCAGAGACCAAGTCAGTGGGGCTGGGAAGCAAGACCATAGGGCAAATGGGATGTGACTGTAGCCATGTCTGCTTGCTACCAGAAAGGCAGGATTGCAGAGCACCCAGTGAGAGGTAGAGTGACCCAGGCTGGAAGAAGGAGATCTCAGCCGAGAAAACAACACAGGCGGGAGAAAAGGAAAGACACACCTGAGCACGAAGTGGCAGCCATGCGGCACCAGGACCTGGGCGCTCTTCCACACCTGGAGTGAGGAAGGTTTTCCTGAGGCCCTGGAGTACACCACAAGGGCCAAGGACAGGAAGGGTCAGTAAGGGAAGTAGGTATAGGGATGTGGCAGGTGGCTGGGTCAAGGCTACCCACAGGTACGCAGGAAGGCTACGGATCACTTCGTTTTAAAGCAGGCTGCCGTCTACGGTCGCTGCGGCAGGATATCGGTGGTTGCATAGCCCTTAGCAGAGAAGCCTCTCAGCAAGTCTCCTTAGACGGGACACAAAGCCCCGGCTTTTCCTACTCAGCCTGCCCAGCAAATAGAGCAGCACTTGCAGCGGCCTGGGTGGTGGCAGCTCGGGCACGCGTGTGTGCCCGCTGGTGCTGCGACAGCGAGCGGCTGTGGCTGAAGCATTTACCACACTCTGCGCACTGCACTGGCCGTTCGCCCAGGTGCGTCTTGCGGTGCAGCGCCAGCTTGGAGCCCACGCTGAAGGCCTTGCCACACTCGGGGCACTTGTGGGGCTTGTGGCCGGCGTGATTGCGCCGGTGTACATTGAGGTTGGACACGCACGTGAAGCGCTTGCCACACAACTCGCAGCGGTAGGGCTTCTCGCCCGTGTGCGTGCGCCGGTGCTTGGTGAGGTCCGAGCGATCGCTGAAGCGACGGCCACACTCCGGACACGGGAAGGGCTTCTCGCCCGTGTGGATGCGCTGGTGCACCACCAGGTCGGACCGCTGCCCAAAACGCTTGCCGCAGGTGGCACAGGCGTGCGGCCGCTCGCCCTGGTGGCTGCGGCGGTGGCGCAGCAGTGTGGAGCTCTCGCTGAAGCTGCGTCCGCAGTCGCCACAGGCGTAGGGTTTCTCACCGGTGTGCGTGCGCTGATGGCGCACCAGCGTGGCACTCTCCAAGAAGCCTTTACCGCACTCGGGGCACTTGAAGGGCTTCTCGCCCGAATGCGTCTGCAGGTGTCGCCTGAGTGCGGAGCTCTTGCTGAAGCTCTTGCCACACTCCCCGCACTGGTGCACAGCAGGGGCGCGTGGCTGCGGGGCTATGCGGTTGCCGAGGCTCGGAGCCACGTGGACGCGCGCATGGCTCCGCAGCCCCGCGCTGCTGCTGAAGGCCCGCGGGCACCGCGCACATCGCAGGAGCAGGTCGGCGGGCGGGGCGTGTATCCTGCAGCCATGAGCCCGCGCCTGGTGGAAGCGCAGCGCGCTCTGGCGGAAGGCGCGGGTGCACAGCGGGCAGCGACGGGGCAGCTCTGGCGGGTGCCGGCGGCGCCGGTGCAGCTGCAGAGCTGGGAGGTGTGGGAAGCGGCGGCCGCAGGTGCGGCAAGGGCAGGAGCAGCTGCGCCGCCTGTGCGCGCTCTGGTGCAGGTCCAGGCGGCCGCTGTGGCGAAAGCTCTGGCCGCACTCGCTGCAAATGTAGAGCGTCTGGCCTGCGTGAGCGCGCCGATGCGCGCGGAGGTCGGCGGCCAGCGCACAGCGCTCGCCGCAGTCGAGGCAGCGGAAGCAGCCGCCGTGGGCGCGCTCATGCCGCAGCAGCACCGAGCTGTAGCGGAAGCTCTTGCCACACTCACTGCAGGCATAAGGCCTGCCTGCGGCCGCCGCCTCTACCGTGGCCAACATAGGGAGGGCCAGGCTGACGCCCGATGGCGGCGCACCTCCTCGAACTGCGAGCTGTTTTCAGATCTAGGGCCTCGGAAGGGACAGGTAGCAGAAGCGCAGAGGTGCGGAGAGCTGGCGCGGATGCCAGGGCTGTAGTTCTCATTGGCAGAGGCTGCGGCCGTTTCGTAGGTACGTGTCAGCCAGGTCTGCCCTGCACCATGAGCCCTGCGATGAGAAGGTCAGGGTCAGCCCCACGGAGGCAGCTGGGGATGGTGGGACAAGCAGGCTCCCCATTTCCTGCAACTTCCTCAGCTAGGCCATCTCACAGACTCGGTTCTCTGCGAAGAAAATCCTTGGGCGGCCTAGGGTATGGGACCGGCCCACCAGCAAGGGGAGGAGCTCCTTGGGGAGTTTGCCTCCAACACGTACTTGGCAGCGAGGCGTGCCCAGCCCTTTTCCTCACATTTGGCTGGGGGTCTTGGCCCTGAGACGCACTAAGAAACCAAGGAGGGATGCTCAGTGAGGAGGCCCTCCTGAGAGCTGGGTTTCCAGAGTCACTGACGTGAACCCAGCCAGCCTGCACTGGAGAGACGAGGAGGGCAATGAAATGCAGCATAAAGCAGTCCAGAGCAGCAGCCTGGGAAAGGGAAGGTATCTGAGAAAACCCAAAGGACTGTTCCTTGGCTTGAATGGTACCAGGTAAACAACTGCTCTATACCAGAGCACAGCCTAGAGAAGGTGACCCAGGACCTGGGAAAGCGGTGAGAGGGAACACAGGAATTCACAAAGAGTATTGTTAAAAGTTGGGAAGTGCTTTTCACATTTTCGGGGAAGACGGGAGAAGGAAAGGGCACCCTAATTCTCAGGGCATCCACGTTGTTTGCAAACATTCTGTCGACCCCACTGCCTTAGCTCCAGGGGTCTGAGAACCTGGAGTAGCAGCAAAGCCCCTTTATGGGATAAAACCTGCTCTGCTATCTTCTTTACCTCAATGGTATCCCAGAATCCTGATGAGTTGGTCTGGGCAGCTGTCTGGGAACAGGGTCTGCCTTTGCGCACACAGCACAAACAGGGCTGCCCTCCCTGCCTCCCTCACAGCCCATGGATCTGTCCCCATCTGTCCAGTGGGACACTGAAGATGAGGTGTGGTCACAATCAGCTATAGGCTGTCGACACAGATGAGGGGCAGGATGCAGACAAAATGGCCAGCAGTCATTTTCTCATCAGCAGACAGAAACTCAACCTAAATACCCGGACCTTGGGCTGAAACACCCCAGACTGGTCCACTGAAAACAGCCTGGGAAGCCACAAACCTGCAGGGGTGGGCTCGGCGGGTCTGCTCCCTTCTGCTGCCCTGGGCAAGAGTGGCCAATGTGGGAGGTCCTCCCATACCTCTGGAGCAAGATGTGCTATGCCCTGCAGGGAGGAAGCGGAAGGGACAACATGAATTTTGACTGAGCAGGGGTCAGATGCAGGAGAAAGAAGAGGGAAGTATTTCCTAGAGGAGGGTGTTTTTAATGGACATCTTCAAATATAAAAAACTAAGAAGAGGATCACCACTCACTTACCTTCAGCCTCTGTCTGCATTTTGCTATTGTGTTTCATCTAGGACATTCCCCCTACCCCACACACTTTATTCCTCTGTCTGGAGTATTTTAAATCCCAGACATCTTATTCAAAGAGGATTTAAACAAAATCCACAAGCAGAGTCAGGAGTCCTGCAGACTCAAGAGCCAACCTTAGGGGAGGAAGTCTCTTGGTTCTTCCAAAGGGAATTTTTAGCCTAGACACTTGGGCTACTGATTCTACTGGTCATCAATTCAAGGGAATGTTTGCCCTCATGGGAATAAAACCTTCCTTCAGGACTCAATGGTTGATCTGAAATGCCAAAGAGAGCAGTGCTCATACCCCAGTGAGTATTCCACCTTACTTGGGGGACTCTGGGGACCGTGGCATCTCTGAGGCAAAGTATCTGGGAACCCACCCTCTGCCAGGCTACTGCCCCCCAGGGCACAGGTCCAAGGATGGTCAACAAGTGCACAAACATGCACATGTCAATGGCATATGTGCAAAGAGAACATTTCCCCCCATTACAGGTGTGGAGGGCGGGAAACCCTGGTCTAGGGTGCGGGTTTGTGCCTGACTGCAGGGAATACCCTTCAAGTCTTTCTTCTGGGCCTCACCCCATGTCGGAGCTTGCTCTGGAAGCAAAGGACTCTATCCCTGGGAGAAAACCTGGAAGAAAAAATAAAATGTCACTGTGCCAAAAACAGAATGACTTCTAGAAGTCATTCTAACCTCCACTTTCCTGATGGAAGTTTTGAAGTTGGTATACCACCAAATTTGTTGTACCTTGGAAAATAAGTACAAGGTATGCTTGGAAAGAGGGAAGGAGGGTAATTATGTATGAACTGGTGAAAAGTCCTAACGGTTCAATACTTTAAAATACTTCAGTACTTTCAAGCATTTAATGCTCATGAGTATTAACAAATACTATACATACAACTAATACAAACAGGTACTAAGAAGTAAGATAACTGAGCAAATTAACATTTGCAATAGATTAAAAATCAGCTTTTAAAAAGGGTTTGTATATCACTTTGTTTCCTAATAAATATTGCAGGTATTTCATACCATATCTAACCGATCACATGTTACAAGCGTATTAGAATTACTCAGGATTTAGTACATTTACTAACAGTCTACTGCAAGAGCAGTTTAGTTGTTTTTCTTCTGAGTTGTGTCTTTCAATCAGTATAAAGTTTTTCTTCCTGGCTGTCTGCAAGGCCAGCACGTCTGGGGCAGGATGAAGGGGCAATTCCTGCATCTGGAAGCCAGGGTTGGGTAAACAGGTCTGAGTCAAAGGGGTGGGGCTGAGGGCTGTCCCATCTGTGCTGTTCACTACAGCAACCATAAGCTGCGTGTGGCAATTGAGCACTTGAAACGTGGTTGGTCCAAATTGAGATGTGCAGTAAGGGTCAAATACACTCCTGATTTCAAAGAGTCAGTATGAAAGAAGAAAGCAAAATAGCTCATTAATAATGACAAGTGTTAATTACATGTTGAGATGATAATTGGATATATTGGGTTAAATGAAATATATTGTTAAAATTAATTTCACCTATTTTTAAGAAAAGTGAAGATTACAATGTGGCTCACATTTTATTTCTATTGGACAGTACCTGTTTGAATGGCCTTTCCAAACCCTGGAACAATATGCAAACGGAGGCTGGCCCACCTCACAGTTTGTAGGAGATTTGCCTAGAAGAGGTCACTGATTGGCCTGACTCTCAGGACTTCAGTAACCATGGAAGAGGGCCATTTCTCCAGTCTCCTGAAAGCCCAGCCCTGATCACACCTCCCGGAGGCATCTGCCTGCTCTTCTAGGAGAGTGGCTGTCTACTGCCCTCTAAGATCTGGCTGGGCTTTGGGGCTGTGACTCATGGGGTGTGTCTCACTGCTACTCTCCCAGTTGTCCCGAGCATCAACACATGACAACTCATGTGTTTGGCTGTATGTCCCCCTTTCATCCTTGAGGCGTCCTTTGAGGGGGGTACTAGGGCTCATTCCACATGACCTGAGGTTCCCATGGAGCTTGTCCAGAGCCACATAGGACGAGTGCTGTAGGGGGTCAGCAGGCCAGGTGGACATCTCTAGCTGTCCTTCTCAACCCCCAAATCTTCCTGGCCCTAGCTGGAAGCTACTCAGAGAAGCCCTGGACAGCCCCAGGGACAACCACATGGGGAGGGGGCTCCATCTATGTGTGTGTTGACCCTTTACCTCACTGGCAGGGGAAGGGAACTGTCTGCATTAGAAGTGAGCTGGGAGCAGTAGCTACATTTGGGAGAGGAGATTTTTCTGCTGGTCTCTCTCTGCATGCTTACCCTGTACCCCAGCCTAAGGACTGTGTCTCCAGGACCCTGAGATACCCCTAGATGATGCTGGAACTTATATCCAGACAGAAGCAAATTGTCTACTCGTTCTGTGGGGGTAGAGGAGTCAGGTGGATGGAAACATCTACCCGGCTTGCTGAAGCCTTTGCAACTGCAGGTCCTTCCACCTGGGGAGCTTCTCCTCCTCACACCTTCATGCAGGGCCTTCCTCGGAAACTCCAGGGAGTATCCTCACTTCTCCCATCCCCATCCCCTTATTCAGCTTTAACCTTAATAATCAGTGAGAGCGAGAGGACACAGGGATTCCCAACCACTCTGGAAAGCTTTCAGCCCCATTTCTAGGTGAGGATGGGGTGTGGAATTCCAGGCCCCAGAAGGGCCACTCCTCGAACCCTCCATGACAGGAACAAGGTCCAGTACTTCAGAAGTTACCCCTTGCTGCTTCATACCTGATGTGACATGTTTAATGAGCTGATGGAAATAGGAAAACACATCTCATGTGCCCAAGCCTGACTGTGATCCAAATATATTCTTTTCAAAGTTTTGCTTTCACAAAGATTTTCCTGTGAAATCTGGGAAGTTTGGAGAAGGTATGAATGTTGGCAGGAAAAGAACATACGTAGTAAGATAACTTATTCTCTATGTACCGTTGATACAGGGGCAAAACTGCAACCCAGAGCCTCCCACAACTGGGATATTGGAAGGGACTATATGGTGATTTGCACCCTCCTGTGGACCTAACATGATGCTGGGCACTCAGTGCTTTTTGAAAATGATGTATTTAGCCAGGAATACAATTCTCTCACATGTCAGGCTCCTGGTAGACAGGGCCTCTCTATAGTCACCTTAACTTCCATGGCCTTACCCACTGCATGTATGCTCCCTTTGGGTAACTGAGTCAGGACTCCAACCTGTGAAGGGAAACCAGAAGGGCAAGTGTCCAAATCTGATTCTTCCATTACTAGCTGTATGACCTTGGCAGGGGGGCTTCAGGTGTCTGACGCACCGGCCTGTGAAAACTCAGTAAAGGAGATACAAAGTTTCGTATGAAAAGAGGGTAGGTTAAAATATATGTGTAAGTCTGAACTACTAAAAACTACCAAATGCCCGTTGCCGAGTTTTCAGTATTTACTCTCCTCAGGACCGTTCTTCCAAAGAGGGGCCCTGAATAAGGGGTCGGACACCTACCTCCATCCCAAGCATCCTAAAGGGTCTACAAGACCTGCGAAATCCTCCCCCAACCCCCGAAGAACCCTTTCCACACGGTTAGGGCAGCGTGGGCCTTCCGGGAGCTGAGGGCTGCTCCCGTTAACCTTGGTGCCTGGTACGTAACGGGACGTGAGCGCCGCACCTGAGCAGGTCGCTCCGCAGACGCCCCGGACGCCCCGCCGCGCAGCCAATCCCGGCCGCCAGTCCGCGTTCGTCACCAGTTTCTGGGCATATTCTGCCAGGGTAAACTTCCCCGCTCTGGGCCCATCCGGCTCCTTGCCCGGGGCGCCTGCCCACCCGGTGGCGAGACAGGGAACCGAAAACGCAGTGGGGCGCGGGGGGCGTCGCGCGCGGCAGAGCCAGGCGGCTGCTGCTGCCTGCGCCCTGGGGCCGCCAATACGAAGGTCATCGGGATCCGATGGACGAGGACGAGCGGAGGGCAAGGCCTAGGAGGAGCAGGCCGCGCGGCGTGGGGGGCGGCGGCCAATCGCCCGCCCCGCCGCGCCTTCGCGTCACCTGTTGCCGGGGCGGCGCTCCGACCCGCGGCAGACGGAGACGCCCGGAGCAAGCGGAGAGAGGCGACAGTTGGGGATACTGACCCGCGCCCACCCGGCCTCCCGGCCCTCGGCCCCTCACCGGCCGCTGACGGGCTCCTCGGACGCGGGGCGGCTCCCTTTCGGCGGGCTTCCGCCCCGCCTCCCGGGCTGCGGGGCTGCGGGGCTGCGGCTGAGAGGAAGGGCTGCCAGAGCGCGGCCCACAGCGGGGCAGCGGGGGAAGCGACTTGGGCGGGGGTCACGCTCCGGCCGCGCTCCGCGGCTTTGCCAGTGGCCGGCCTCGCGCGTGCGCGTCACCGGTTGCTGGGAAGAGTAGGAGGCGCAGGGATGCTGACCCGCCGCCGCACCCTCGCGGCCGGGATCCCGGTGCGGGGGCGGGACTAACGGTGGGCCTGGGACGCTCGGGCCCCGCCTCCTCCGCGCCAATTCCCGCCCCCTCTCCAGGGGTAACCAGTCCTGTCTCTCCCTTGGTTGTCACACCGCCCCGGGCCTCGAAGCCCCAATAAGAGCATAGGGCGCTGAGCCCGGCGCTCCGCCTCCTGCCCCTGCGGGCGGCTCCCGGGCCAGAGGCTCGGCGGCCCGCGAGCGTCTCGGTTTGCTCTCTGCTGTCCCCGCGGGGCCGCCGTCGCGTGGCGGGGCACTCAGGCCGACTGGCCAGCTGCCTCTGTGCAGCTCGCTGCCGAGCTGCCTGTCTTAATGCTGAGACTCCAGTGTCTTACTTGAAGAGGTGCGGCAACTGTGCAACTGTGCTCCAGAGCTGCGGTTGGGAGCGGGACAGTCCCCACCGCAGGGCTGCCTGTCATCAGCACAGGCTCCGCAGGATGGTGCTCAGGACCCCTCTTTACTTGCCCTAACCTTCCGAGGTCGCTTAGTGCTTCTCACTCCGCTGCATATCCAGAGCTTCCGCCCCTCTGCTCTGCCCAGGGGTCCCTAAATCAGTGTACACTGAGGCCCCTCGTGCCCTTCCACCCAGCACAGCCTGGAACGCTCTTCTGCTCTGCTTTTAACGCCACCCATTCTTAAAGGTTTAGTCAAACGCCATCTCCATAAACCTATGCCCGAATGCCCTTCTCCATCCTTAGTCCTGGGTGTGCATCAGTGCTGCATGCAAACCTCTACACGTTGAGAGTGTGATGAAGGCTGTCGTCCCCATAATTAAGGGACAGACCTTTTCCTCATAAGCAATGTCCTGAAGTGCCCGCACATCACAGATGCTCAGGGAGTGTTTGCTGGCCCGCGATGATAACACGGTGCAAAGAATAGCAGTAGGAGACACAGGACGCAGGGCCGGGGTGATGAGGGCCTGAACTAGGAAGGATGGAGGTGGGAAACAGAAAAGGGAAATCTGCCTGAAGTAAGGTACCAGACGTAGATAAGGTATTACATAGAGAATGACTGCTTATAAATTCAGAGCCTCTCAAGCCAGAGAAATGGACTAATCAGGACATTTCTAGACTGGTTCTTCAGGATTGACATCCTTTGTTTAAGGTATACTGACACACTTGGCCTATTCTAGAGGAGAACTAGGATGGTGATAAATACATTACATCATTGATACTAAACGGTTGTTTTCCCTACAAATCTTAATCAATAAAAGCCACACTCACGAGTTTGGGCTTCTCTCAGTGGGCAAAAGCCATGGTACATCAGGATTTGCAAAGACTAGGAAGTCAGAGGTGAAAAAGTGAAGCTATGAGAGTGGGTGACATTTCCCAGAGGTGCTATAGGAGGAAGGGATGGGAGCTGAGGCTCGAACCCTCAAGTACCAGTCTCCAAAAGGAGGCAGTTGCAGAAGGGACAACCAGTGAAGGCGCTGAGGAGGAGGAGGGTCAGGTTATGGGTCCCAGGTGAGGAAGTGATGATCATTTCCCAGTGCTGTAGTTACTCAAATAACATCACAGTAGCATCAGTCCACTGGGTGTGACCAGAGGGCACTGTCGGTGGTTCAAGAAGACAGGGAAAGAAAAGAGCACAAATAAAGAATATTTATTGGTCATGGGCATGCAGAACAAGCACAGAGTACATGCTTCACACTGCAGCTGGGAGGCAACTGAAAGGTAAACAAGCAGAACCAAAGGTGGAGCACTCTTTCAGATCTCTTGTTTGGAATGTGAGCCCAGTGGGTATTCAAATGTCTAAAATCAGATTTGGAAGGCTGGTTGTGTCACCAGTGATTTAAAGGTAGAGAACACTGTCTCAATTTCATTTAGTTCCTATATTACTAAATATGTTTTCATTCTTCAAGTATTCCAGTTTCAGTCACATATACAATAAAAACACTGGCTTGTAGAACATGGGAGCATCCAGGTCTTCCCCACCCAAACAGCTCCACAGATGTCAACTCACACAATTTTCCAAGTACAGAAAAGTGAAATCTATCTAGAATAGTGAGACCAGGAAAGATGGATCAATGTAATGAAATCCTGAATTGCAGATTTTTTTAAGCAATGAGGATTATTATTCAAGTTGCAAACATATCGTAAAGTCAGGTGAAAATGGATTTCAGGAAATGAAGGAGGAACACAACGGAAAACTTACCAATTACACCAATAACATATACTAATTTTAATGATGTAACACATGATTAAATGTCTTTTAAGCTAATTTAAACATCATCTTAATAGAAAATGGTGGCTGTGCCAGTTACAGTCTGCAGTGAACATCAAGGTCTCAGGCAACCATTCCCATCTGAGATACTGCTACTTGTTTTTACATTTATGGAGGTAAACTAACGGTGAAAAACTTAATAAACTAGATATAGATCAACTGAATAAACTTGCAATGGCACAAAAATACAATATTTGTTGAGAGAACATTTAAAGATCAACTTTCTTTAAAATAGAGGCTTCTTCCTAGTATTTAATGATGTCTTAGTCCTTAATGATGAAATTCCTTAGTCTTCAATAATAACAGTTTTTAAAGTTATGCTATTTTTAAAAAGTTGTGTTCAAAAATCCTATCCAGGAATCAGTGGTTCACAAAATAAGATCTAGAAAATGGGCTTAAAATTATGAAGCAGAACTTTCAGGGGAAAATCAGTTTCAAAGTGAAAATAGAAAGTAAGGATTAAACCAGCTTTTATGACTGAAACCATTTTAAAGGCTAAGGAGAGCAATAGTAAATAATACTACTATCACATGAAAACTTGCAGCATCTTGAATAAATATTTTGATCTTGGTTATTTTCACAGATGGGGCAATTTAAAATTTAAGTAGATGCATTTAAACTTAACATATGATGTGTTGTCAAAAAGATTTTAAATACCCTTACTTTTCCTTATAAAACTTAATTGAGGTACTATGTTACTGTGCCTAAGGGCCTGGATTGTCTGTGTTCAGAGACTGGCACTGCCATGTACCAGCAGTGTGACCTTGAGAGAGTTATTTAACCTCGAGTCCCTCAGTTTCTTCAATTGTAAAATGCAAATATGACCAATCTCCTTTGTTTGTCGTGAGCATCAAATGAATAGATACAAACCACTCAGAACAGAGCCTGGCACAGGTGAACACTGCATAACTGTTTGCTGTTTTTATTATTAAATGAGCTGACCAGCTCAGGGGAAAATAATTCACTTCTGGAAAACCCAGCAGATTTAACAAGGGTATAAATAATTCAGGGATTTTAGTAATATAGGCTGTCCCTCTTATTAACATTTTTAGTAGATTTTACATGATCTTTTCTGAGAGAAACTTTTCAACCAAATTTTTTTAAAAACAGCTACACTGACATACAAAATCTCACACACTGAATGTACAGTTTGAATAGTTCTGACATCTGTATATACAAATCAACCCTTCACTACAGGCAAGACGAGAGCACAACCACTGCCTGCAAGTTTCTGTGCCACTGTCGTTCCTCCCACCTCCCCCCTAGGCAGGCACTGAGCTGCTCTCACTACACATCAGTAACTAATATGTTTAATTAGCAGTTGATGGTGGTATTTACTAAGTATTCAGCTGATGGGAGGAAAAAAATCAACACGGAAAGGTAGTGTCTACTGGTAGAAAAAAAACAAACTAAAAGAAGCAGTTTTTAAAGATGAAGGTAATTAAGAGTATTTGTGTGAGGGAATTAAAAATAAAAGTTACCAATACAAATTTATGAGAAAATTTCATTTCACTGAGAACTTGTACACTACTGAGCAATTGATGACATTATGAACGTCATTCTCTGGCTTATGTTCTTTTTATTTTTTATTTTATTTTTATTTATTTATTTATTTATTTATTTATTTATTTATTTATTTATTTATTTTTGAGAGGGCATCTCTCATATTTATTGATCTAATGGTTGTTAACAACAATAAAATTCTGTATAGGGGGGTCAATGCTCAGTGCACAATCATTAATCCATCTCAAGCCTAATTCTCGTCAGTCTCCAATCTTCTGAAGCATAACAAACAAGTTCTTACATGGTGAACGAATTCTTACATAGTGAATAAATTCTTACATGGTGAACAGTACAAGGGCATTCATCACAGAAACTTTCGGTTTTGATCATGCATTATGAATTATAAGCAATCAGGTCAAATATGAATATTCGTTTGATTTTTATACTTGATTTATATGTGGATCCCACATTTCTCCCTTTATTATTATTATTTTTTTTTTATTTTTAATAAAATGCTGAAGTGGTAGGAAGATGCAAGATAAAGGTAGAAAACATAGTTTAGTGTTGTAAGAGAGCAATTGTAGATGATCAGGTGTGTGCCTGTAGACTATGTGTTAATCCGAGCTAGACAAGGGCCTTAAAACATCCACGGATGCAGAAGATTTCTTTCAAAACAGGGGGGGGGGTGAGGTTCTAAGCCTCACCACTGTTGATCCCCAATTTCTCACCTGATGGCCCCCCTGCGACTGCGCCTGTCTTAGGTTGTTCCTCCCTTGAGGAATCTTACCCGTCTCTGGCTAACCAGTCATCTTCCGGAGCCATACAGGGAGATGTAAAGTTGGTAAGTGAGAGAGAATCTGGCTTATGTTTTTATGTCTCATACATTAGCTTAGCCAGCAGGGTTCGGCTGGTTGGCGGTTTGTGCTGGGGGACTGGAAGTGGGTACCTGTGCTAATACAGTAGACCTGTGTTGTCTAATACAGTAGATACATAGCTAAACTTAAATAAATAATTTAGTTCACAGTGCAAATTAAAAATTTAGTTCACAGTGTGCAACAGCCACATTTTATGTTCTCCAGAGGCCCAAACATGGCTAGTGACTACCATATTGGACAATGCAGATATAGAAGTTTCTATAGCGGCTGAAAGTTCTACCAGAGAGAGCTGATTTTTAAAAGACTCTTGAGGCGCATTATCTATAGTGGAGGTGAGAAGTCTAAGCTGAAGCACTGACAAGGAAATGTAGAGGAGGGATCTCTCTGAGATATTTAATGTGACACAGAGTGATGATAGGGAAATTCCCTGAGAATGTCTTTAGGTTTCTCCCTAGGGTAAAAGGGTGGGTGGTAGAACCATTTACCAAGAGAGGAAGATGTGTTTGAGAAAAGGAGATGAAATCAGGTATATACCTAGTGAATGAAAGGGAATCCTTGGCACCAGTGGTCAGAGAAGCTGCTGGGTCTCAGAATGTGATCTGTGGGGAGTCTGGGTGGAGACAGAGTTGCAAGGAAGGAGCGGCAGCCATAGGTGAGGGCTAGAGCCGTGCACTTGGGCAACGGCTCTCAGAGCCATCGGGCTGCATGGGATGGTCATAGGCTAGCACCAGGGCCTGGGAAGCACTGGCCTTTATGGCTGGGTTTTCAAACCATCAGTGGGTCATGAAATCAACACACTAGGTCTCTAGCAGCATTAGAAAAAAGAGTATAGAAAACATTAACATGCTTTGCATATAATTTGAGTAAAGAGCCTGAAACTTTTGTTACAAACTGGGTTGCAAGGTAAAACATATTTCTGGGTGTGGTACAATTAATTTGAATGCCACTGATTTATAAAATCAGCACCACGGACTATAAGCTACATGCGAGAAATGGAGCAGTGTCCCTTCTCTCAAAACCCCAAATCTTGCCACGCGACAGGCGCTCAGTACTAAGTCACGGCACATGAAGGAATGAATCAACTGGCTGGAGGAGTACAGGCACACCTCGGAGATACTGCAGGCTTGGTTCCAGACCATAGGACAGTGATTATCACAGTAAAGCAAATACTGCAATAAATTAGTCAAATGACCTTTCTGGTTTCCCAGTACACACACAAGTTATGTTTATGCTATACTGTAGTGTACTATATGTGCAAAAACATGTCTAAAGAAACTATGGATCTACCTTTGAGAAGAAATAACTTCATTGCTGAAGAACTCTAACCATCATCAGAGCTTTCAGGGAACAGAAACCTGTGCTGGTGGTGGGTCCTGCCTCCATAAGGACTGATCAGGGTGGGTGGCTGCTGAAGGTTGGGTCGGCCGCTGTGATTTCTTAAAATAAGGCAACAGTGAGATATGCTGCACTGATCAGTTCCTGCTTTATAATGATTCTCTGTAGCATTCAATGCTGGACGATAGCATTTTAACCACAGTTGAACTTCTCTCAAAATTGGAGTTAGTCCTCTCAAAATTGCTGCTGTTTCATCAAATAAGTTTATGGAATAGTCTAAATCTCTTGTCATTTCAACGATCTTCACGGCATCTTCTCCAGGAGTAGATTCTGTCTCAAGACACCGCTTTTTGTTTTTTAATCCCTAAGAATTAACTAATCTGTTCAAGTTTTTTCATGATATTGCAGCAATTCAGTCCCGTTGTGAGGCTCCACTTCTAAGTCTAGTTCTCTTGCTATTTTCACCACATCTGCAGTCAGAACACGCACACATTTGCCCATTAAGTTTGTTCTCTTACATGGGAGTCATTTGTGGCACTCCAGAACACTTCCAATAATACCAAAATCACTTATCACAGATCATAACAAATACGGTAATAATGAAAACGTCTGAAATACTGAAAGAACTAACAAATGTGACCAGAGATACTACAGACTTGAGTAATGCAGGGTTACTACAAACCTCCAATTTGTAAAACCACAGTATCTACAAAGTGCAATACAGCGAAGCACAATAGAACAAGGTATGCCTGTAAGAGGAGACCCAGGACCAGAGTGACTCACAAGTTGAAGAAGCCCAGTGTCAGATGTCACTGATCAGGGGATACACAGAGTATGGATGGCTTTACCTTTGCAACTTCTGGGGATTGGAAGGAGCAGAAGCGAGACTGTGGAATTAATTGGGAGGTGAGAAAGTGGATGAGACAAAGGACATTGGCGATTGAGAGACATTTGTTTTGTATTGAAGATGTCAAAGTTCAACGTGAGCTGGAAGAGATTACATGGGAAAGGAATGCTCTAGAACTGTGCTGTCCAATAATGGACTCCGTAGCCATGTGTGGCTAAGTTATAATTAATTAAATTAAAAATGCAGGTCATTAATACCAGCCCCATTTCAATTGCTCCATGGCTCCATGCGGCTGATGTTCGTACTTTTGAGTTGATGTAGAATTTTATATTACATTATATTACAGTATATACCTGACGTGATAACACTTGCTGAGTGAGTGAGTTAACCCTGGGAGAGGCCAGTGGCCACATCAGAGAGGCTCCTGCACCTCAGGAGATGATCTAGTGGCAGTATGGGCATTACATTTACTCATGGTTTCCCACCGAATGCAACAAAAATAGGTGAAAATACAGGCAGCTCATGCTGGCGGAATGCGCAGGACAAGGAGCTGTGGGACAAACTGTGAGATCCTGGAATAGGGCTGACTAGGAAAGGCTGGGAGAGTGTAGGCTGGGGTGAACGGAAAATGGGTTAAGCCGAGTCATCATGAAACTCGTTTTATAAAACTGAAGTGACTGGTAGAAAACAAAGAGTTTCTAGTTTCTATGCGTAATTCTCACGGTTTTGTGTGGCACATTAATAACAAAAAGGTATGCGATGGAACACCAGGCATTGTATCCATCAGGTCTATCCAGACACTGTTACTCGGAGTCTCCCTGACGCACTGGAGTGAGAAAAGCCACTTACGGAATTTTTAAAATAAAATTTACAACTTTCGGGAAAAAAAATTATTTCTTTTACATCGTTTAAGACTGCGTTCGGAAAAGTGTAGAATTTTTCTCCAGTGATCGTTCAGGGGGCGAGGGGCTGGAGGGAGGGATCCGGAGGGGGAGGACTGCCGGCGTTTGCTCCCACCGCCGGCGGGCGCCTCCCGAAGACTGAGTAAGCGGGGCCTCTGCGAACACCGGTGCGTCCCGCAGGTCCCGTAGGCCCTGTCGGCAGAACCGGGTGGGTCGGGAGGGGTCCCGCACCGGGCGCACGCAGCACGGGTAGGCCGGCGACCCCACGTGCGCGCGTCCACCGGGACAGCCCGTCTGTGGGCGGGCTGGCGCCGGCCGGGCCTCCGACGGTTGACTGTCAGTCCAGGCGCCATCGCTGAGGTTACGGCGGACGACACCGCGGAGAGCACGGTCACCCATGGCAACCGACCGCACATCCCCAGCGGAGCCAGCCTGGAGTAGGACCGCCTGGGCGGAAGCACGAGTGCGCACTTCCGACACCGCCTCCGACTTCCGACGTCCGAGGCGGCGGCCGCGCCGTAACGCAAGATGGCCGCGCGCTCTCCGGGGCGGTCCTCCGGCCTCCGCGCTGTCTAGCCCTCCCCGTGCCCCAGGACTGCGGCCCACCGTCCGCGCCAGTGCTTACGGAGCAACATGCTCATGTTTCAGTCCGACTCGGCCGTGGTGGTAGATGGGCTGGAGGCTCCGTAAAGCGAGCCTGGGCCGGGGGCACCGTTTGTACGGCCGCCCCGGGAGGGCGGGGCTTGTTCCCGAGTGTCGCATTTCCGTTTCCTGTGGCTGCGGCGCGACTGGTTGGCCCGGCGGCCGCAGAACGGGGAAGGTTCTTTGCAGCGCGGAGCGCGGCGCCCGGGAAGGTAAGCTGAGGCGCGTCCCGGAAGGCTTACCGCGCCGGCCTGCAGGGGTCGGGGGCAGGTCCTGGCGATGGAGGAATGTGGGCGGGGCGGGAGGCTCGGAGGGTCCCCGGCGCTTGGGCTGCCAGGTGAGCCAGGAGGCCGGGCGGGGCGGGCGCGACGCCCGGCAGGCGCTGCGGAAGGGCAGGCAGCGGCAGGGCCTGGGCGCTGGAGGGGACCTGGAGGTGTGGGGGGACGGGGCTGAGTCCTCGGGAGGCTGAGGGGCGGCGAGCCCGGGGCTCATGTCCTGATGCTGCCCGCGCGCTTGGCTGTCGTTTGCCCGCAGGTCCCCCGAGACTCGCAGCCCGCAGCCGCTGTTCGGGCCCAGCCTCTACGGTCGCCGCCGCAGCCTGGAGGCGCCTGCCTCCGCCCTCCCGAATGGTGCTCCTCCTCGCAGGCCTCGGCCCAGGTTCCAGCCCCCCAGCCTCGCCCGTCCCGAAGCTGCCGCTCCCAGCCTGTCCTGGCGGGCTCTCCGCGGCCGGGAGGGAAGAACGGCGCCGACGTGGCTGCAGCTCCCGGAATCCCACTGACAGCTTGACGCCCAGCCTCTAATCCTTGTGAGGTTCTTACTGTGCCCCTTTCCCGCCCTTCCTAACGCCAGGAGCCCGGGAAGCCCCAGGCTGGGGCCCTGGTCCCGGCATGTCCGTCCTCTGCTGCGCATAGGGCTGTGCCCGCTCCCAGCCGGCATGGCTGAGTTGCGGCCGGTTCCAGGGGTCCGGGAAACCCCGCAGGGGGAGCTTCAGCCAGAGGTACAGGATGAAGCGCCTCGGAGCCCAGTCGCAGAGGAGCCGGGAGGAGGTGGAAGCAGCCACGGGGAGGCCAAGTTGTCCCCAAGAGAGGAGGAAGAACTGGATCCTAGAATACAGGTGAGAAGACCGAGGCAGGAGAGGCGGGGGCGGGGGGGTGCCCAGATGCCGCTGTCCCAAGGGGCTGTCCGATAAATGAATGGTGAGACGTTCCCCTGCTTCACCGGGAGGACCGGAAACAAGTCGGTCAGCAAGTCACGGCATTGCAGTGTGACAGCAGCCGAGCCGTGGGCACGGGGGCAAGGGAAGGGCCCGCCGGGTGCCTGGACTATGCGGCGGCCTGCGGAAGAAGTGAGTCGGCACACTGGCAGCAGATGCAGGAGGTGTCGGAGGTCAGTGCAGAGACTCGGCACAAGGGCTGCTGGCCCAGGGGTACTGCGCAGGGAGGAGTGAGAGAACGTGGCAGTTTGGAAGCTTTCTTACCTGTCAGTGCCTCTTCAAGCACGGTGGCCACAGTAAAGGGTGAGACCTTTCATGTCTGATGGAGGTGCGTCAGCAGGTCTAGATAGGGGGTTTAGATTTCTGTGGAAGCCCGATGAGTTCTGGGCGTTGTAGCAGTTGTGCTCAGGCCTTAATAGTGCAGATTCTCTGCTCTGAGGGTGCTGGGCCCTCACAGGAACAGAAGAGCTGATGTACCGCCTTGAAGCATTTGTGAACCTGACCCTGGGTTAGAGGCTGAGATTCGGCCCGTTGGTGGGTGGGGCAGGTCCCTGAAGTAGACAGTGTGTGAAGAGGACAGGCACACTGTGGAGGAGATGCGTGTTGGCTGAGGCTGGTGACAGTGTTTCTGCGCAGTGACTGGGGAAGGCTTCCTGGGGAAGCTGCTGGGCAGGTGAGGGCCAGGATGATGTTATGTTCGGACTGAGTCGGCCATTAGGACCAGTAGCATCTCCACGGTTCTGCGGTGACTGTGACTCATGCCACTTGGGTGAGGCGGAGCATCCCAGGAATGCGAGTCCTGTCAACAGACCTTCTCAGACTATTTCAGTGAGCCAGGGAGAAATCAGAGCTGCTCCCATCATCTTTCCTGCCCCTTGCTGGGGGTTCCCAGATGTGTGCGGAAGATGCCTGTGCTTACCGTGGGTATGTGGTGAGCCATGTGCTCTCTGGCACCAGTCAGTCCTTTGTCTTGGCCTCTTCTCACAGGCAGTGCACAGAAAACAGCCCCATTGCTGCTGCTGGTTCCTCAGGTCTGTTGTCCTCTGAGGAAACAAGCTGTAGTTAAAAGAGTCTTGGGCTGACATTCAAGCAACCCCTGTCCCTTGAAATGTGACTTTCATGCAAATTATACAACCTCCCTGGGCCTCAGTTTCCTCCTTTCTAGAGGGAGGGCTGGTTTTGGCTGATTTGCATGACTCCTCCCTGCTCTTTTGCCTGGTCCTACACTCTGCACAAAGTCTTACTTGTTTGTCAAAGTCTCTAGGTAGCACTTTGGGAAAGGTAACCCTCTTTCCTTGGGAAGAGGCCACATGACATGCTTCTTACACCCTCCTGCCACCCCCCTGCTCCAGAGGAGAATTCCCTACAGTTTCTTTGCTTATCTCCCCTGCTCCTGTGCATTTTCCCAGGGCCCACAGGCAAAGGCGGAGCCAGGGCATCAGTGTCACGCTGCCTGTTAGTAAAGTAGCCACCAGCTGCATGTGGCTACTCAAATAGAATCAATTAAAGTTAAATAGGAATTAAACGTGTGGTTCCTCAGGTGTAGAAACGGGGATTTCCATCCTGTAGACCGTTCTGGGGATGAGCTGTGCGGGTCTGAGCAGGCAGCAGATCACCCCGGCTTCCGGTAAGCTGGCAGTGGTACTGGAGCATGAGGGGCCGGCACATCCTAGTTTCTTGCTAAATTGGAGGGCACATTGTGGCTCACGGAGGCAGGAGAGGTCACGTAGAGGCTCTCGTCGGTGGCTCCCTCGTGGCCTGGCCAGTGCTCTGTCCCTGGCAGGGGTTCAGCCTCTTGCACCTGGGAGGGGTGCCTTGTTGCAGGAGGCTTGGAGGTCCAGCCCTGCTAGGTCTGGCTCTTCCACATGAGGAGACTGGGGTGGGGGTCTTCTCAGGTGTGTTGTAGTGTTGGCACTGCACAGGACCGTGTCATCCTGACACTGTGTTTCAGCACTCTACATGTACTCTCAGTGCTTCAGTGGGTCTCTACCCACAGATCCATCAGAACCCCCTCTGGGAGCTGTAAAAACACTCTTTCCTGAGCCGTGCTCAGACCTGTAATTTCTCCTAGTGTGGGTGGGGTGGGAAGTGGTTCTAACATGCAGCCCTGGCAAATCCCCTGGGCAGGGATATCCTGAGGGCAGGGACCCTGATCACCTAATTTTGGGAACTCCCAGAAATGGTTGCTCTTAGGGTGAGGCTCTTTCTGATATCCTGGCAGGCAGGCAGCTCATGCCCCCCTTGTCTGGTGGGATCCCTCTGGCCATTGAAGGGAAGCTAGCTTCCAGGCCCCCTTAAAACGTGCTGTCCCCCAGGAAAGACCGCTGTGTCTCTGTGTCTTGACCTCAGCATAGTTTTCGGAGGCTTCCAGGCCGGTCCTCAGCTTTCTGAGAGAGAGTGAGAGGACCCCAGGGAAGGGAGAGGCTGTGGGGGTTCTAGGAGTCCTGCTCCACCCCAGGACTTCCTCAGCCTGCTTTGTGATGGGTGCATTCTTTCCTCAGGTAACTGGAACATTCACTCACCTGTGCCTCCCCAGACTTTCAGTGACTGCAACCTCTGCTCCCTCCCCTTGTAGCGTAGGTTTAGCTCTCACAGAACAGTCGCATTTACCTTATTTCTGAGTCCTTGGCCTCTATCACCCTGGCCTGGCCTCCTGACCACAGGCTTGGGTGCTATCATGTCCCACACAAGGTGGGTGCGAAGATTGGCCTGAGCGCCCATGCCTCCGACTCGGGGCCTGGCTCCTGGAAGCATGTCCTGGGCGCCCTGGGAATATCACGGCTCACGGAGGGATCAGGCATACTGACTCAGCTGTCATCCTCCTCTAGCCCCATCTCAGCCAGGTGCCAGGGCTCCCTGGTAGAGCAGACCAAAGTAAATGTGACGCCAAGTGCCCAAGTCAGGCCCAGGTGCTCACTGGCCTCCTGCTCTGCTTTGCCTGGGGTCTGCCCCAGCTTGGCTGGCCCCTTTACCCCCTTGCCCCTTCTGCCATCCAGGCTCTCTGCTTTCCAGGCACCTTGTCCTTTTAGAAAGAGCTTTCTGACTCTGAGGGGCAGACCTCTTCAACAGAAGCCATTTTTTATTGAAGTATGCTTTATATACAATATCATATTGGTTCCAGATAAATAGTTTTAGTGACTGTCAGTTCCATACATTATTCAGTGCTCACCATAACTGTGGTGACCATCTGTCACCTGCAAAGATAGTACTGTGAGCTCTTGTCCCTGTGCTGTCCTTCCATCCCTGACCCCGTTATTTTATGATGTGAAGCCTGTGCCTCTTTGTCCCCTTCACTTCTTTCACTCACCCACTGCCGTCCCGTGGTCACCCAGCCGTTCTCTGTGTTTATGAGTCTGTTTCTGTTTTGTTCATTTTGTTTTTCAGAGTTTACATACAAGTAAAACCGTATGGTAGTCATCTTTCTGATTATATACATAATGCCCTCCAGTCCATCCATGTTGTTGCAAATGGCAGTATTTCTTTCTTTTTTTAATAGCTGAATAATATTTCATTGTGTATATGTACCACCTCTTCTTTATTCATCCACTGATGGACACTTAGGTCGCCTCCACATCTCGGCTGTTGTGAATAATGCTGCAATGAACATAGGGGTGCATATATCTTTTCTAATGGATGATTTCATTTTCTTTGGGTGAGTTCCTAGAAGTGGTGTTACTGGGTCCTATGGTATTTCTGTTTTTAGTGTTTTGAGGATGCTTCATACTGCTTTTACATTCCCACCAGCAGTGTAGTAGTGTTGCGACCCTTCAGGGACTGAAGCAACACGCCCAAGGTCTTGATTCTTCTCTAGGCTTTATTGTCTAATCTCTCACGGCAGTTACAGCAGTTGTCGGGCAGCTCTTCTCCCTCCCGGCGGGCTCCCTTATATTCAGTCACCCAACCAATCCGGGACAGTATCATGCGTGACCTTTAAGCGGATAGGTGTCACGCGCCACTCTAAGCGGGCAGCACGAGCTGTGCACGGGTACGGAAGTCTGCTGGGCCAATCCCCAACAGGGAAGAGGGGAAAGGGTGGTGAGCAGGAAGCAGGCGCCATCTTTAGGGCGTTGTCCAGCTAGAGTGGGGCTCAGCCTCGGCCGTAGGCCGGGCCCCCACATAGTAGGAGGGGTCCCCTTTCTCCACACCCTCGCCAACACTTGTTATGTCTTGTCATTTGGATAATCGCCATTCTGACTGGTGTGGGGTAATATCTCATTGTGGTTTTGATTTGCATTTTCCTGAAGTTTAGTGATATGGAGCATCTTTTCATGTGCCTGTTGGTATCTCTATGTCTTCTTTGGAAAAAATGTCTATTCAGGTCCTCTGCCCATTTTCTAATAGGGTTAATTTGTTTTTTTGGTGTTGGGCAGATGAGTTCTTTATATATTTTGGATGTTAGACTCTTACTGTATAAATCATTTATGACTATATTCTCCCATCCTGTAGGTGCCTTTTTGTTCTGCTGATGGTGTCCTTTCTGGGAAGAAGGTTTTTAGTTTGATGTCATCCCACTTGTTCATTTCTGTTTTTGTTTCCCTTGCCTGAAGAGACGTATTCAGAAAAGTTACTAATGTCGATGTTCAAGAGTTTCTGCCCATGTTTTCTAGGAGTCGAATGACTTCAGGTCTTATATGTAGGTCTTCAATCCATTTCATGTTTACTTTTGTATATGGGCTTAGACAGTGATACAGTTTCATTCTCCTGCATGAAGCTGCCCAGTTTTCCCAACACCACCTATTGAAGAGACTGTCTTTTCTCCATTCAGTGTTGCCTCGCTGTTCTGGATTAATTGACCCCAGGGTGGGTTTATTTCTGGGCTCTTCTCTGTCCTGTTGATCTGTGTAGCTGGAGGTGCTATGTGGATACAAGTTCCCATGTAGGAAGACTTACCTGCTCTGTCCCTTTGCCAGTAGTCAGAGCCCGTCCATGTCCTTCTCCAGTGGCGATGACTTATGTAAAGCCATTTGCTCCTCTGATAATCCTGTCAGGATGCGAGCACTTCAGGCCGTGCAACAGAGTAGGATTAGGCTTGGACCTAGGTTTGTCCACAGGAACACCACAGGGTGGCCCTTCACCTGGTTCTCTTCCCTCAGAATCAGTGCTTATCCCCCTCTCGAGGCCCATCCTTGTCTTACCAGGACTACGGTTTCCTAGGTGACGTATGCTGTCCTCTCAGAGGCGACCATCCAGAGATACCCTTAGTCACAATAGCAGGAAAGCCAGATCAAAGGTGGGTCCTGGGTTCAGTCCCAACCTGCCCCTGATTCTCTACCTCATTGTTTTTCATCTGTGAAATGGAAGTGAATTGAGAGCGAAAATATTCCAGCAGAAGCTGCTGCAAATACTGTTTCAGTGTTCAACCACTTTGGAGCATGTCGACCACAGGAAGCTGACCCAGGGGGAGATTGCCCCTCAACCCAATAGGAATTGCCTTCTTGGAGGGCCATTAGGGTGTCTCTGCCATCAGCTGAAGGGCCATCCTGGTCCCAAAGGCTCCATGAGACTTGGAGTTGTGTGTTAGGGTGGGTCAGCCGCCCCCGGGCTGCCTGTGGGGTGCACTGAGCCAGGTCAGCAGCCTGTAGCCCAGAGTCCTGTCACCTGTGGACACAGGGCTGTGACTGAGCAGGTTGCCCATGTGCACCAGCTTCTAGGCCCATGCTGCCCATTACCTGCTGCCCAAGTTGGGATGTGCCCTAAGGCTCAAGTGTGTATGCATTTCAAAGGCTTAATTTAAAAAAAGAATATAAAAGTGTTGTTAATGATTTATGTTGATAACATTGAAATTACAGTGTTTGGGATATGTTCGGTTAAACGAAGCATATTCTTACAATTTCAACCTGTTTGGTTTTGTTGTGTTAAATGTGACTGCTACAAAGTTAAAAAGTCTGTATGGGGTTCATGTGTGTTTCTGTAGGACAGCTATGGTCTGGAAAGTTCAGAGCCAGATGTTTGGTCTTCTTTGAGGCAGTGTCTACATTGTGGGTGTGCATGTTTTATATGTTTATATGTTAAATGTTTCTTCCTTTCATTGTAATCGGGGCATGTATGTGATGGTCTCCCAGATTCTTACATGCTGACTCAAATCTGTTAGGCGTCAAGGAGGGGAACAGACCCCGAAGAACTAAAGGGGGTCGTGCATGGGGTTGGAAGGGCTGGGTCACCCACTGCCAAGTGCAGGTCGTGTCTGGGCCTCGAGCAGCAGGCACACATGAGGCTGGCCTGCTGGCCTTTTGGCTTCCTGGAGGAGGCTCCCATTGCCGAGCACCAGGAGTTTCCCCTGGCTCTGCTCCTTAGGAGTGTCCTTGGCTCACTGGGTTTTTAAGATGTGACCGAGAAAGGGGGATACTTGAGACAGCACCTCTCTCCTTTCTCTGCTGTGTCACTGTAAGGCCCAGGTGCTTCCATTGCTTTGTTCCCCAGCCCTGGGGCCAGTGACTGTGCCTGGCCACTTTTCCCTGAGACTGCCCCTCTCATGGGACGTGCTGTGTGGGGACCTGGGGTTGCCATCACCCCAGTGCCCGAGTAGGCCTAGAGCCCTCTGGAACCATGTACCCTTCCCTAATCTACCTAATTAATTGTCCACCAAGCCCTCATGATTCTGCATCCTGTATGCATTTCCCTGGGATCTGGCTTCTCCTCCCACCTGGAATACTGCAGACTGCCTCTGCTTTTGCCTCCCTGGTCTCCCCGGACTTTTCCCAAATTGCTCAGATTTGCCTCCTAACCCACAGCCCAGGTAACTGTAGGCTCCAGGGAGCCCCCCGCAACACCCCACGATTGGGAAAAGTTCTGGAATCCCCTCCCCTGTGCCTCAGCCTTGCTGCCTCCTCACCTGACAACCTGCCTGCTGGGCACTGCTCTCCTTTTGATTCCTGGCCCTCCCTGGCATGGATTCTGGACAGCCATGGAGGCCCAGCTGGGAGTGAGTGCCCCTGGCATCCTGCTGCTCCAGCATACACACCCCTCACGTGGGTCCTGATACCACTGAGGGCCGCCTCTCTGTTCCACTTTATTGGGTCTCGTGGTGCTGAGCTGTGATGATGAGTGGCCCTGGGGGGGGGTCATCCTCTTGGGGTCGGAGACTGTCAGCTCCAAGGAGGTGACTCAGGGCTGGAGGGCGATGAGGACGTGCAGTCTGACAGCACAGGCTTGGTGCTGCCGTGCTGTGTACACATGGTGTTCTGTTCTCGGGATGTTGATGGCCTCCTCTTTGGAGTGGGGGCTGTGCTGCCTGCGCCAAGGTGCAGTTGTGAGGATGGCTGGAGACTGAGCACTAGGCTCTGACAAGGGGGCCTTCCCACGCCCTCCTCCTCTGGCTCCTCCCTGCCCTGGTCAGGCGGCTTTCCCTCCTGTGCCGTGTGCCATGAGCCCGGCTCTGACTGCCCCTTCCCGCGGCAGGAGGAGCTGGAGCATCTGAACCAGGCCAGCGAGGAGATCAACCAGGTGGAGCTGCAGCTGGACGTGAGTGCTGCTGCTCCTCGCGCCCTCTGCGGGCTGGTCCCAGGGTCGGGGGCTGTCTGTGTTTCCCTCCCTTTTCCGGGGCTGGGACCCACACACATGCCTCCCCGCTGCCCATGACCCTATCCCTTCACCAGGAGGCCAGGACCACCTATCGGAGGATCCTGCAGGAGTCGGCAAGGAAGCTCAACATGCAGGGCTCCCAGCTGGGGAGCTGCATCGAGAAAGCCCGGCCCTACTATGAGGCCCGGCGGCTGGCTAAGGAGGTAGGCCGGCTGCCTGCTCTCTGGGCAGGCTGCATGCAGAGCCTGCCCTGGGCTCTTGGGCCTCTGCATGAGTGGGAGACAACACTTTTCTCTTTTCCCATCTCCCCTTCCCTTTAGTTCACATCTCTTTCCTTTGCTTCTCCTACCTTCCTTTACCCCTCCTCTTTCTTTCTATACAAATGTGCATTCACTGTTGACAGACTAATTGTAACTAAAATGAGAAGAAAGCAAAGTCACGCCAAATCCTACCAAGCAAATCCTACCAAGCACGTTTAATGATTTTTGTACCTGGGATTTGTTTCAGTCAAGTTCAGTGAAATGACAGACACAGAGACAACTGCCCTGAAAGACGAGTTGATTGCCTGCAACTCCCAAGAAGGGGTACATGCCGTGCGGGTCCCATGGAAAAACACCTGGGTCAGCCAGCAGGCAGAGGGCGCAAGGGGAGGCCTGGCCCGGAGCCTTCCTAGTGGCAGGCCGGAAGTGGGAAGGCCATGAAGGCAGTGCCCAGCAGGCTTAGGCCTGAGGGTGTGGTTTGGATGATTGGGGTGGGCTCAAGTTTCTGCGCCTGGCCCTGGGAGGTGAGGGTGGGGGGGTACTGGCTTGGTGTGGGACACCCAGGGAGAGGAGGCGGTGGCCTTGGATTGGTCGGTCTCCATCTGAAAATGTCCTCGCAGGGGGCTGGCCATGCTGAGGAGGGTCAGCAAGACACCACATGTCAGAGCGTCACAAAACGCAGACAATAAAAACATGATTAATACAGCAGATAACCTGTTTAGTGTTTTATAAATATCCTGCCAAAATAGGATTACACAGTATGTACTGTTTTTATTCCTTTATTTTACTTTGTGACATGGTTGCATGTCAGTAAATAAACATCCATGCCATCCTTTTTAAGAGCTGCTTAATATTTTCTTACATTAGATTACTATTATTGATTTAACCAGTTCCCTGTAACTGAAAACTTAGATTTATTTCCAGATTTTCTGTTGATGTGTGAATGAATATAGAATGACATACTGAATTTCTGTGAGCATGTGTCTGTTTTCTTCCGCTCACCCTCTGGACTGCGCAGGGAGGTCTTGGGTGTACTTTCTGTAAGATTCATCCATGTTGCTAACCACCTCTGGCTTAAAAGGTGTGGATTTCTGTTTTCCCTAAAACAAGGCCAGAGCCTTCTTTTCTTTTTTTTGCTATTTTTTAATTGATTTATTTGATATACAGTATTATATAGGTTCCAAGTATACAACATAGTGATTCAACAGTTATATACATTACTAAATCCTCACCCCAACTAGTGTGGTTACTATCTGTCAACGTAGAAAGATCATGATGGCCATTTTGACTATATTGATTCTTCCTATCCATGAGCACAGGATGTATTTCCATTTATTGTTGTCTTTAATTTCTTTTATGAGTGTCTTGTAGTTTTCAGGGTATATGTCTTTCACCTCCTTGGTTAGGTTTATTCCTAAGTATTTTATTCTTTTTGATGCAATTATGAATGGAATTGTTTTCCTGATTTCTCTTTCTGCTAGTTCATCATTAGTATATAGGAATGCAACAGATTTCTGTGTATTAATTTTATATCCTGCAACTTTGCTGAATTCAGTTATTCTAGTAGCTTTGGGGTGGATTCTTTAGGGTTTTTTATGTACAATATCATGTCATCTGTAAACAGGGACAGTTTAACTTCTTCCTTACCAATCTTGATGTCTTTTATTTGTGTTGTCTGATTCCATGGCTAGGACCTCCAGAACTATGTTGAATAAAAGTGGGGAGAGTGGGCATCCTTGTCTTGTTCCTGATCTTAGAGGAAAAGCTTTCAGCTTTTTGCTGTTATTAAGTATTATGTTGGCTGTGGGTTTGTCGTATACAGCCTTACTATTATGCTTAGGTACATACCCTCTATACCCATTTTGTTGAGAGTTTTTTCATGAATGGATATTGAATTTTGTCAAATGCTTTTTCATTATCTGTTGAGATGATCATGTGATTTTTGCTGCATCCCATGTATTTTAACCCTGTGTTTCTGTTTTCACTTGTCTTGATGTCATTTGATTTGTTCATTTATCAATTAACTATTTTAGAAGCATGTTGTTTAGCCTTCATGTTTTTATTTTTTGTTTTCTTCATGTAATTTCTTTCTAGTTTCATACCATTGTGCCCTGAAAAGATGCTTGATGCAATTTCAATCGTTTTGAATTTGTTGAGGCTCCTTTTGTGTCCTAATATGTGATCTGTTTTGGAGACTGTTCCATGTGTATTTGAGGAAGATGTGTATCCTGCTCCTTTGGGGTGGAGTATTTTGTAGATGTCTGTTAGGTCCCTCTGTTCTAGTATATTGTTCAGTGCCTCTGTTTCCTTATTTGTTTTCTGTCTGGATCTATTCATTGATATAAGTGGAGTATTAAAATCCCCTAATATGATTGTATTGATGTCTTTTTATCCCTTCAGGTCTGATATATTTAAGTATTCCTATATTGGGTGATAGATATTTATAATGGTTATATCCTGTCGTTGGACTGACCCCTTTGTCATTATGATATGTCCTTCTTTGACCCTTGTTACTTTGTTTTGAAGTCTATTTTGTCGAAGTACTTTTACTCCTGCGTTTTTCTATTGTTTGCCTGAAATGTCTGTTTCCATCCCTTCACTTTCAGTCTGTATATGTCTTTGGGTCTGAAATCAGTCTCTTGTAGGCAGCATATAGATGGGTCTTATTTCTTTATTCATTCTGCCAACCTGTGTCTTTTGATTGGTACATTCGGTCTATTCACATGTAAGGTGGTTATTGATAGGTATTTACTTATTGCCATTTTATTAATTGTTTTCTGGTTGTTTTTAATAGTTCCTCTCTGATCCTTTCTTCCTCTTATACTCTTCTCTTGCTATTTGATGGTTTTCTTGAGTGTTGTGCTTGGATTCCTTTTTTTCAAATTTGGGTGTATCTATTATAGGCTTTAGGTTTGTGGTTACCGTGAGGTTCATGATTTCCTAAATATTATTATTCCTCCTCCGCACTTCTTATATGTCATAATCTATGTCTTTTGTGTGTCCCTTTACTAATTTTGTGTATAATTGATTTTACTATTTTTGTGTTTTTATCTTTCTACTTGCTTAGTAACTGGTCTACCACCGTAAATTACTGTAGGTTTATTTTCACTGATGAAAAATATTTAGGCTTAAGAACATTTCCATTTATAGAAGTCCCTTTAATATATCCTGTAAGGCCATTTTAGTTGTGGTGAATTCTTTTAACGTTTCTTTATCTGGGAAACTTTTAATCTCTCCTTCAGTTCTGAACATAGACTTGCTGGGTAAAGGAGTCTGTGTTGTAGGTTCTTCCCTTTTAATACATTAAATAATTCATGCCACTCCCTCCTGGCCTGTAAACTTTCTGATGATAAATCTGCTGATGGCCTGATGGAGTTACCCTTACAGGCAACTGTCTGCCTCTAGCTGCTTTGAAGATTCTCTGTCTCTCATCTTTGTTATTTTAATTATTATATGTCTTGGTGTTGTCCTTCTGGGGTTCCTTTTGTTAGGAGCTCCCTGCACTTCCATGACCTGGGTGCCAGTTTCCTTTCCCAGTTTGGGGAAGTTTTCAGGTATTATTTCTTCAAAGAGACTTCTGATCCCTCTGTCTCTTCTCCTTCTCGGACCCCTATTAAGTGAATACTGTTTCCTTTGGGGTCATCACACAGCTCTCAGTATCTTCTCATTTTTAGTAATTATTTTCTCACTCTGTTCCCCAGCTTGGTTGCTCTGTGTTCTCTATCTCCATCACCCTGATTCTTTCCTGGCCTCCAGCAGTCTTCTCTGCATTCCCTCTATTGTATTTTTTATTTCATTTACTGTATTCTTTAGCTGTGCATGCCTTTTTTCTTTATTTTTCTCTCTCCACTCAATTCTAGCTGAGATCATCAGTTTTTTTCCCCAGGTCAGTGAGCATCTTTATCACTGTTACTTTCAATTATTTATCAAGAAGAACGGAGATCTCCCTTTCATTTAGCCCTTTTCCTGGTGTCTTGCTCTTTTATTGGGAACATACTCCTCTGCCTCATTGTGTCTGGCTTTCTGTGTATCTTCCTTTGAAGTAGACAGATGAGCTGTTCTTCCTGGTCTCTGTGAAGTGTCCTGCGCCGTGCAGGAGCTCAGTGGACTCAGCGTCTGCATCTCTTGTGGCCAGCCGCATTCTGCTGTTGGTGGCTCTGGGTGTGGCTGCCTTTATGCCTGTCTGCTGGCAGTAGCTGATCCTCACTGGTCGGCTTTACGTGCCTTTCGTGTGGTGTGAGGCCCTCTGCTGAGAGTCACCGTGGACAGGGCTGTCCCCTGCCTGCCGGTCAGCAGTGGCGGCCTGCTGCTGGGAAGAGTGTGCCTGGCGGGGACAGGCCAACGGGGATTTCCTCACGGGCTGCACCACCAGTGAGGCAGCTATAGAGCTTCAGAACTGGCTCCCACAGGCATGCAACCACTCGGGCTGAGGGGGAGGTGGGGAGGTGTGGTCTGCCCTCCGCCTGCCAGGTGACCATAGCTGGGTCAAGTGGGCCAAGCAGGGTGAGTGTGCAGGCAGCAGCACATTAGGACTGAGCCACCAGCGAGGGAGATGGGGCGTTTGGAGCTGGCCTCATGACTGGCTGACCTGGGGCTGAGGGTGGGCTGGGAAGGTGGCTGCTGTCCATTCTTCTCCCGAGGGAACTCCTTCGACCCTTCTGGCAGACCTCCAGCTGTTGGTAAACCTTTCAAACTACAGTCTCATTGTTGGGTCTCGGTGAGATGACAGAGCTTGCCTGTCTTCCCCAAGGGACAGGAATACCGGCTGCCCCAGAGTGCCCCTGCTCCCCCTGGCGTCAGCCCCATTTGTTACCACAGCCCAATGCAGTGTGGCCTGTGCTCCCACAGATCTCCAGGGCCAGGCCAGGGGTGTGAGGTTCCTGAGCATCCGCTGCCTCCCTGCCCAGTTCTCCCCCTCTGCCTGTGGGATGATGAGTTGTGGCTGTGCCCTGGGCCCTCAGTGCGGCCTCTCCTCCTCCCCAGGTGGAGGTGGGCTGCTCTGCAGTCTCAGGTTGTTTCCAGATTCGTTGTATTTGCCACAGTTTCTTCCTCAGTGTGCCTGTGGGAGGAGGTTTCCATCTGCCTGTACTCTGCCACCTTCCCCACTGGCTACCTCGAGCCTTTGAAAATGCCATATTTCATATACTCTCCACTGGAAATGTTATTTTTTTCAGTCTTTATTTCTACATTTAATTATTTCTTAGGCCATCTGCATACAGAGTATCTCTTATGGAATGTTACCTCTGTGACATTTATCCTTAGT
The DNA here is from genome assembly GCF_040802235.1 of Manis javanica. Lineage (NCBI taxonomy): Eukaryota > Metazoa > Chordata > Mammalia > Pholidota > Manidae > Manis > Manis javanica. The sequence continues at coordinate 30,965,433 of NC_133169.1, read as the reverse complement.
CAGTTTGGGAGTGCAGCTGGTGTACATGGGCCTCTCTCTCCGCCTTGTCCTTGCCCAGGACAGGTCTCCATGGGTGGCCAGTGGTCCTCGGGCCCCTGTCCTGATGGCCTTCTCCCCACAGGCCCAGCAGGAGACCCAGAAGGCAGCACTGCGGTACGAGCGGGCTGTGAGCATGCACAATGCTGCCCGGGAGATGGTGTTCGTGGCTGAGCAGGGTGTCATGGCAGACAAGAACCGGCTGGACCCCACGTGGCAGGAGATGCTCAACCACGCCACCTGCAAGGTGAGGCGGGCAGTGCCAGCAGTCCCCTCTGCAAGTGCCGTCACTTTGCTCTCCCTCCTCACCAGCTTCCTTCAGCTTTGCTGTTTCAGGCACAACCTGTTCTTGCTCTCTGCCCTGTTTGGCCTCCAGGGCTTCCCTCATGTATTTTCTTATGACTTAGAATCTCTCTCTAGGCTCTTCCTGACCTTTGCCTCCAGATGTGGGACTAACCTGAACAGTCCACCCCTGCTGGGTGCTCTGGATTCAGCTCACATTTCATTACATTTGGCTGTTTTCAGGATCATTTTCCTTTCTCTGGCCAGTGCACCTTGAACTTTGAAGTATAACTTGTGTATCATTTCCAAGCTACTCCGAGGGGATCAGGGAGCAAAGTACCCCAGGTGGCACAGTCGGCCTCCATGCCCGTGGAGGAGGCAAGTGTCCTAGTGCATCTGGGCTCCTAGGACAGCACAGCACAGGCCGGGCAGCGTAAACAGCAGGTGTTCTTTCTGCAGTTGGGAGGCGCAGAAGCCACATTGAGACCCAGGCTGACTTGGTGTCCTGGGCCCATTTCTGGGTTCCCAGAAAGCTGGTTGTCTTTGGCATGGCCTCAAGTGGTAGAGGGGGTGTGAGGAGGGAGCTCCCAGGATCTCTTTTATAAGGGTTCTGATCCCAAGCTTGAGAGATTCCCCCTCATAACCTAATCACCTCTCCAATACCATCAACTTAGGGGTTAAGATTTCAACACAGGATTTTTGGGGGGCATAAACACTTAGTGTCCAGCAGTGCCTGCTGCCCAGGGGGGTCGTGCCTCAGTTCATGTGCTCTGTGGGCCAGGCCCATGGCCTCCCTCTAAGCGAGCCCACAGAGGAGAGCGCAGCATGGGGCGAGGGCTGCTGAAGTGGTGAGGCTGTGTGCGCACCTGCCCAGGGTGTGCTGAGGCCAGACCCTGGCGCTGGTGGGCGATGTGGCTGCAGTGCCTGGGAACCTCAAGACCCAGCGCACTGCTGGGCTCCCCACGCTGGGGTCCCTCCTACCCTGAGGTCAGCGGCTGGGGTAGATATGCTGTAACTCATGGCACCTCCTGCAGGCACAGAGCTGAGTGGTAGGGGATGTGGACGAGGACCACTGCCCTCTGTGTCTCGGAAGCTCAGGGTCCTCTCCAGGCTGTGCCCACAGTGGAGCTCCCCCAGGGTGACGTTTGGATCGGCAGCCTGGGGCAGATGACAGGCAGTGGTGTGGGTCCCAGCTCAGGGCTGTGCGTCCTCTGCCGCCCTCGGGCCAGGTCAATGAGGCGGAGGAGGAGCGGCTTCGTGGCGAGCGGGAGCACCAGCGGGTGACGCGGCTGTGCCAGCAGGCTGAGGCGCGGGTCCAGGCTCTGCAGAAGACCCTCCGGCGGGCCATTGGGAAGAGCCGCCCCTACTTTGAGCTCAAGGCCCAGTTCAGCCAGATCCTGGAGGTAGCGGAGCAGGCGGCAGGGGAGGGAGGGTGGGTGGGAATGAAGGTCTGGGAGGAGGCCCTGCAGGGCCGAGCCCAGGTCAGCAGAGCAGGATTGCTGGGGAAAGGGGACCCTGGGAAGGGGGGCCCCGGGGGTGGGCGCCGCAGGTGTGCAGTGGGTGGTGAGCAGGACCAGGGCTTGGAGAAGAGACCCCATCCAGAGTGCTAAGTGGGCTTGTGAGATGCCCAACTCCGGGCCCGAGAAGCTGCCCAGAGGGTCACCTGCTCTGTCCCCTCTGCAGGAGCACAAGGCCAAGGTGACAGAGCTGGAGCAGCAGGTAGCCCAGGCCAAGACCCGCTACTCGGTCGCCCTGCGCAACCTGGAGCAGATCAGTGAGCAGATTCACGCCCGGCGCCGGGGTCTTCCCCCTGGGCCTCCTGGCCAACGGCGCTCCTCCCCCGTGGGTGCCGAGGCTGGGCCTGATGGCAGCGAGGACGGGGACAGCGGGATCTTGGAGGGAGCTGACGGAGGTGGCCTGGAGGAGGGTGGCGGCCTGGGGCCCGGGCCCGGCCCTGACACAGACACGCTGAGCCTACTGAGCCTGCGCACCGTGGCCTCAGACCTGCAGAAGTGTGACTCCGTGGAGCACCTGCGGGGCCTCTCGGACCATGCCAGCCTGGATGGCCAGGAGCTGGGGCCCCGGAGCAGCGGACGAAGGGGCAGTGACAGCGGGGGCCGTGCAGGCTGCCACCAGCGCAGCATCAGCCTGTAGCTCCGTTCGGCGTGGCTGGTCGTCTCTGTCACTGGCCTGGCGGGCAGGGCAGGCCCCGCGCCCTCTCCTGGGGTCTGGCTTCCCCAGGTGAGGTCAGGCTGGCCAGCTGAGTCCTGCCTGCGCGGCTTCCCACCCCGCACCCGCACCCCCACCCTTCCGTGCAGGTGGCAGCTCTTTGCCTTATCCCTTCAGAGGGCTTGTGTCTGGCGCTTACATCTCCCCTTGCCCTGCTGGCTGCCCACAGTCTGTCTGATGCCCTCTGCTGTTTCTCCTTCCAGGGTCTGGCTTTTTCCTTCAGGGAACTTAGTCTAGGAGGCACAGCAAAGCCTGTCAGGGTGGATGCTAGGCCCTCAGCTGCAGGAACTCCAGGTACCCTTCTCCCGGGGCTCCCTTGGGCTGCTTCAGAGCCCTCCTGGCCACCCTGCGTCCCGGGCCTCTGTCCCATCCTGTGGGTGGCCTGTCGGATGTGCTGTGGAAGACACTCAGCACTCCCTCGGGACCTCAGCCACTTTGCTATGTGTGCCCCAAAGCAGGACGTGAAGGATGGTGGTGTCAGGAAAGGTGAAACCGCCCCAGTGTCAGCATCGGGGACACTCCCCAGTCCGTGCAGGCTCCCGAGTGCATGGTGGTTCCCAGATGGGCTGGGCCCTTAATGCTGCCAAGGTGCTAGTGGGTCTCCAGCAGGGCCCATGTCGGGGGTTGCACTGAGGGCCTGATGGCTGAGGCCTTTGCTGTCTCTGCTGCAGTCAGGTTCACTCTTCTGGGACGAGGAACTGAGGATGCCGGCCGACTCTCAGTGACCTCCTCTGGTGGAGTTAGGGAATCTGGTGCTCAACTGCTGTCCCTTGCTCTTCCCTAAACCAAACAATACCTACTCCCGGACCCCATGGGGGGTGCTCCAGTCTGGCTGCTGAGTCTGCTGATGTGCAGACAGGTTGGCTGGTTTGAAGGGCCCCACTTGCCACTGGGAGCAAGCAGTGTGTCCAACCTGTGTGGGTGGAAAGTGGGGAAGCCACACTGGATCTGGGTGCCTTGGGATAGCCAGTCCTCCGTCCTGCCCCATCCCTGGGGGAGTGAGAGCTGGGCCTTGGGCAGGAGAGCTTGTGCCCAGGCTTGTGCGCTGCTGCCATCGGCTGGGAGGGGTGTGCCTTCACGTGCAGGCGCCTCTCATAGGTCACGATGAGAACCGCCGGGTTTGAGGTGGCCATGGGTGTAGGGAAGCAAGGAGGAATTGGATGAGTGTGCGTGCATGTGCTGGTGTGTGTGTGGGTAAAGGGTCTGCCATTGGTTTTATTTAAATAAAATAGTTTATGTATGTAGCAGTAATGCTTGCTGTCCCTGTCAGGAGGGAGGGGCAAAGGGGTGATGGGGGAGGAGCAACTGGAGCAAACTGGTGCGGGGGGGCCTTTCAGTCTAGTCAGGGCAGAGGACAGTCCCCCACTGCTGCTTGCGGACATGGAGGGGTCTGCGGGTGGAGTGGGCATTGTCAGTGCTGACCCTGGACATGAGCATGAAGGAAGGGTAGGACATAGATTTGTGGGATTTAGCAAATAAATATGCAGGAAACCCAGTTAGACTTGCATTTCAGATAATGAATTTTGCGCCCTGCAACATTTAGGACATACACTAGGTTATTTGTCATCTGAAATTAAAATCTTACATAAAAGGTGACTCTTAAGGGCTTGACCTGTTACGGGGTGGAAGGAGTATGAAATGTGTGGACCCACAGGCTATGAAACATCTGGGGAGGGCATGGAAACTTCAGAAGCTATGTAGTGGAGAAGGAGCCCCACCAGGGGTGTGCCTGCATGCAGAGCCTGGTGAGTTGGGGCATCAACCAAGGGCTGGAGAAGGTGCTGCCGGGAGGGCAGGAGAACCACTGGAAGTCTGATGGGAAGTAAGTATGCTGAGGACCCTGAAAGGGTGGGAGGCCAGACGACAGATGGGCGGTCAGGAGCCACCACGTGCATGCTGTGCGCTTTGGCAGGTGTCCAGGTGCGAGGCCTTTCATGGCCTGACTTTTCTGAGAGGTAAGTGTGACAGGCCAATGGGTGCCCGATACTTCTTTCATCACGGAAAGAGCAACTGTGAGTGCACCACCCGCGTCCTTAGGCAGGTGGGCCCTCTGAGAGGACGCCCCAGTATCCTGCCCCTTGGTAGTGTGGGACTTGAAAGGCTCCTGGCATGGAGGAGCCCTAGCGAAGAAGGGCTGGCTATGCCCCAGCTCCCTTGCAAAATCACCTGCTGGATAGGAGTGGGGCCATCTCTCGTGGGGCCAGTGGTGTGGAAGACAGCTGCGGGAAACGTGCCCCAGGCGTGTCATGGCAGTGGATGGCGCTCACGCATTGACCCCATGTGCCGGGCACAGGCGGTTCCCCATCAGCGTCCACGGCCCTCTCACGGGCAGGTGGTGGTGCCACGTGCGATTTCAGGTGGAATGTGGGCGCGGTGGGGGTGCCGTTGGCGTTCAGGAAGCCTTACTGGGGTGAGCTGAGAACGGTAGGGCGAAGGGATTTCGGAGTGAGTAGGTGAGGGGCTGAGGAGGTGGCGTGGTGAGGTGAGGTGCGAGGGGGTGCGGTCGGGATGGTTGGGTGGGAGGAGAGGCGAGGCGACGAGGAGCGGGCCGTGGCACCTCCCGGTTGCTGTGCCCGTCCCGTCACCCGCCTCTCAGAGCGCGGGGTTCCGAGCTGCGTCCGCCGCAGGTGAGGGACTGGGCCTCAGTCTCCGTGCGCGGAGCTGGAGCGCAGGAGACGTGCGCTTGCGCCTCCCTCCGGCCGCGCTGAAGCTGCATGGGCTCCCTGGGCCCCGCGACCCGGGGCTGCAGCCCTGGGGGCCCGCCTCCGCGTGCCCAGCGGGAGCTGTCGGCCGCAGTGCCCGTGGCAGCTCGGCAGCCCCTCCCGCGAGAGGCCCCGGCTGTCGTGTCCCTGCCCGTCGGCAGGGGGCGGCCCGCCCCGTCCCGGGAGCCCGCCCGCCGCGCTCCTCCCACTCGCGGCCGCTCCTCGCCGCAGACAGGGCGCTGCGGCTGCCCCGCTGGAAGCGCGGGAGGACACGGGCCTCGGCGTGGCCCCCTTAGTGGGGACGCTCCACAGCACCGACGAAAGCACCTCTGTATTCAGTTCACCTGCCACGTCGGAATGGCTCTTTGTTTTTTCTGAATTGAGTTAGTTTAAAAATATATATATTTCAAGGACACATAGAATGTGGCAGACAAATAAGGCAGAATCTGAAAGACAGGCAGATTGATCTGGAAGCAAAAGGAGAGGGGCGTGGGAGAAAGCGCTCTTCGCCTAGAGAACCCGTAAAAACTGGAGGAAGTGAGAGGTGAAGACAGGTGGGGAAGATGCGAGCGCCCGCCGGAGGGAGGGACCGCAGAGATAGGGGGAGGAAACACCTCCCGGGGACCAGCTCATGGCAGGAAGGGTGCTCAGGGCGCCAGGACAACCGAGCACAGGCCATATTTAGAGCCCTTTTCTTATCTTGTTCTTTCTCAAGGTTCCTAGGTGTGGGGCTATTCCCGGAGCTGCCAGAATTCTGCAGCCATCTGACAGGCAGAAATTTATGGCTGTGATGTCAGGGAAACCACTGATAAACCTTATTTCAGACGTGCCCCACCCTCCGTTGGCTCCAATACTGTTTGATATCCAATCACAGGAAGCCAGATCCTGTGAGTCGAGAAACAGAATCCAACTGAGTGGACTGTGGAGACTTTAATGGCCTTACCCCATGCTCCATGAGCCGGGTGGCATCCCTTCTAGCAGACAGGAAGGAGTTCTGAGGAGCGGAGACGGGACAAGGAAGCCATAGAAGGGGGCAGCACTCTGGCCGTGGCAGGGGCGCCCTCTCCGGGAGATGTGTGCGTCCATCGTCCCTCCGGGACGGGCGACCCCTCCGGGCTCACAAGGCCATTCCAGGACTTTCAGATTCCATTCCTGAGGGAGGCACAAACTGTAATTAAGGAAGGTGTTGTTAACAAAGAAAATCACAGGCCCCAAATGATGTTCACTATGCTGAGCCAGGTCACCAAACCGGGGCTTACTATCTGACCTAATGGCAGTGTCAGCCTCCCCCAGAGACACGGTCCGCTCAGGAATTTCTGGGTCTGCCGCAGTGAAGTGACTGTTGCATGGGCCTCTCCCTCCCCCAAAGAGAACCAGGGCATCTGCAGAAGGCCCCCATGCTCCGCCTAAGGAAAGGTGGCCTTGCCTGGGACAATCCCTCTTTCTCCTTTGCTAATAACTCCTTGCTCCACCTTCTTCCTATAAAATCTTCCATTTTGTACAATGTGGAGCATCTCTCTACTGGCTAGACGGGATGATGCCTGATTCAGGCTCACTTAAGCCATTTAGATCTTCAGATTTACTTGGTCGAATTTTGTTTTTCAACAGTATTAAGTCTTGGTGTGGTGAAGTGGGGCTTAACATAAGTGACTCCACTGTGGGCTTGTCTTCTTTTTAGCAGAGTGAACTTGAGACATAGGCAGGGTCCATGGAGGTCATGGGAAGTGCTTGCCATCCTAGAAAGTACTTGCATTTCTTCTTGGAAGCCGCCATCCTATTACTAGGTAGAAGAGGACTGGGGGTTTGTGCCTTAGGATGCACCCAAAGACTTCTTGGCACCATTAATTCCACGAGGATTTGTGTCCCTGGAACCCATCCAGAGCTTAACAAGCCACTCTTTAATCCAAATAATGTTGTTGTCTTGAGGACTTGTGGGTCCCGAGAACTGCAGGCTTCTTGGTGCTTTCTTGTTGTTATGAGCAAGAAAGTCCCCACAGTGAAAGGAGACAAGAAACGTTTGTTTCTCACCCACCCTCCAAGCGTGCCTCAGTCCGGAGGTATCGCTCAGAGACCTGTCCCAGAGAGTGCACATTTAAAACCCTGGTTCCTGAAATGTGTTCACAGTTCTCCAGACCAGCAATGGGAACACCACCTGTGTGGGCTAAAGCTGACCACCAAATGAGGGACCTCTAAATTTTCTATTTTTTTTATTGAAGTATAGTTGATATGAAATATTATGTTGGCTTCAAGTATACAACACAGTGATTCAAGAGTTACCCATGTTATTAAATCTATGTTGACAGTTACTATCTGTCAACATAGGAAGATGTCACAGAACCATTGGCTATATTCTCCATGCTGGTGAGTATACTATTGACATTATGATTGAGGTTTTGTGTCTCTTTATCCCCTTCCCCTGTTTAACCCACCCACCTACCTCAGCCCATCCTCCATGGTAACCACCAGTCCCTTCTCCCTGTGAGTCTGCTGCTATTTTGTTCATTTTGTTTTTTGTTTTTAGATTCCACATAATAAGTGAAATCATATGGTATTTGTCTTTCTCCACTTAGTATATTTCACTGAGCATAATACCCTCTATGTCCATCCATGTTGTTACAAATGGTGGGATTTCTTTCCATTTTATGACTGAATAATATTCCATTGTGTATATGTACCACATATTCTTTATCCATTCATCTGTTGATGGACACTTAGGGTGCTTCCATATCCTGGCTATTGTAAATCACATGGCCATAAACATAGGGGTGCATATACCTTTTCAAATCAGAATTGTTGTCTTTGGGTAAATCCCAGAAGTAGAATTACTGGGTCATATGGTATTTCTACTTGTAGGTTTTTTGAGAAACCTCCATACTGCTTTCCACAGTGCCTGCACCAACTTACATTCCCACCAAACTGTAGGAGGGCTCCGCTTTTTCCACATCCTCATCAATGCTTGTTATTTCTTGTCTTTTGGATAGTGGCCATCCTGACTGGCATGAGGTATTTCTCATTGTGGTTTTGATTTGCATTTTCCCTGATGATTAGCAGTGTGGAACATCTTTTCATGTGCCTATTGGCTGTTTGTATGTCTTCTTTGGAAAAGTGTCTGTTCAGGTCCTTTGCCCATTTTTTAATTGGATTATTTGTATTTTGGGTGTTGAGGTATTTGAGTTCTTCATATATTTTGACGTTAACCCCTCATTGGATAAATCGTTTACACATATATTCTCCCATACTGTAGGATGCCTTTTTGTTCTGCTGGTGGTGTCCTTTGTTTGCTGTGCAGAAGATTTTTAGTTTGATATAGTCCCACTTGTTCATTTTTTATTTTGTTTCCCTTGCCCGAGGAGATGTGTCTAGGAAAAATTACTTGCTTATGTTTCAAGAGATTTTTGCCAATGTTTTCTTCTAAGAGTTTTATGGTTTCATGTGTTACATTCTGGTCTTTGATCCATTTCAAGTTTACTTTTGTGGATGGAGTTTAGACACTAATACCGTTTCATTCTGTTGCATGTATCTGTCCAATTTCCCCAACACCCGTTGTTGAAGAGGCTGTCTTTTCCCATTGTATTTTCATTTTAATTTATTGCATATTAATTGACCTCCATTTTTCTAAGACTATGTGTTGAAGGTTTCATTAACTCTGGGAGTCTAAAAATGGCCACCTGTGAAAACCTAAACTATCTAATACCATCTGCGAATTAGGTTACAGGCTAAATAATTGGCATGTGAATTCCTGCTGAATGATTGTAAGAATGTCTGCCCTTCCCCTTAATCTCCTTCAGTGTCAGGACATACATCATCTACTCTAAGTCTTTTCTTACATTGCGTATCTCATGTATGTGAAATGCGCCCCTGTGAAGTTCTGTCTTTCTTGTCTGTCTGCTTGAGCTTGTAAAACTGTTGTATGACTCGGGCCTTTGGAACATTTCTCCTGCCTGCCCACAGGGGTTACACTTTCCCAGGCTTAAGTTCTCACTTTGGCTCACATAAACTGCTTTTATGTCAAGCTGAGTTTCATGAACTTTTCATTGACAACTGGAAGTTCTGAGAAATGCACATTCTCAGGTTGCACCCACTCCTGAGGTAGTGGGTCAGAAACTCAGGGGGGGAGGAGTCCAGCACCTGTTTATCAAGCCCTCCATGTGAGTGGTGCTCACTGGCGTTCAAGCAGGTATAGAGGGTGTGGTAAATGATATGGGGCTCTTAAGGCTTAGCACTTCGCTCACCTTTTATTGGCTAAATCAGGTCACCCAGCCCAACTTTAAAGAAGTGGAAAGTGCAGTCTTACCATGTGCCCTGGAAGACGGAGTCCAGGGTATTTTAGGCCATAGACTTGAAAAAACACCATGAACATTATCAGGGGAGATGGTAGAAACTAGGGTTTGCTCTTTCTGTTTTCAGAATGAATGTCTGAAAAATAGAGCCTTTGACACATAAGCAAGATGGTATTAAATTTCTTGACTTCATCTGTTAGGCCAAACTACCATCCCCCAACTGCTTTATACATACCTGTCTACCATGCATGGTCTCTGAGGTCCAAACAAACCCCATACATTGCCTCTGGGGCACTAAGTGGCTTCATCTAGTCCATGCCTCTGAGGCCATCATTTCCACAAATCACATAGGACCATGGGTGACATGCAGTCTGACTGAGCGTGTCCGGGGTGGGGTCCGAGCCCCTGAGCATCTGTACCACACTCTGCAGGGGCCACAGCACTGCGTTCACCAATCACCAAACCCCCTGGCAGCAAGGAGCCTGGCCTGATAACCGTTTTTGGCTTTTGTGATACTGAGATTAACACACACACACACACACACACACATGAACACACTTCATCTGTTCCTGGCATAGAATTCCTAAAAATTTTGGAATTTCTTTGGTACTACAAGGTGTCTTTTGTTATGTTAATGAGGTTGTTGTCAGGCAGCTGCATCAGTGGGGTCTCTCCCTGCTTTTTGGGTCGAACCTCAGCCTGGATGGCTGATGGTTCTCAGCTCTGATGGGGAAAGAATTCTCTACCAGGTCTGACGAGTGCAGGAAAGGAAGGAATTCATTAAAGCGAGAGTAGCCGCAAATGGCAGCAGCCAGGCAGGCAGCGGAGAGCAGGGAAGGGCAGAGGGAGGGAGGGGAAGCTCACTGAGCTGCTTGGCACAGGGCAGATGCCCTGCCCATTCCAGAAGCCAGGTCACCTGGCGCCCAGTGTCCCCTTGGATCTGCACGGCGTGGGGACTGGGTCCCTTCCACCCCAGGACTGGGGAGAGCCGCAGAGCACGGATGGAGTGAGAGTATGTTCTGAGAACTCTACTTCCCTACTGGTCTGAAATAAAACAGGGAGGGAGAAAAGGATTGCCTTGGGACTGCAGAAAGAAGCTGAGTGCAAAAGCCAGTAACAGACACCTCCAGAGGTGGAGGTCGAAGAGGTCTTGCCTTTATCAGGGAAAAGAGTCCAGAGACAAGTGCAATAGGCTTACACACAGAAAGTTTATTTGGTTAAGTAAGACAGAACACACTCAGATGGAAGTGTGGGCAACCTCAGGAGGCACGCTTTCAGGTTCAGGGTCTGGGGTTTTATATGGCCTTTTGGGTAGGGCTCAGCATAAGGCATGATGCATACAGGTGATTCATGATTCCTTTGAAGTTTTGTCTTAAGAACAGGGTTATTCAGATGACACTGCTGACCTAGATCTCAGCATTCTTTAACCACATAGTTTATTTGCACATTAGAGGTATATCTCCTGTACCAGTTACAAAATTACTTAATTGATTAAGGGTATAGAAGAAGAGGAAGAACAGCATATAGGTTAAGTTAAAGAATAAGCTGGGCCTTTTTCACAGCTAAGATTTTACAATGGCATGACCCTTGTCCCATGTCCCTGCGTCTATCTCAAGGTGATTTTTGGAAAGCCCCTAGGTAACCTAAGGCTGTTAAAGGAACCATCCAGGTGACTAGAGGGTTGGAACTTTTAGTCCGTCCGCCCTCACCCCCAAAGCCTGAGAGGAAAGAGGGACTGGAAATGGAGTACAATCACTGATGGTCAAAGATTTAATCCATCATGCCTATGTTATAAAATCTCCATAAAAGCCCAAAAGGATGAGTTTGGAGAGCTTCTGGGTTTGGTGAATATGTGTAGATTTGCCCAGAAATCATGGAAGCTTCTTGCCCCTTCCCATATACCTTGCCCTCTGCATCTCTTCCATGTGGCTGTCCCTGAGTTATACCCTTTTGTAGTAAACTGGTAATTGAGCAAGAAATGTCTGAGTTCTGTGAGTTGCCCTAGCAAATGTAAAAATGAATAAAGGAAGCCTAACTCGCCATGGAGCAGGGAAGCCCTGACAGAGGGAGCACCTGTGCATGGACCACCCACTGCAGCCTCCATGACCAGTGGGAAGAAGGACGATGGTTCTCACCTTGACAAGGGAAGATACTTCTCATGTAGGAATTTTATCTCCTGCTTGTAAGAAAAAGAAGAAGGTCTTTCCCTGCCCTAGGAATAACACTGCAAAATATGCCCAGGGAATTTGTCCCTCACAGCCTACTCTCCAGGGAAAAGACACCCCTCAGAGCTTGCCCCACCTGGGGAAAGGGTATTTCTCCCACTCCAGTTGCCTCTGGCTTTTCTGTCTCACCCAAGGAGGGAGGGTATTGAAGTTAGAAAAGAGGAAGTATTTGTGAAGGTCACAGGCCTACCAAAACACTGACTGTTCTGGACCATCACAGACTGCTTCTCCCGTACATCTTGCCACCAAACCACCCCGGCTCCAGTACAGTAAGTGTGGCTTACAGTTTAAAGAGCTTCAAGACACAGAGTCTCTCTGAGGAGGGTTGCTTAGGGAAGCCCAAAGTAATAGAGGTCGCAAAAATAAGAAACTAGTGGAATTTGAAGCCTCTAGTATCTATACATTTAGAATGCATTAAATAAAACCCAACTTCAAAGCCCACAGCATAGCCAAGTTAACACAATTCCTCAAACAAAGGGTTTACCTCAGTTTCTGTTACCAAAGAAAACATTTTCTGCTTTCTCTAGAAAATTACAAGTCATGCCAAAAGGCAAGAAAGAAAACATAATCTGAAGGGACAAAATGAGCATCAGATCTGGACTCATATGTCAGAATTATCAGACAGGTAACTTAAAATATCTATGATTAGTATGTTAAGGGCTCTGGTGCAAAAAGTAGGCAACATGCAACCACAGATGGATAATGCAGCAGAAAGAAGGAAACTTAAGAAAAAACAAAACATTATGCTTGAAATCAAAAAGAATATAACATATGAAGAATGGCTCATCGGTTGTGTTGAATGGCTAAGGAAATATGATCTTGAAGGTACATCAGTAGGACTTCCCAAGTTGAAATGCAAGAAAAATGGAATAGAAAAAAAACCCACTCAAAACATGTAAGAACTGTGGGGAAATTTTAAGAGGTGTAACATATGCATAATTGGAATGCCCAAAAGAGGAGAAAGACAGACTGCAGCAAAGTAAGTGTTTGAAGTAATAATGGCCAAGAACTTTCCAAAATTAATGACAGGCACTAAATCACAAATCCAAGAAAGTCAGAGAACACCAAGTAAAATAAATACCAACAATACACTTAGACATCATATTCAAATTTCAGAAAACCAAACAGGAGAAACTTTTGAACAAACTCAGAAAAAACACCCAGAAAAACAACTATTATGCTTATAGAAGAACAAGGCAAATAATTACAGTAGACTTTCCATCTGAAACCACACAAGCAAAAAGAGAGTGGGGCAAAGTATTTCATGTGCTGGAAGACAAACATTACCTAGAATTCAATATCGACAAAGTTATTCTTTCAATGTACAGTATCGGGAGTATAATTAATAATTATTGTAGTAACTCTCTGGTGACAGATGGTAGCTAAATTTATCATGGTGAGTACTTAGTAATGTATATAAATATTGAATCATAATGTACACCTGAAATGAATACAATATTGTATGTAAACTACATAAAGACTCAGACAACCAAAGCTGAGGAGATTCATCACCAGCAGACCTACCTTGCAAGAAATGTTAAAAATATTTTGTTGAAGTAGAAGGAAAATGACACACGATAATGAAACTTGGATCTATATAAATAAAGGGAGAGCACTGTAGGAGATATATATTAAATTAAAATAAAATATTTTATTGTACTTTATCTAAAAGATAACCATTTGTTTAATAATAGTACCACCATACTGGGTGATTAAGCATGTGGATAACTCTGTTATCCATATTCCTACATTATGTATAAAGGGGAATTGTGTCAATGTGAAGGTATACTTTAATTAAACAGGTATATTTTAATTTATGTATCAAAAACTACTTTTTAAAAAAAAGTAGTAGAAATGATATGTTAAGTTAGGAGACAAAATGACATCATATCAAATGCTCAGTTAAACTAGAGAGGGCAGGTAAAGAAGCCTCTGGTGATGAATAGAAAAAGGCACAAACATAGTTGATATTAATTCAAATATGTCAGTAATCACTTTAAATATGAATGATCTTAGTACACCAATTAAAAGACCAAAATGTCTTTTGGATAACAGAACAAACCAAAATATGTATCTACAAGAAACCCCTTTAAATATAAAGACTTTGTTAGGTTTAATACAAAGGTTGCTAATGTTGATCTAATGAAAATGGGTGTAGTTTTATTACTTTTAGATAAAGGAGAATTCAGAACAATAAAAATTATCCAGAATAAATAGAGGTACCACATAATGATAATGGGTACAGTTCTCTAAGAAGGCAGCAGTGTTAAAAATGTATATGTAACAAAAGCGTGTCAAAATATGTGAAACAAAAGCAGGTAGAACTCAAAGAAGAAACAGACAAACCCACTCATTGTGACTGAGATCCCAGGACCTCTCATCAGTAAGTGATAGATAAAGCAGGTAGAAAAATCAATGAAGATATAGCTGGCTTGAATAGTACTATGAATTGACCAGATCTAATTGGTATTTACATAATACTCCAAAGTATTTCCCCAAAGAGAAAAACTATTTACACAACTCCATCTATTCACAAATAGACCACATTCTGGGTCCTAAAAAGTACCTTTCCAGCAACTCCACTCCTGGGCATATAGCCAAAAGAATTAAAAGTGGGATCTTGAAGGGAGCCTCTCACACCCATATTCAAAGTAGTGCTCTTCACAACAGCCAAGAGGTGGAAACACCCAGATGTCTGCTGACATATGAATAGATAAACAAAATGTGGCTTATATGTACAATGGAATATTACTCAGCCTTGAAAATGAGTGAAGTTCTGACCCCTGCTACAACATGGATTAACCTCAAGGATATTATGCTAAGAGAAATAAGACAGTCACAAAAAAAGAAAAACTATATGATTCTACTTAGGTATCTAGAGTAATCAAATTTATAAAAACAGAAAGTAGAATGGTGGTTTCCAAGGGATGGAGAGAAGAGAAAGTAGGGAATAGTTATTGAACAAGTATAGTTTCAATGAACAGTTTTACAAGATAAAAAAGTTCTGAAGATTAATTGAACTGTACATTTAGAAATGGCTAAGATGGTGACTTTTATGTTATATATTTTTTCTCACAATAAAAAAGTATCTTAACAAATCTGAAAGAACAGAAATCATACAAAGTGTGGCCTCAGGCCACAGTAGGATTGAATCAGTGATCAATGACTGGAAGCTGGGAAATCCTCATACATTTCAAAATGAAACAAAACGCTTTTGAATAACCAATCAAGAAGTCTAAAGAGAAGTCAAATTTTTTGAAATAAATGAAAATAAAAATACAATTTATCAAAACTTGTGGGGTGTAGTGAAAATACTGCTTAAAGGGAACTTTATAGTATTAAATGCATGTGAAAAAAATCTGAAATCAATAACAAGTTTCTTCCTTAGGAAACTAAGAAAGACAAGCACTTAAAACCTAAATTAAGCAGAAGAAAAGGAAAAATAAAAATTAGAACAGAAATCCATAAAATTAAAAATTGAAACAATAGAGAAAAATCAATGAAACCAAAAGCTGTTCTTTGAAAAGATCAATAAAATTGATAAAGCAGGGTAACCAAGAAAGAGAGAGGGGATACAAATTACCAGATGGTAAGCAAGCATATGAAAAGCTGCCCACATCATATGTCTTTAAGATACTACTACACACTTATTGGAAAGGCTAAAATGCAAATAACTAATAATACCACCTGATGGAAAGGATCAGAGCAAAAGGAACTCTCATTAGTGATGGAAAGGCAAAATGATACTGCCTCTTTGGAAGACAATTTGGTGTTTCCTCATGAAACTAAACGTAATTTCATAATAATATGACACAGCAATCATATTCCTAGGTATTTACCCAACTTTGAAAACTTAGGTCCACACCAAAGCCTGCATGTGTATGTTTATTGTAGATTTATTCACAATCCCCCAAAGCTGAATAAATTGTGGTACGTCCATACAACAGAATATTCTTCAGTGACAAATGATGTGAAACTTCAAGTCAGGGAAATAAATGGATTAATCTGAGATGCATGTTGCTAAGTGAATAATCCAGTCAGGAAAAGCTAAATGACATGTCTCCAATTATATGACATTTTGGGAAAAGGAAATAATCACACTTTCGGGGGACTACCGGGCACTGGCTCTGAACTGTCTCTGATTCCAGAAGATCCAACACGCCGCTGAGGCCCACCAGTAAGAGGAGCGACGTGTGGATGGTGTCACAGTGAGTCCAGTGGGACCTTGACCCTATCCTATGGCTATTTCCCATTCTGGAATACATAATTGCAATAGACATATTCAACAACTGGCAGAATCCCCACGTGTCCCCCCAGTTTCTGGGGTGAGGCTATACTGGTGGAAAAGACCAAGCAAAAGCCACTAGAATGGCCTCTGCCCAGAGAATAGTAAACCTGAAGCAATCCTGCATCCCTGAAGGGGCTGCAGAGAACTGGACCTTCAAGGACTTGGCATCTGCAGGTGCAGTGGTACCCATCACAGCCCCACCCAACCTGCCGACCTCGTCTGTGGGGAAGACAGATGGGTCTTGGAGAATGACAGCGGGCTGTCAGAAGCTTAGCCACGTGGTGCTGTAACTGCTGCAGCAGCGCCAGATTGGGTTTCACGGCTTGAGCTGCTAACACAATCCCTGACCCCTGGTGTGCAGCTATTGATCTTGCAGATGCTTTTTTCTCCATCTCTTAGTAAAGACCTGCAGAAGACATTTGATTTAAGCTGGAAAGGTCAGCAATATGCCTTCCAGGTCCTACCTCAGAGTCATAGCAATGCTCCTGCCCTGTGTTATAGTTGTGTATATATATTGCCTTTACTTCTATAAGATATTGCTCAGCTCTGTGACCTTGATGACACTGGTGGTTGGATCTAATGAGCCAGAAGTAGCAATGACTCTATACTTACTGGTAATATACTTGTGTGTCAGACTATGAGAAATAAACCAAACAAAAATTCAGGGACTTTCCCTCTCATTGAAATTCCTAGAGGTGCAGTGGTGTGGGGCATGTCAAGATACCCCTCCTAGGGTGAAGAATAAGTTGTCGCATCTGGACTCTCTCCTATTTCCAAGAATGGGCACATCCCGTACAGGGCCTCTTAGGATTTTAAAGGCAATATATTCCTCGTTTGGGTGTGTTCTCTGGCAGATAGGGATGCTCTGTGGACCCCTGGGAAGGCCCTGTGCATGGATCAGGGCACAGGCCCTCAGGATTTTGGAGCGAAGCCCTGATGTCCCCTGTAGGTCACTACTTTCCCTCTGAGAAGCAGCTTTAGGCCTGCTTCTGGGCCTTGGTGGGCTGGATGCTTAACTGTGAGGCACCACATTGCCATGTGACCTGAGCTGCCCATCACTAAATGGGTGTTATTTAACCCAATAAGCCATAAAGCTGGGTATGCAGAGTAGCTGGAGTGGTATAAATGAGATCAGGTCCAGTTAGGCCCACAGAGATGTGGTCCGTGTGCCCACGGCCCCCACTGCTGGTACAGGGCCTTCTCTCTCCCGCCTGCACCTGGTCTCGTGGGGAGCCCCTAAGGTTGGCTGGCAGAGGGAGAGAAGGCATGAGCCAGCTTACAGGTGGCCCTGCACAGTTTGCGGCTCCGCCCAGCAGTGGGCGGCCTCAGCTCTATAGCCCGTCTCTGGGACACTGTGAAGGCCAGTGGTCAGGAAAAATCCTTCCTCGGGGCAGAACTGCAGGATGTGCACTTGGCTGTTCACTAGGCTTGGAAGGGAAGCTCTTGGGTGTGCGGTTGTTTGTTGACTCCAGGGGTGTGGCCATGGTTTGGCTGGGTGGCCGAGGGCTTGGAAGGGACATAATTGGGGAATTGATGGCAAGGATGTCTGGGGACTAGGTATGTGGATAGAAATATCTGAATGGGCAAAAACATGAAGGGTGTTTGTGTCCCATGTGGATGTCACCAGAGGGTGATCGCAGCAGAGGAGGATTTTAATAATCAGGTAGATAAGATGACCAGTCATGTAGGTACCATCAGCCTCTTTCCCCGCAACTCCTGTTGTGGTTCAGCAGGCTCAGCAGCTTGGAATTCCACTCCGTAGGGCTGTGTGGCTCCAGGTAAGTCGAGTGCCCAATCTGCCAGCTGCAGAGACCAGCACTGAGTCCCTGTTGGTGTCATTCCCTGGGGCTATCAGCTGGCCGCATGATGGCAGGTTGGTTTCAGGGAGCTGCTTGCAGCGGGAAAGGCAGTACATTGTTTTTGCTGGAATGGAAGCTCACTTTGGGTACAGACTTGCCCCCCTGAATGCAATGCTTCTTCCAAGCTAGTATCCCTGTGCTCACAGAATGCCCTGCCCACCATCACGGCACCCCACATGGCCCTGCTCTGGCTGACTCACTTCACCGCACCGGCAGTGTGGCTGTGAACCCCACTCACGGAGTGCGCTGGCCTTGCATGTGCCCCACTGTCCTGAAGAGCTGGTTTAGTAGAGCAGTGGAGTGGCTTTCTGAAGACTCCTGATGATGCCAGCTACGCAGCGAGCCTTGCAGGGCTGGGCAAGGTTCCCCGAAGATGTGTGCTCCGCATCAGTGTCATGCACAGGGCGCTCCTCCCGGAGCCAGAACCAAGGGCCAGGCACCAAGCTGTGGAATGGGAGTGGCACAGTTCACATGTGCCCCTGTGAGCCGACCACACACTTGCTTTTTGTCCCTGTGACCTTGTGCTTGGCTGGTCCAGAGGTCTTGGCTTCAGAGGGAAGAATAATCCTCCCAGAGATGCAGGGATGATCCCCCTGAGCTGGAAGTCCTGTCTGCCGCCCGGCCTCTTTGGCTCCTTGGGATCTGAAGGACAGGAGAGGAAGGAAACGGCTGTCCTGGCTGCTGTGTTTGACCCTGACTGCCATGGGGAATAGGTCAACTATTGCACAGTGGGGGCCAGGAATAGTGTCTTAGTTCAGACTGCCACAGACTGGGTAGTTTAAGCGGCAAGCATTTATTTCTCACATTTCCGGAGGCTGTAAGCCTGACATCGGTGCCAGCATGGCTGGGCTCTTGATGAGAACCCTCGTCCTGATAATGTCCTCACTGTGGCCTTCCCTGGTGCCCACGTGCGGAGGGAGAGCTCATGTCCCCTCCTCCACATTAACCCCGTCGTGGTCATCCCACCTTCATGACCTGATCTAATCTTAATCACTTCCCACCTCCAACTACCATATTCTAGGAATCAGGATTTTAACCTATGCATTTGGTGGGGACACAACTATTCAGTCCATAGCAAAGAGTATGTCTGGAATACAGGAGATGCCTTATGGCGTATGGCGTCTCCTGGTATTAACATGCCCTGTGGTTAGGGTCAGCGGGCAGGACAATTACAAGCCAGCCTGGACTACTGGTGACCCAGACCCTTCAGGAATGAAGGCTGGGTTACTCCATCAGGATTAGCTGAGGCACTGGCTGAAGGCAAAGGTAACACTGAATGAGTAGTAGATGGAGGTGGTTATTAACTCCAGCATTGCCACATGACCAGTTACAGAACCGGGGACTGCAATTGTCCTTGTAATCTTTCATTATTTTGTTATAAATATGAATGTGTGTGTATGTATATATGCATCTGTATATTTATATAAAGCAAATATCTTTGTTTTCTTCCCTACTTTTTTACCCACTTATTATGTAAGATAAGACGTACTGACTTTATATCATAGCATTCAAGAATTTTTACATCACATTATAGTATTTAACTTGCGGGTATCAAGGGGAAGGGCAGATATTACCCAAGGGTTTGTAGACTCTTCCTGGGAAAGGCTTAGTGAGTTTCCATTTGTGTGTAAGATGGTAGTAGCTCGTCAAGCAGGATTATGACCTTGTCACTGTCTTTGTTTGGAGTATGGTTAAGGAGATGTGTGTGCGCAGCAAGTTGACAAGGGGTAGCAACATGATGGTTGATTTTATGCACCAACTTGGCTAGGCCACAGTGCCCAGATATGTGATCGAACATTGCAGGTGTTTCTGTGAAGGTATTTTTTAGAATCAGTGGACTGAATAAAGCAGATGACCATCACGTGGGTGCGTCTCACCCAACCAGCAGGGGGCCTTAATAGAAAGAGACCAGCCTCCTGGGTAGGTGAGGCATTCTGACAGCCGAGACCCTCCGCGGAGCTGTCCACTGCTTCCCAGCCACTGCCCACACACCTTGCACTATTTGTGGAGCGCTCCTAGGTTTGCACGTCTCTCCGCTCCGCTGCACATGGAGTCGGTTTGGAGAGGAGTCTGGGGCTCCACGTGCTCTGCTCTGCCTCTCCTGTGGGTCAGACCCTGGGCCCTGGCTCTGGGCTGAGGTGGGGGCCGCAGCTGCCCGGAGCGACCCCCTCGCGTCAGGAGCGGTGTGCTTGGCGGAGGGAGGGTCAGCGGCCCCGGAGGCCTGGGTTCTCTTGCCATGAGCTGGGCAGGGGTGTTCAGGCGCGGTCCTCGCGGCAAAGCCCCGTCTCACAGGTGGAGGCTGTGAGGAAGGGAGCCCCAGCTTCCAGCCCCATTCCCCTGGGCCGCTCATCCTCGGCGAGGAGGGGCGCTGCGTGAGGAAGGCCCCCTTCCGCCTCTCGCAGGACGGCGGTGCTCGGCCGGAGCAGGCGAGAGCGACGGCCCTGGCTTCCCGGCTGCGCCCGCCTGCGGGGGGCTCCTAGCTCGCTTCCCGGGCGCAGGCAGGGCGTGGGTCTCGGCCGCAGTAACGCCCGGGCTGTTGTGACCGCCTCTGGACGGTCCTTGAATGGCGCCCCCCCTTGAGGAGGCCTGTCCGGGCATCCAGGCGGAGCTGTTCCCCGCGGGCACGGCCCTGTCCCCGCGGCCTCTGCCGCGCCCTGTGCTCAGCGGCCCCCGCGGGCCTCGCCTCGAGTCCCCCGCCCGCGCTCCGCTGTGCGGCAGACAGCGGCCTGCGTCTCCCCGACGCCCAGACGACCTCCCTTCCGAGCGTCCCCCCTCCTCGCCGGGGCCCCGCAAGTCCGGCGCGGCCGCCCCTCAAACAGAGCGAGGACGCGTCTCCCCATCCCCGCAGACGCCCGCTCAGCGCTGCGGGGGGAGAAGGCCGGGCAAGGAACTGTCCTCCTTCCCCTCCCAGCAGCGTCCCCTCCCGTGGCGACAGGCTCCCAGGAGCACCGAGTGCGGATGGGCATTCGGACTCGGGCCTCAGGAGCCCCAGGCGCCCGCACGTGCCGAGCAGAGCGCAGCGCCGTCTGCCGCACCGGGTCGCCGCATCCTTGGCCCGGCGGCCGGTGGGGGAGGGCCGTGGGCCCCTTGGCCCAGAGAAGGTGCCTTCACGGAGTGGTGGTGGTGCAGGGCCGTGGGCGCTCACACGGGCGGGCGGCCCCCGGGCTAGAGCGCACTCCCCTTCCGAAGCAGCAGAGAGCCCTGCAGGTGCGGCTAGTCCCCACCCGGGTCCGATTCTCCTGCCCTGGGGACGTCAAAGCCCCCTTCGTCGTGCAACAGAGCCACACAACCAGCTGTGAGCAAGGGGTGATTGGGGGAAGGGACACTCATCTCCTCAGGGCTGAAGATGGACTCCGAGCGTGAGATTAACGCAGCTCCTTCCCTCCTGGGCGAGGGGGGGCCTCGTGTTCCAGAAGGGTCACCTACACAGGAGTAATCTGGGGGAGCAGACACACCTCCCAGTACCCCTCATTTGATATGTGCCATGAGGCAGAAATACTCTTACTTTTTTAGACAATGGAAGTTTGAGGTTTATCTGTTGCCACAGCATGGTCCTGCCTGTTAAAACTAACAGGAGGTCCTTGAGAGAGGAGGGGGGAGCGAGCCCTTGCTGCCTTGGGGCCTTGTTAGGTATGCGGCCTGTGGCCTGGGGGTCTGTGTCCCAGCTGCTGGGCTCGAGAGCAGCCGTGGCTGGCGTCCCTGTGCTCCCCGGGGACGATGTTCACACAGACAGCAGTGGCGATGGGCTGCAGCTGCCCCTGGTCGGGTGGTTCCTGCTCTCCACCAGAACTGCACGTGAATTTCTGAGAAAGAATGAACGAGTGAGGACACCTAGGTGCCCACACTCCCGGCCACCAGAGCTGGCCGTGGGTTTATGACTGAAGTTCCCTAGATGGTTTTATTTCATAGTGAGGGCTGGTACCTGCAGCTGTACCCCAACAATTAATTCCTAAAAGCTCTTACTCACATAGGGTTGCCAGGGCCATGTGGATTCCCTAAACATCAATAAAGTAATTATGCTAAGAAAAGAGGGAGTTCGGGTTGCTCTGGGAACCTGTCCAAACCTGCCTTGCAGGTCTGATGACCAACAGGAAGCTTTGTTCTGGCTGCTCTTTAACCCCAAGGGGCCCACCCAGCATAAAGACCTTTATTGATCCCTGACTCCCTGCCCAGTGGGAGCCCCTGCTGCCATCCAGGCCTTGGGGTTGACAGTTTCCTGGAGCCGATAGCCACTCCCTCCCTTGACTCCTCTGTGCGTGTCAAGGTACAAATGCTTACCCAGTCTCTGAAGCTCAGAGCCTTGAACTGTTTGCAATTTCCTGCCTTCTTTCAGCCTCCCCTTGAGTTGCACGCACTCACTTCAGAATCTAAGTAGGGCTGCCAAGCCAGTCTCAGCAGAAATGATGAATGTAGCTGATGAAAATATATGGATGAGAAAACAATTGATTGCATTAGATGTGGTCTGAATAAAATATATTTCATATCACATTTTTTAGCTTTTTGAAGATGATTTTTCAGTTTTGAAATGTGTGACTACATGAGTAAAAGACTTATTTACCAAAACACAAATTTCCCTTATCTGTCTCATTGCTTTGTCCACACATCCCCCAGTCGGCACAGTCCAGCTCTGCTTCAGACCAAGGAACTGGACACCTGTTGAGGCAGGTGTAGTCCACTTGGAACAAAGGAATTCTACTGAGAAAAGAGTCAGTGGCAGGAGACCTGTGGACATACTGGGCCTTTTCCCATGAGAATCACATCCGCAGTTGAATGTCTTTACTGGGAGATGACTTCTCCTGCCTGAACAGCAGCGAGCGCATGGCACTCAGGATGGTGTGATTTCAAAAGGATCCCTCTGGAGCAGATCCACACTCGGGGCTTTTGAGGCGTCCTTGGGCACTGTGAACCGACTTTCCATGGGGGGTGCTGTGCTGACCCCAACAGTTACTAAGTTCTTAAACTGAAACATTTTTGATAGAGTGTGGTGTTCTGCCTGGAAGGCACGTATACAGAAAGATGCAAGGACACGGCCGGCAAAGGATTTATTTCCTAGGAAAACACTCACTGGCCGTGCTTATAGTCCACCGTTTCTCTTGTGCTTTCCAGCCTAACAGTGCAGCCCTGCTTGCCAGATGCCTGGCCACAGGCCCCGCAGGAGGCGATGCCCACTCCTGCTCACCTCTCCTGCCTGGCGCATACGGGAGGCCCTCCCGTCCCACACCTGAAACCGGTTACAGTTTCCTCAGGCCACTCTCCTGCTCAAGGGCCTAACACTGACCATGTTAAATTTATTTAATCTTCATTTAATTTAATATTAACTGGAAACTAAGTTAATAATCTAATGTGATGTATGTCAATGATTAATGTCAATATTATTGTTGACATTCTCCTAGCCCAGCTTTAGAATCTTGGGACTCATTTTCTTTCGTTTCTTTTTTTCTTTAAGTTGTTTTTTCATGCCCTGC
Organism: Manis javanica; assembly: GCF_040802235.1. Lineage (NCBI taxonomy): Eukaryota > Metazoa > Chordata > Mammalia > Pholidota > Manidae > Manis > Manis javanica. The sequence goes on along the minus strand of NC_133169.1, from coordinate 30,942,067 downwards.
CTGCCATCTTAAATACCATCCTGATGGATAAAGAACATTACAAAGAACACACACCTTTTGCAAAAACCTCAGCCTGTAGGAGTGTATAAACAGTCTAAGTTACCTTCTCTTTTAGTGGCGTCCACTTCCTGTGGCCGAGCTTGGAGCTGAAATGCTCTGGGGTGCAGGTTTTCTGAGGCAACAGCTCCTCCTGTGAACTGTAGGGAAGTGGTTTAGGGTGGTGGGTCTGACGGTGGACCCTGGATGCACCCCCACCTGAGTTCACACCCCAACCCTTCTGCCACTAGCATCCCCAGCGTGGGTATGTCATTTCAGCTTCTTTCTTGGCTTCTTCATCTCTGAAATACTGTGATGACAGTGGCCCTGTCACAGGGCTGCTGTGAGGGGTGAATGGCTCACGTGGATGGTAAGTCTCAGCTATCATGGTGTTTTGTGCCTTTCTGCTTACTGGAGGTCTTTGAGCTAAGGAGCAGGAGGCATGACAAGCTCAAGAATGTGAACGGACCCAGGAAAAGGCCAAGAAGGATAACAGCACCATCTCATCTCAGATGTGTGGACAGGAGCACTTAAAAAAATTAGCTAATTGTCGCTTTGACCACCTCCACCCATTTCCCCCATCCCCTGCCCCCCACCTGGTAACCACCAATCTGTTCTTTCTGAGTTTGTTTGCTTGTTTCTAGATTCTACATATAAATGAGATCACACAGTACTTGTCTTTCTCTGTCTGAGTGGCTCTGCCAAGCACAGTGCCCTCTGGTTGGTCCGTGTTGCCGCACCATGCAGGGTGTCCTTCCCTCGTGCAGCGGCATTCCATGTGTGTGTGGGCTGCATGTTCTTTATCCAGTCCCCTTTGGAGGACACTTGCCTTGTTTCCACATCTTTGCTACTATGAATAATGCTGTAGTGAACACAGGGTGCAGGTATATTTGGGATAGTGATCTTGTTTCATTTGGATATACGCCCACAAGTGGGATTGCTATATTGTGCGCAGTTCTATTTTTAATGTCTTGAGGGCCCTCTGTACTCTTCTCCATGATGGTATGCATTCCCAGGAGTGCTTTCATACAGGACAGAGTGTCCCTGAGGAGTGCTGGCCACTTGGATGAGCACCTGGGAAGACAGCCACTGGGAGAGGGGAGAGGGGCTGGGGTAGTGGAGTGGAGAGCCAGAGGCTTATGGTCCTTTTATGGGTTGGGTTGTGTCCCCCATAAGGGGTATGTTGAGTCCTAACCGCTGGAACCTCAGCATGCAGCCTCGTTTGGGAACGAGGCCATCGCTCAGCTAAGACGAGGTCAGACCGCAGGAGGACCGGCCCAGAGTGGTGTGACTAGTGGGCTGTAAGGCAAGGAGAGAGACACACGGGGACTTCGTGTGAGGACAGGTGCAGGAACGGAGAGATGCAGGTGCCAGCTGAGGAGCGCAGGGGAGCCAGAAGTCCGGAGAGGCCTGGGCCGCGTCTTCCTCAGTCTCCAGAGTGGACCAGCCCCGCAGGTCCCGCGCATCGGATGCCTGCCTGGTCTCCACAGCACGGAGAGGATGGGCTTTGGTTGTTCAAGCTGCTCAGTGGTTTGTGCTTTGTTAAGTACAGCAGGCCAGGGGCGTGAAGACAGCCCCCTGCATGTGGGCCCAGGGTGCCTTCCTGCTGCCTGGCCTCGCACACCCAACCCCCATCCAAACCGCCCTGTTGTGACCCCCATGCAGCCCCTTTACTTTTGACTCCCAGGCTTGCTTCGCTCTCTGGAACACTGGCACAGCTCCATCCAAACCCTTTTTCAAGTCACTTCAAGTCCCCGCCCCGCTTCTGCCTGTGCATGTCTATATGGGGTCAGACAGCACTACCTGATCCTGTGAGACGGTGTGTGCAGAAAGGGGCTAGAAGCTGGCAGTGAGCGGCGGCTGGGTGACCCTGTCTCGCTTCCGTTCAGTCTTCCCATGTCCCCACAGCAGCTGGGGAACGGGCTCCGGGAGGGGCCTGGCAGGGCGGACTTGGACTCCAATGGGCCTGCTGGTCTCCTGGCAGGGCTTCTGGGCACATCCCAAGGCTCTGAACCGTGCCCTTCCCTGCTGGTCTGCTCCTCAGCACCAGGCCCTACCCTGGGCACCCCTGCTCCAAATGCCCCCATCTCGGGTGAGCACAGTGGGCCTCGGACGACCCCTTTCTCCTGGCCCCAGGCTGTGGTTTTCCATGAGTTCCATCCTTTTCTGGAACTAAACCCAAAAACTGGGACTTGGGGCTGGGGTCCTCACGCACTGTCTAGTGGTTTCTCTGCACACGCCACCTAGCTCTTCAACTCCCCACCAGGCCCCAGCGAGTGGGACTCCCTCAGATCACGGCCAGTGCCCTGCTGAGCCTCACTTGCCTTCCAGGTCCCAGGGCAAACCAGCCGTGCACACCTGCGCTCCTGGGTCATGACCCCAGGGAAGCCATGTGAGAGCTGTGGCAGCCGCTGCCGCCGAGCCCTATGCAGACCTCGCATGTGGGCAGGCGCTCTGTGCTCAGCCCTCCTGTCCCAGTCCGGGTAAGAGAGCCATGAGCTTCCATCGTGCCCAGATGCCTGCAAGGGGCATAATAGACATGGGTCCACCTGGGGCCCACAGCTGAGGGGACCTGTGCAGGTGGCTGCCCCTCCAGGTTGGCCTTCACTGTGGGCACTGCCTGTGCTCATCCCAACGCTGTCACCTCCAGGCCCTTGCCTGGCTCCTTGTACTTTGACCCCGGCCATTTTGCACCCATTTCACATGTGCAGGAAGAGTGGGGTTTTGGTGAGTTGGACACCTGCCAGGTATATAAATGGCGCCATAAAGGGGAATGGAGTGTGTCTGGGAGACTTTATTTCCTCCTCCACCTTCCCATGACACAGGTCTACCTTTGCAAGAAATGCAAACACCATCTGTCCCTGACATTGAAGGGAAGAGGGTGTGAACAGCCCAGACCCTGTTCTCCTGGGTGGCAGGCTGCCAAGGGCTGTGCAAGTGGTGGGTGGTCCCAGGCCAGGGCAGGATGGCTTGACATGGTCACATCTCTGTGGTCTGCGTCTGCCCCGATGTGCCCAGGTATAGGGAGTCATAAATCTCCTTGCCCGAGGTGATATGCGGTGATAAGGATCTTCTTCCCTTTTGCCCGCTTCCCTTCCTCCCTGCCTCGCTTGCTCTCTGTTGGAACACAGCTGATGTACAGTAAGTCATACTGGTTCAGATGTATGATGGAGAGACTCGATAATTAGATACCTTACCAGGTGCTCGCTGCAGTACATGCAGTTCCCCCTGTTACCATACTGAGATATTACAATGTTATTGCTGAAATACGTGATGGGGATAAAGAAGAACAAACTTCAAATTATAAAATAACTTAGTCATAGGAATGAAACTCCAAGATAGAGAGTATAACCTGTCTTTCTCTTTGTTTCTTTTTTTATTGAAGTGTAGTTGATACACAATCTTATATCGGTTTCAAGCATATGACAGAGTGGTTCAACAGTTCCCCATATTATTAAACCCTCACTTCCACCATCACAGTTAATGTTTGTCAGCATAAGATGTTACAGAGCCATCGGATGTATTCTCTGTGCTGTACTTCCATCCCTGTGACCAACTTACATTGTGATTGAGATTTTGTGCCCCTTTATCCTCCTCAGTCTCCCCACCCACCCACCCCTCCCCTCCCCCATGGTAACCACAAGCCCTTCTCAGTATCTGTGAGTCTACTGCTGTTTTATTCACTTTGTTTTGCTTTGTTTTTTTTACTCCACAAATACGTGAAATCATGTTATTTGTCTTGGCCCACCTGGCTTATTTCACTGAGCATAATACCCTCTAGGTCCACCCATGTTGTTGCAAATGGCAGGATCTCTTTTTTTATGGCTAACTAGTATTCCATTGTGTATATAGACATCTTCTTTATCCTTTCATCTACTGATGCACACTTAGGATGCTTCCTTACCTTGGCTGTTGTAAATACTGTGGCAACATAAGTGTGCATATATCTTTTCAAACCTTAGATTTTGTTTTCTTTTGGGTGAATTCCTCAAAGTGGAATTACTGGGTCATATATAGTATTTCTAATTTTAGTGTTTTGAGGAACCTCCATCCTGCTTTCCATAGTCCTGCCTCTCTCTTTGGAAGGAGGAAACTGAATGTGACTTCCTGTCTCAAAAGACTCCTTTCTGAAGAAAACCCTCCTTCAGTAGCCTGAAGGCTCAGGCCTTTCAGACCCACACAGACAAATGCACTTGCTCGGCCATGTGCATTTCCCTTGCTTTTCAGCTGTTCGTAGCTTTGGTCTGCATCCTGCATCTTGAGATTTTAGAGGGTATAAACAGCATCTTGTAGTTTCATATAAGTCAGATGCTATAGCACGGGACGTCCAGGGTCTTTAGCCAGCAGTGTGGATAGCGAGCTGGAAATGACAGTCGTGTTACCCTGTGGGCCAGCCGGGACAGACTAGGTGCTGCTGTGACAAGCAGCCCCGTGGTACTGGGAGGTACACACCAAAGTCTTGTTTCTCACTCACACTCTCTGAGCCAACTGCATTTCTGCTCCAGGTCTTAGCCTGGGACGCAGGCTGGAGAAGATCTCATGGGAAGAATTGCTGGCTGTCATGTGGAGGGAAAACGAGCATGGAAATGAACACCACCAAACTGTGCAATTGTAAATAGGTAAGATAACAAATTTTATCTTATGTGTATTTTGCCACAATAAAAAAATGAAAGGAAAAAGAAGAGAGAGAGAGAAAGAGCATGGAGAACTGTATACTAGCCACACACTGGCTTCCTATGGAAAGTGAAACACATTCACACATTCTTCTGCTTACATTTCACCCACAGAACAAGTCGTCTGGCCAAATCTGTCACCAGTGAGACAGGGGAGCATGATCTACCCCAGGAGAGTCAGTGAGTCCCTAGAAATATTAGTGTGTTCTCCCAGACCCCGCCTGGATGCAAGAGCAAGCACATGGCTGTTTCTCCCAGGGCCGGGGAGGTGGGCAGCAGGGTAGAGCGGCCTTTTCTGGCATTTCCCATGCTGATGGCCACCGGTGGTGGGGGCAATGGGCATTTGGAGGAGCCAGGAGACTTGGATCAACTCTATTAAGCTGCAGCCAAGTTCTCCGTATTCTCTGAGCTTTAAATTTCCTCATCTGAAAAAGAAGGGGGTGGGGCAAATATCCAGCTATAAAATAAATGAATCACAGGGATGAAGTACAGCATAGGGAATATAGCTCATAATGTTCTAATATCTGCATGGTGACAGATGGTAACTGCACTTAGCACCGTGAGCATTCAGCAATGCATGTAATTGTTGAATCACTATATTATACATCTGAAACCCATGTAATACTGTATATTGACTATACCTCAATAAAAAGTGCAAAAAAGGACACAGGAGACTGGATAGACAACTGATGAGGTCGGTGCCCGCTAGGGCTGCTCATAGTTACATGGAGAGCCCAGATCCATCCGGGAAACATGCTGGGTCCCACCATGGTGGAACACCCTGTGCAATGGTGGCACCCTCCTCCACACCTTCACCAGGACCCCTCCTGTTTCCGGATCTTGGCCACCTGCCCCCAGCTTGGTGTTCCCTCTTTTCCTTCTCTCTCCCTTGAAGGCTGCTTGCCTTCCTCCTTGGAGGAACGAAGCCCTCCTGTGGCGGGAGGGGTGTCTCTCTGCACCCTGGCTCACACACTCACCTTCCCAGCTGTCTATGACCTTCTTGAAGGTCACATACATCCCCATGCCTTTTCTTGAGCCTCCTGCCGCCCTGCCTCTTTCCCACCTCCTGCTGCACCTTTCACAGAGCCGGACTCAGTTTCAGTTTTTAAGGCACCAGCTATGGTTTTTATATATGACCTCATTTCCTCTTTTGGTTCTCATAACATCACCATAAGGAAGGCATTTCCCCCATGACCATGTTGCCTTGTAAGTCTTGTGCTGACCCAGTGAAATGTAAAATGTTTAGTGCCATGTCTGGCATGTAGTGAATGATCAACAAGCAGCAGCGGTTGCTATTATTATTATTACTGTTACTGGTGAAGAAACAGGGTCAGAAAAGCCAGGTAGTAAGGACACATCCAGCTTTGAAGTGGGGCTGAGTGTGAGCTCAGGTCTTTCTGATTCTAGAGCCCAGGATGGGCATCCCTGGAGCCACTCACTGAATGGCCCTTGTGGGCCTGTGCTGGCCTCCCCACTCCCTGTGCAGTTGCATGACCACAACACCTGCTTTTATAAAAGGTGACATGTGTCACCTGCGGGACAAAGTCTCAGAAGCCAGGGGTTTCCCTGTGTTGCCTTCTTACTGCAGCTGCGGAAGCTGTGAACTCCATGTTAGGATGGAGCCTCTGTCAGGCCTCATCCCTGAATGAAATGTGAACAGAACCATCCTAATCTGCATGGCTGGTACACTCACAGAGAGAAAGGCTCGTATGATTATTGACAACTTTCTGGGTCTCCGTGACATTGGTGCCCTCCATCCACCCCACCCCCAGAAATCCAACAATCAAGGCTGACCAGCCTCTGTCTTGCCTAAGGGTTTCAGCCCTGGGCAAGTTCACTACGGATTTGGTGAGACCCATAAATGACAGTGGAACGTTCTTGGAGTAAAAGGGTTTATTACCCGGCTTATTCTCCCGGGGATAGGTGGAGTGCTAGAATCCCATCTGTACCCAGCTATCTGCAGGTCCGTGGTCCTCCCTCTTCTCTGCCTCCACCCAGAGCGCTGGGCAGAGCTCTTTATTCAGTGACTCAGTCAGTAACAGCTTATTGCCCGCAGGTGTAGAAGCAGTAGCCTAGCAGTGGGCCAATTACATCATCAGTAGTTTAAAGTCAGGTGAGGATCCTGCTGTCTTGTTTATTTCACTCAATACTTGCCTTTCCATTAACCAAATTTTTCAGTGATAGGTCAATAATTCTCAATATGAAGGTACCATCTCCTGGGAAGTGTTTTAGAGGTTTATGGAGGTGTTTTAGTATTGCAATTTAAAAGGCAGTGGTCATTCATTTTATTTAGTGGGCAATGGGGAAGCTGGACACCTTGCAACTTTTGGGATAGTCCTGAGTGACAAAGACTGGCTTCACACCCATCATGACTAGAATGTGTCATGTCAGTCAGAAATATGTAATTATTGGGTCCTGGGACCTAACTTAGATTTGCATGTAAATACAGAGCATCTGGGGGCACCATTTTTGGACTGTGTTTTCCAAGCATGCACCCATCATGTACATAGAGAGAGAAATGAACTATGGTTCAGAGCCATTCGCTTTGGAAAGCCACATCTTGTACAGCAGTGACACCCGCAGCGATCTGAGGAGGTGGACCATCAGTACATCTCTTTTTGTCAGCCTTTGTTGCTCTAGAATTCATTATGGCTTTATGTATACACACGACTATGTGTGTTTAGTCCTTATTTCGAAATGTCAAAGTATAATACTTCTCATAAATTCAGTTTTTTAAATCTATCTGGCTTTTTTGTTACACTTTCTGCTGTAGTCATGCTAAAGCATGTCCACAGTGGAATGCTCATTATTTTATTTTATTTTATATATTTATATATTTATTTATTTTTCATATTATAACACACACATATGTATATTTTTATTGAAGTATCATTGATATACAATCTTTTTTTTTTTGAGAGGGCATCTCTCATATTTATTGATCAAATGGTTGTTAACAACAATAAAATTCTGTATAGGGGACTCAATGCACAGTCATTAATCAACCCCAAGCCTAATTCTCAACAGTCTCCAATCTTCTGAAGCATAACAAACAAGTTCTTACATGGTGAACAAGTTCTTACATAGTGAATAAGTTCTTACATGGTGAGCAGTGCAAGGGCAGTCATATCACAGAAACTTTTGGTTTTGATCACGCATCATGAACTATAAACAATCAAGTCAGATATGATTATTTGTTTGATTTTTATACTTGATTTATATGTGAGTCCCACATTTCTCCCTTATTATTATTATTATTATTTTAATAAAATGCTGAAGTGGTAGGTAGATGCAAGATAAAGGTAGAAAACATAATTTAGTGCTGTAAGAGGGCAAATGTAGATGATCAGATCTGTGCCTATAGACTAAGTATTAATCCAAGCTAGACAAGGGCAACAAAACATCCACGGATGCAGAAGATTTCTCTCAAAACAGGGGGGGTGAGGTTCTAAGCCTCACCTCTGTTGATCCCCAATTTCTCACCTGATGGCCCCCCTGCGACTGTGCCTGTCTTAGGTTGTTTCTCCCTTGAGAAATCTTACCCGTCTCTGGCTAACCAGTCATCTTCCGGGGCCATACAGGGAAATGTAAAGTTGGTAAGTGAGAGAGAAGCAATATTCTTTGAAAAGGTTAGCTTTTTACTTCTTTTTAGATTTATGCCCTGTGGCTTCTATGCCCGGCATTTGTCCTGAGGTATCTTTACCACTTGGAAGAATTATGATACTCAGTAATTTTCGATATGAGGCACGAATTCTACTAAAGGGTTGTAATTAGGAAGGAAGAAGAAAAGCTGTAGAAGTAGCAGATGGAAGAAAACATGGGTAGATTGATTATTTCTTTGACATATCTTCTTGTAGAGTTATATAAGCATGTATAGATTTTAACAAACTACTAATTAAATTGCGCACACACATTAACAGAATAGGAATACAGCTACATAACAAAAGCAGACCTACAGTTACCAGCCATATCTAGTGAAACCAAGAAAACCAGTTAGGTATCCTAGGCATTTGTGAAAACTTATCAATGATATGATGGATATTGTCTAACTGAATTTGAATAGTTTGAGAAAAATCAGACAAATTAAAACAACACATGGAATGCTCATTATTTTAATGTAAATAATCTTTCTGTTTTTGGCCCATTAGATGGAGTTCAAGGCATTGCTCTAAAGTGGTGTGATGTCTGTCAGTGGCTGAGTTCATCCACGAGCTTCATTTCCAGGTAGTAAGGGGTGTTGTTCCGTTACTGTTAGTGACAGGCTTTGGGCCCGGGTGAACTATTAGGCCAGGTATCCCTGACCTCCAGTTGCCTCTGAGGCCTGCTAGTGCACAGGAAGTCAGGTGCCCCTTCCGGGCAGGTGCGGACATTCTTGGAGATCTAGCTGAAGAAACAGAAGCTCAGAGAGGCATGGAGCATCAGCTCCGGGCAGTGCACAGGGTGCTCCTTCTGCCTTAGGGGAAGGCACTAGCGACGGGCTGTGCAGGGCTCCTGCACATGAGCCGGCGACATGCACGTTTACTGTCTCGGGGAGATGCTCCGTGTGCTTGATCTCGGCAGTGTTCCAGTCGCTGCTGTCACAGGCACACATAGACCTGCCCTGCTTGCAGGGCCCTGGCTTGTCACGGCTCGCCAAGGCCTCTGGTGGCTGGGTGGTCTCTGCTCGAGCTGCCTGCAAGGCCAGCCAGGGTCTGTGTCTCAGCTGCATGAGGAGTGGGGCCGAGGAAGGGGACCCTCTGCCTCTCAGGCCTGTGCCCCTCACAGCATGCTGCTCTCTGGCCTGGGTCTGTCTCTGCAGGAGGTGAGAGGGGAGCCCTTCTGCTCGGAAAGCCTGAGCCAGATCCACAGGGACAGGCAAAGCCTCACACGTGAGAGTCCCCGGAGCTGGGAGCTTGTGGCCCAGAGCTGTGTGAAAGCAGGTGGGGGGACAGCATCCGTGGTAGGGCCCACCTGGGCACAGCCAGCAGGAGGACCCTGTCTGGGCGCTGGTGATGGCAGCTCAAGCTGGAGGCCCCAGAGACGGGCTGCTTGCTTCTGCGGTGGTACCCCCTGGTGCAGACCTCTCTGAGCGGGTGCCCGGAACTGTCTCACTTGGTCGGATCGCAGCAGGTGCTCACCGTGGACTTGCCGCCATCACCCTGGTCTCCCAGCTGGATGCCCGGCAGGGCGCATGGCACCCTCTCCCCAGCGGGTGAGTTGAGGGAAGTCATGGCTGGCGTGGGGGCTATTGCTGTTCAACTAAGGCTGAGCTCTGCCAGGAGTGTGGGGCTGTGACAGCAGAGAGGGTGGGCGGGGGCGGGGAGGCAGCTGCAGGCCAGCACAGAAGCAGGAGAGGGCAGCCATGCTCCGGCCCCTGGTCCTGGACAGGAGCCTCCATGGCCCTCTTCCTCCTACAGAGATAAACGTCCACAGAAACTAAAATGGTGGGCTGTCGAGCTAGCTGGTAGTAGCATGTAGTAGCATGTGCTCCAGCTCAGAGGCCAGAAGGACTAGTAGGAGAGGAAAGAATTTAGGAGGACTCCCTGGCTTCTGGAGTGGCTGGTCTGAACTGTTGCCTTTACCTACAGTGGGGGAGGGGACAGGAGAATAAGAGGTTCGAGAAGCACAGCAGGGAAGGGCTGGGCTCAGCTGGACTGGTTTTGAGCTTTGGCCCCCAGGCTATATGCTGGTGGAGACAGAGATGCTGAACGACAGGCAGTGACTGAGAGGTCTGGACTGCAGTCTCAGATGAAGGAAGGACCCCCCCAGGCCCCAGCAGTCCGGGGCTCTCGGCTTTGGCCCCTGAGTTTCTATGAAGGTTGCTTTGGGCGCACCTCACAGCTCATTGGAGGCTGTAGAAAACCCCGTGTTTGAGAGGGGCTGCCCTTAGGAGTCTGTTTTCTGGGCTGATGGGTGTGCTTGTGTGATGTTATATTTTTTCAGATTATAGGTGTCAAAACCCAGCTAAGAAGAACTCTATTCCAAGAGCAGTGGAGAGGACTGGCTCCCCCTGCTCCCCACCCAGGGCCTGTCTCTAACTGAGGAAGCAGTGTGTCAGCCAGGGCCTGATGGCAGGGACGTTGCCAGGGATCATCTGCAGGTGGCCTTCCATATGCGGAGGCCCCGATTTTTGCACAGCAGCTCCATTATAAATGCACAGGGAAATGCTGTGAATGATTAACCTGCTCCTCTGCCTGCTCTTGGCCTTCACTGTAAGCAGGTGTCACCCATGTGAAAAGGGGAGAGAAGAAGGGATGTAGGGTACCTTCTGAAGGTCTCTGGAGTGGCCTGAGGTCTCTGCTGGGGGAGCCACGTGTGTCAGGAACCCTGCAGAATATTCCAGGACCCAAACTGGGTCCTGGGGCAGGAGGTGGGGCTGGGTGGGGCTGTGGTCTGGGGGATGTTGGGAGTCAGAAGCGTTGGTCTGAGTGCCAGCTCTGCCCCTTCACAGCTCCCAGCTCTAAAGAAGAGGCTAGCTTCACGCCTTTGTGACTTGCAAGCAAACAGCATGTTTTTCAGAGTATGTATTCAGGAGTGTTCTGGGGGACATGACATCTTGGAGTTGCTACAATAAGAGTAGCCACAGCTGGAGACCCCCCCCAGAGCAGAGACAGAGGAGGAAATCATCTGGTTTTTTCCTCCTTTCCTCCCTTCTCCAGCATCCCACTGGAGCCTCCCATTGGCCAAACATGATTGGAAGCCATTGGGCAAATGTCCTGGGAAATGAAGTCTGCCTGGGAAGCCCCGGCTGGAGCAGAAGAGCTCAGAACGGCTCTGAGCCAGCGAGCCCTAGGCAGTGAGCGTGAGGACAGGTGCAGTAGGAGATGGGTCCCTGGATTTGATCCCCAGGAGAGGAGATGGGGAACCCTCGCTCCCCAGCATATATAACACCCGAAGGCCCTGGAAAGAGTTGCCGGGAATCCTGTCTCTAACCCCAGACCCTGAGAATCCTCCTTCCCAGGCACCTGGAGGTTTAAGAGTTTTAGGAGAACTAAAAGGAACTGGATGTCACATCTCTGGATCTTTAGTTAAACTGTCAGCCCCTTAAGATGAAGGGCTGTGTGTTCTTGTCGTCAGCCTCCTGCCTCTCCTGCAGTGGTGTCTCCGGCTGTGGCTATTACCTCCTTGTAGCAAATCTAAGATATCCCTACATGAATTCTGAATAAGCACTAAAATTTCAGAACTTGCACACCCTCCCCCAGGCAGGCGCAAATGGAAGTGTTGGGGTAATTGGGACAATGGCCTTATTTTATAGATGAGGAGTCTGAGGTCGATCCAAGACCACACAATGAGTCAGAGCCTGAGTCTAGGGGAAATGTCCTTCTAGCATTTTCCAGGGTGGGCTGCAGTCAGTTCTTGTGGGGCACCAGGGGTGTGTGACAAGAGGAACAAGCGGCCCCACTCCAGACCTCATGCGGGAGGTGGAGGACCAACCCTCGCTTCCAGGCACCTCCATTCTGAGACTGGGCTGCCTGCAGCCAGGACGGGAAGTCAGTGTGGCTGTCCAGGTGGCCCCAGCGCTGCCCAGATCTTCGCGCCACATGCCCCCTGACCCGCAGTCCCACGTGCTGGCTGGCCCTGGGCTCTCAGATGGTGCCCCTGGAAGAACACACCTTTGGGAAGGTGCCAGGTGAGGGTTCGGGTCAAGGGTGCGGAGGAGGGGGACCCAGGAATCTTGCTCATGCGCTGCCTAGAGAGAAACAGAGCACTGGCGCTTGCCCTCCACCCTGCCCCCGGGAAGGCTGACCCCGCCTGGGGGCCCTCTCCTCCGCCCAGCCGCACTGGACATTGCCTGGCTTGTGGCTAAGCATGGAGGAACTTCCCGCCCATCCCTTCCCCTGATGACTCTGGAAATTCCCTTCCTCCCGGCCTCTCCCTCTTCCCGAAAAGAAAGAAGTACAGCCGTATGTCACACCTCCCACCTCCCGGAGTTCACTGTGCCAGAGGTTTCTGTGCCTGAAGCCTGGCACATGCTGCTGTTTAATGCCCATGTCGCTATCAGACAATTAACCTTGTTAACACAGTAAACAATTAACAGTCCTTCAAATATCTGCATGTAACAAACTATATCTCCACATGTAGAAGCATCGCTGTAAAATTAACAGAATACCTGTAGATGCTGAATTAGAAAGAGCCTGATGTCAGCTTCTTGTGAAATACTTTAACCCTTAGTGCCCTGAAAAGGCGTGTGCATGAGATGTGTCAGTAAGACTTTAAAGTCCACTGTTCTTGTAGGTTATTTTTTTTTAATTGAAGTATAGTTGATACACAATGTATATATATATATGTACACCTGTTTCAGGTGTACAACGTAGTGACTTGACAATTATATACATTACAAAATGCTCACCATGGTAAGTATAGTTACTGTGCAAAGATACTATAATACTATTGACTGTACTCCCTGGGCTGTACATTTCATCTCCATGACTTCTTTATTTTATAATTGGAAGTTTGTACCCTTCTCCTACTCTCCCACCTCCCTCCCTTATAGCAACCACCAGTTCTCTGTATTTATGAGTCTATTTCTGTTCACTTGTTTTATTTTTCTGGATTCCACATATAAGTGAAATCATGTGATGTTGTCTTTGATTTATTTCACTGAGCATAATACCCTCTAGCTCCATCCATGTTGTTGCAAATGGTAGGATTTCTTTCTTTTTCAGGCTAAATAATATTCCATTGTGTATATGTACCACATCTTCTTTATCCATTCATATCCATTCATCTACTGATGGACACTTGGGTTGCTTCCTTATCTTGGCTATTGTAGATAATGCTACAATAAATGTAGGGACACATAAATATGTTTTAATTAGTGAATTTTTCTTCAGGTAAATACCCAGAAGGGGAATTTGGTATTTCTATTTGTTATTTCAGAAGGGGAATACTGGGTTACATGGTATTTCTATTTTTAATTTTTTGAGGAACTTCTATACTTTTTTCCATAGTAGCTGCACCAATTTACATTTCCATCATCTCAACACCCCAAAACCCAATCATTTGGCTATAAAATGGACAGAGGACTTCAATAGACATTTTTCCAAAGAAGAAATACAGATGGCCAACAGACACATGTAAAGACACAAAAACAGCGCAGGTTTTCTTTTTTTCTTTCTTACCATATGATTTTCTTTCCCAAGTTGTGTTCTCTTGGCATTGCACATGGGTAGCACTGTGTATCCAAGAGTTTGATCAATATTTTGTGGAGACCTGCACTTTAAGCCGAGCTGAAAACCCCGGAGCCCTTCTCAGCAGTGTATTTGATCAGCTGGGTCCCTGGATTTGATCCCCAGGTGAGGGCAGCAGAGATAAACAAAGATGGATGCTAGTTACGGTGATAAGAACCTCCTTATTGTTTTCTGTAGTCGCTGCACCTCCTTCCCGCCAGGAGTGTGGGAGGGCTCCCTTTCTCCACATCCTCACCAGCACTTGTTGTGTCTTGTCTTTTGGATGGTGGCCATTCTGATTGGTGTGAGGGGATATCTCACTGTGGTTTTAATTTGCGTTTCCTGATGATTAGTGATGTGGAGCATCTTTTCCTGTGTCCATTGGCCATTTGGACATCTTCTTTGGAAAAATGTCTATTTAGCTCCTCAGCCCATTTTAAAAATTGGATTGATTTTGATTTTGAGTTGTCTGAGTTCTTTATATATTTTGGATATTAACCCCTTATCTGATACATGGTCTACAAAATTTTTCTCCCATTCTGTAGCTTGCTTTTCAATTTTCTTAAATGTTTCTTTTGCTTTGTCAAAGCTTTTAAGTTTGATGTTGTCCCATTTGTTGACTTTTGCTTTTATTTTTTGTGCTTTTGATGTCACAGCTAAGAAATCTTTGCCAAGGCTAATGTTAAGGACATTCTTCCCTATGTTCTCTTGCAGTTGTTTTATAGCATCAGAGCTTATGTTTAAGTTTTTTATGCATTTTGAGTTAATTTTGTAAGTGGTGTAAGATAGGGGTCCAGTTTCATTGCCTTGCACATGGTTATCCAGTTTTCCCAGCACCATTTGTTGAAGAGACAATCCTTCCCCCACTGGGTGCTTCTGGCTCCTTTGCTGAACATTTCTTGATGGCATAGATAGGGATTTAACTCTGGGCTCTCTCTTCTGTCCCACTGGCCTGTGTGTCTACTTCTGTGGCAATACCATACTCTCTTTATTACTGTGGCTTTGTGGCATAGTTTGAAATCAGATAATGTGGTATCTCCAGCTTTGTTCTCTTTTCTCAGGATTGCTTTGGCTGTTTGGGGTCTTTTGTGGTTCTGTACAAATTTTGGGATTGCTTTTTCTATTTCTTCGAAGAATGCCCCTGGTATTTTGATGGGGATTGTGTTGAATCTACAGTGGGTGCTGAGTTTTATGGCTGTTTTAATGCTATTAATTCTGATCCATTAACATGTGGTGTCTTTCTACTTATCTGTGTCTTCTTCAGATTTTTTCAGCAAAGTCTTGTAGTTCTCATTGTACAGATCTTTCACTTCCTTGTGAAATTAATTTTATTTAAATTTATTCCTGAGTATTTTATTGGTTTTGTTGCTATTGTGAATGGCATAGTTTTCTTCATTTCTTTTTCAGATGTTTCATCCGTGTATATAAGTTTATGGACATGCAATCGATTTCTGTATGTTGATTTTGTGTTCTGCAACTTCAGAATTGGGGTTTGAACCTGAATGGACTGACCCCAAACTCTGTGTTCTTAATTGCTATGTGTTCTGTCCCTCAGAATAGTAAAAAGTCGAGGAAAAAACAACAAACATAAGAGGAAATAGAATAGAGAATATCAGATTGCATGTAGTTCAGGTTAAGTACCATCTTTTGAAACTTATTCCGGTTGTGAGTGTGTGTGTGTGTGTGTGTGTGTGTGTGTGTGTGTGTGTGTGTGTATGTGTGTGTTGGATAACAATGTGGAATTTATTTCTTAAAATTTGTTGCAGTCAAAAATTAGAAACATCCTCATCAGCCCAGAAGATATTACCTCTGATGTAAATTTACGAATATATGGTTCAGTTCATTGTAGACTGAATATATGATTTAATTTTCAGGTGCCGATTGTGAAAATTAATAATGGGACACCTCTCTTCAGTGTAGTCAGGAGGCCAGAAGGGGGAGCTCTCACATAGTCCCACTAGATGTCGATCACAGGAAGAATTGTCAATCGTAGACCCCAAAAGAGAAATCCTCAACAGGAAAGTGTCATTAATTCCGGGCCCAAAAGGAAAAGATGTGCACCGCATCTCCTGCAAGAAATTGACTGCCCAGCAGCTCAGCCCATGAGAGACCAACACCCTGAACTCTTGAATTTCTCCAATGTACTTTCATTCAAAACAATACCCCCCAGCTTTTTCTTTCTTCTTCATAGAACAATGTTCCTCTTCTTTGTTTGTTGGACTAGCCTATTATTTTTGCCAGAGCTTGCTTGTCCTGAATTGCTCTTCTGTGCTATTCCCAAATAAATCCATTTTTGCTTATAAAATAACTGACATTTTTTTTAAGTCAGCACAGTGATGCACAGAATGTAATGGAATGCAATATCATGTGTGAGGCTACCCTGGCAGCTACCAATTGCTGAGGCACACCAAGGCACTAAGCACTCTGATCACATCTTCATGAGGGTGAGATGGGAATGGGAGGCTGAGATGACTGTGGAACAAGGGGCTGACCTTGCCTGAGCCACAGGACCTGTCTCGTATGGGGCCAGTCTCACCTAGCTTGGATTTTTCCCCAGAGATGACTCTGTCTTAAACCTCCTTTGGAATTTCCTTGAAATTGACTTGATGAAAAAAAATGGCTGTAAAGTTTAGTGGCTAGGCTCCAAAAGGTGAGTATTCTCAGATAGGCCTGACCTACTTCCTTCCTCCTCACATTCCTGAGAAGCCCTACCAGCTTTAGGAGAGAAGGTCCAGCATTTTTTATTATCCCCCAGGTCGCTGGCTCCTTTCCTGCAGGTTCTGTGCCTCCTCCACACCTCTTACCACTAACACTCAGGAAAGTCACTTCACCTCTGTGAGCCCTGAGTTCGCATATCTTTACAATGGAACTGAGAGTAACGCTTACCCTAGAGCATTGCTATGAGTATTTAATCAGTATATTTAATTTACATGAAGGCTCCCAGCTAATATATGTGAAACTCCCTGGAGAAAAATAACCATTAATAAATATTAGTTATTATCTAATTATAGGATCTCTGGTCCCTGACCCAGTACATTGAACATAAAGATGTTACTGAATATATCACTGATGTATTGAAGCAAATCCCACTGCAACCATTTTGCTTTCCCACCAAAACCTGGATGAGAGCTCCTGTTGCTCCACTCACTTGTTGGCTTTTGGCGGCAGTGTTTTGGATTTCACCTATTCTAAACTGTGTGTCATGGTTCCTCGTTTTAACTCACATTTTCCTAATGACTTATGATGTTGGGCATATTTTCATATGTTTACTTGCCCTCTGTAGATCTTCTTTGGTGTCTGGTTAGATCTTTGGCCCATTTTTAAGTTGGGTGGTTCTTATTGTGAGGGCTTACGAATTCTTTGTATATGTTAGGTAACAGTACTTCATCAAATAGGTCTTTTGCAAATATTTTTCTCCCAGTCTGTGGCTTGTCTTTTCATTTTCTTTACAGTGTGTTCTGCAGAGTGTAAGTTTTTAATTTTAATGAAGTCCAATTTATCCATTTATTTCTCTCATGGCCTGTGCATTTGGTATTGTATCTAAAAAATCCTGGGTTTAAACCTTGAATCCAAGATTTTTTCTGGTTATTTTTTAGGGGTTTTACATTTTGCATTTAACATCTAGGGCTGTGATCCATTTCAAGTTAATGTTTGTGAATGGTGTAAGGACTGCAACTGTGAGGAATGAGAAATGCTGGCAGCCTGCCTGTCCCAGGAGGATACCATGACTCTCTGCTGGGAGCTGGAGGGGAGTTGGTTCACCCACCTGGAATGGTGTTTCCTTCATGCTGGGCTTGGGGGTGGGGGGCAAGTGGTTTGTAGTTCAAATGCTGCAGATACTCGCTGTTCTTTCAGTTTTAGTAGATTTTCTTGAATAAATATTTCGTCATTTGCCGTATGCCCTTAGTATAATTTCCCACATGGTTGTTTTAAATATTCTTGCCACTTATGCTCATTCCATGGGGGAGTGGGTCTATAGAATGTGTAATGCTGCCATTCCTGAAGTGGAATCCACTTTTAAAAATATGGCCATGTTTTCTTTTCATCAGGATTGTTTCTGTTTTTCCCCTAGGAACATTTTAAGCCCATATGGACCCATGAGATAGTCATGACTCTTTATGTGGTGGGTTTGCACACAGTCTGCATTCAGGCCAGGTTGCCCAACTCAATGACCATGTTTGGACTCAGAAGAGACCTGAACTCTGGGGACTGAAGTCTCAGAGCAGCTGATTCTGCCAGAAGAGCACACTTGAATATAGACTGAGCGCTGGACTCCCCAGTGTCTCCCCTGGGTCATGAGAAGGGGGGGCGACTTGGGTCACAGTCACACAGCCTATGAGAACCATACACAAAGACCAGGCCTCATTTTCACACGCCCTATTGCCATCCACATCGATGTGGGTCTTTCACACTTCCATCCTTTAGAAGCTTCTGAAACAGCATGATATTCAGTAAAGGAACATGCCATCTGAATGAGTCACAAAGGCCCGAGAAGCCTCTTCTTGTATCCATGAGCAAACAGACACAGCCTCAGAAACAAGATGCAGGAAAGGGTCTCCTTCATGGTCCATGTTCAGCCACACTTGTGCTTGTTTTTCTTCTGTTAGTCCAGTCAGACTTTCTTAACTGTCCCCATTCTGGCTGCTATCTTTAGGATGAGCTGAATGAGTCAGGTGTATGCCCTAGGGGTTCCCAACTGAATACATAGAACTTCCATAGGGAGTCCAGATCTTATTTCAGAAAGTAAATACTGTAAAAGAAAGACACAAACAAAACCAGCACCACCAGCTGAGTGGTGGGAGAGCTACTGTCACCTACTCTGCAGTGGACCTGCCCTGCCCACTGACTGACGCGCAGTCCAGAGCAGGTCTAGTCGGTTCATTTCCATGCTGGGGCTCATGGAGCAGGGGGACGGAGGAAGGAGTAAGCTAGGCCCTTCTTTTCCCGGGGTCTCCCTCCTTGCCCCGCCCCCGTTTCCTTCTCTCTGGCTCCTCTACTTCCTACCACACAACTCCAGGGAACTCCAGGGACACGGAGCCCCACCCCTGCCTGCTCCCTTCCAGAGCCTCAGCAGCACCATCACTCTGGCCTGGCCAGCCACCAGTGGAGGCTGTTCTTTACTCACAGCTCTGGATCTGGACGGTGGGAGGTGAGCTGGGGGTCAGGAAAGCGGATGCAGGTCAGATTCCTCAACAATGGGCCTGCCTGCAGGTTACCTTGCTAGCTACCCAGAAAGCAGAGCAACATTCTTCTCAAGATGATGTAATTAAGTCCTATATTAAGAAAGCATATTCTTCTCATCGACAGACACAATAACCTTGGCATGACCTCTTAGGGATACCAGACTTCTTCCTGCCACGTTGTTTAGGAATGGTGGGGCCAGTGGCAAATGGATCATTTCTCATTCTGTTTCACAGACGAGGGGCAGGGAGTCACCATGTATATGGTTCCAGGTATATATATCACTAATTTCACCATTTTACAGATAAGGAAATTGTGACTCATCCAGAGAAGTTAACAAATAGCCAATAAATTGCAATACTAGCTTGGAACACCTGTCTTCTACCAATAAGCCCAATGCTCTTTGCACTTCATCTAAGCTATTTGTGAGAAGAGCAGCATAAAATGTTGCAATGAGCTCAGGAGGGTATGAATACTGACCTTGCCATCCCTCTGCTCAGGCCCTTGAGAACTGCGTGTTCTTCCCAGGGAGCCTATTTGGCCAATGCTTTTTGTGCTGTTCCTGGAGCCACGTGGACTCCCTCCTTCCGTGGCTGATTCCTACTCCCTCCTCAAGCCTGACCTTCCCTCCCTCATCTACCATTTGCTTTCCATCACAACTGTTTGATTTAAAATTATTTTTGTCTGTACATTATTTATTTTCAAACAGATCTGTTCCCTTGTTTGTTTGTAGTTGTTACTAGCTAAAAAAATCTTACAGCAGGGAATTCATTTGTCTCATTAACTTTGCATGCCACATACCCAGTGCCTGGCACAGAGAAGGCACAAACACATATTTGCTGGATAAACAAGGACTATTAGGGCTCAGCTGTCAGTTAAGGGGAAGGATGGTGGGGGAGGAGCAGCCAGCCCCCGGGTGCCCCTGTGTGTGGGCCACTCTGTGAGTCAGTGCCCCTGGAAACACGCATCCTCATCCCTTTGTTTTGAGGGATGGTAACCGTGCAGACAAGTTGCACCAGGCCTGGTGTTTTCTGTGCTTCCTCTCCGGCTTAATGCAGGTATCCCTTAGTGGGTCATGCAGACAAACTGGTTTCATGATGCTGGAAGCAACAGTTCTTCAAGTATGCCTTATGCTTACAGTTTTGAGGGAAACGGCCACATCAGAACTTCCCTGAGATCATCACCAGTTCAGTCCCAGACCCACCGCCTGCTGTGAGGAAAGCCCAGACAGGCCCAGAGCCAGTGACTGCGTCCGTGGTAAAGTAGCATGTCCCTGAGCTGAGTGTGTAACGTGTTGTGCAAAGAACGCCTTGTGTTTGCTTGTAATCTTTACCATGAGCTGGGTGGGCATTTCCTCCTCCTCTTGGGCGAGGAAACTGAAACTCAGAGAACGTGAAGCTGACTGTCCAAGCTCAAGCAGTGGGTGGGTGGCAGAGGGGCGCTCTGCGGGGGCCGCACCTCAGCCTGCGTCCCATAGCCCTGCCAGGCCCCCGCTGGGCTCCAGCTCCACTCAGGTAACATGGGCCGCGCGCGGAGCCGTGGTTTCTGTAGCTCCCCCTCCCCCCAGGGGCAGGCCTGGGGCCTCCGTCAGCCCTATGAACGAGTCCCGTCCTTCCCAGGTGACAGACAGGCCCATGGCTCTCGGAGGGTGCGCATCCCGCACAGGCCAGGGCGCTGGGGAAGGCTTCTCTCCCAGGCCGTGCACGTGGCGCCTGTGTGGTGCTTGGGTCTGAATGCTGGGGGCAGTAATCTCACTATTTTCAGCCTGTTCTCCCATTTCCAAGAGGGAGGAGCAAGCCGGCCCACAAAAGGTCCCTGAGGCAGACACAGAGCAGGAAGAGCAGGAGGAGCAGGGGGGGGGCTCCTGACAGGACCCAGAGCTTCCCTCGGTTGAGGGTCCCTTAGGGCTCCTGCCCTGGCACTGGTCCTGCTCATCTGTGTGTTTATTCCAAAGTGGGGCGGACCTCTCTAGGGACGCCTCTCCAGGCTTTGCGGGTGGTTGAGGGAATCTTGGGGGAAGCCTGTCTCCCACCTCGGTGCCAGGTTCACATCCCAGGGAGATTTCCTGGGGTGCAGGCCAGTCCCAGCTCCCCTGCTGGGCCATCATGAGGACAGCCGTGCCCTCCCCTCGGAGGATAGTGGACAGGGTGCCTGAGGTGGGCCAGTGGGTCATGTGTCGAGGCCCTGCTTCTCTCCCCCCCTGACTTCCTGGCTGAGGGTCTGCTTTCCTGGAGTCTGCGATGGGCCGCAGCCTTTGGCCCCTGAGAGCCTCGAGCTGAGGACCGGCACTAGCCGTGGGGCAGGAGGACAGAGCTGGGCCAGTGTTTTGAGTGCTGTGGGCAGAGGCTGGTCTGCATCAGCTGTGTTGGGAAGATTATTTGCCTTGGTGTGTCTAAAGGCTTGAGGAAAGGCCTCCCGGGCCCATCTCCTCATCGGTCAAGGGGATAAGGACACCATGCACGCACTGTCCAGGCCTCAGGCCTCAGGGAGGGCCAACACAGGCCGGCTGTAAGCTACCGTGCACAGCCCTGCTGGGGGGCTGCCACTGCCTCACATCCAATCAGCTCCACCGTGACCTCACCGTTAGATGACCTTGGAGAAAACATAGTGGGATGGGGTGAGGATACCAGATAATAGATAACTAACCGTCATTTCTTCAGGGTCTGATGTTCCCATTTTACAGATGGAGAGGTTAGACCCCGTGAGTCTGGTCAGTAAGTAACCAAAGTGATGTGACGGGCGAAGCCTGCATCAGGCCTGGACCCTCGCGGTTGCCTGTGGCTGGCTAGGAAATCTGGTGCCTCTGGAGAAGTATCAATGTGGATTAGCAGATTCACCCGTCAGTTCTCGGCTCATTGCCAGAGGGGTCCCTGGGGCTGTCACCTCAGAGGCAGTGTAGTGGACTCCTCAACCCCTCTGTCCTCCGCTGGGGAGGCTGAGTGCAGAGGACGGACCTCACCTGTATCCTTTGGGTTGCCCTTCTCCCCCACTGGGCCCTGCCTGGTGGCCAGAGGGAAGACACAGCAGGATTCTGTTGGGGAGGGAACTAACTTTGTTTAGGAAAGTGCTGTTCTGGCGGTGAGAGTGCAGAAGGGAGGGAGAGGAGAAAAGAAGTGGTCAGGGGCTCTGCTTATAAAATGACCCAGATCCCACCTTCACCATGGGACCAATGCAGGCCTCCACGGGTGAAAGTGAGTCCTGCATCCCCAGCACAGCCCATCCCTCAGCCTTGCTCTCCTCTTTCTGCCAGAACCCACTGCCTGTTACCACCTTGCAGCTGCTTATCGCAGCTCTGCTCTGTCCCCCATTCCAGAATATGCTCCAGTGGGGCCGGGTCTTTGCCTCTGCTCAGACAACCCCCAGATACCTCCGACAGGCCCAGCGCATGGTGGCTGTTCAAAAAGTGTTTGTGGGATGAAGGTGTGAGTTTGGGGAAGGGAGGGAGAGCTGAGCCCTCCATCTGGGCGGAGTGGGCAACTCATGGGCAAGGGGTATTTTCAAGAGCAGGGAGTGTGTGGTCTGTGTGCATGAGTGTATGTGAGCATGTGTGTGAGTGTGAATGTATGTGTGTGAGTGTGAGCACCAAGTGAGCATTGCATATGAGTATAGTGAGCGTGAACATGTGTGAGTGTGAGCATGAGTGTGCTCAGCGGTAGCACACAAACAAACAGTAGGCAGGAGCCAGTGTGCGCTCAGCGGCAGGCCCCCCAGGTGTGGGCTGGGAGGCCAGGTTCTCACCAGCAGTGGTGGTGGGCAGCCAGCTCACAGGCAGCCTGAGGGAGAGGGAGCAGGCAGGGTGCCCTCCCCCTGTGTGGCCTGGCAGTGGGTAGTGAGGTTAAGGCCCTCACCCCAGGGGCCCTGAGCCCCCAGGTGAGCTGCAGGGCCCCCACGTGGCCTGGTTCTGAGTCCGACTGTGCCCCGCTGTGTGACTGGGCAAGTCTCTCTGATAGGCCCTGGCTTCCTGGTCTGGAAATGGGTGACGGAGGTTGCTGCTCCGCCAGGCCGGGAGAAGGGTACTATGACTCATGAGCAGACCCCACGGACCGCTCAGTGGGTCACAACCTACCTGGGGCGTTGTGGGGACACACCTGCTCCCTCTGACACTTTGCTCAGGGCAGGTCATGACCGGAACGGCTCCCAGTTTCCGGAGGCCTTGGAGGGTTGACCAACCAAAGGGTTAAGCCTGGTGGCCCTAAGGCTGGGCAGCCATCTGGCCCCGAAGCCCCTCCCTGCAGGCTGGGCTCTTTGCAAGGCCACCTGCTATATAAGGCCCTTGACGCACCTGCTCCAACCCTCCGCTGGGATCCACCTTCTGCAGCTCCATCTCAGACTCAGGAGGTGAGGGGCTGGGGCTGGGCTGTGAGGGTGCCCAGCTGGGGAGAAGCTGTCACAGGGGAAGGGCACTCAAGGCCAGGTGGTACCCAGGGTGCTCCTGTGGCTCTTGCACATTCCACAGTGCTGGGGAGAGGAAAGGGAGGGGTGCAGAGGGAAGGCAGGGAGAGGGAAGCCTGGGGTGTAGAGGAAGCCTGGGGTGCAAAGGGAAGGCAGGGGTGTAGAGGGAAGGTGGGGGTGCAAAGGGAAGCCTGGGGTGTAGAGGGAAGCCTGGGGTGCAGAGGGAAGGTGGGGGTGCAGAGGGAAGCCTGGGGTGCAGAGGGAAGGCGAGGAGGAGAGGGGAGGTGGGGAGCGTAGGGAAGGCGGGGAAGCCGAGAGGTGAGGGTGGGGTTTGCTCTGTGCCGGGGTGGCCTGTGAGGTTGCAGCCGTCTGTGTGCTGTGTCCTTCTCATAGCCTCTCTGATCTCTGACCTCCCTGTGAGTGAGATGAGCGCAATTTCAGACTGTTGAGAATATATGGTTATAGGACAGGTGCGAAGGGCTTGCCTAGGGGTGTACAGATGGCTCTTGCTCTCATTCTGTACGGGCCCTGTGTGGAACCCCACCCCGCCCGTCGCCCCCTGTTCTGTACAGAGGTGGTGAGCAGGGTCCCGGTCCCGTGCCTCTAGGCTCCTCCCCTCCGCTGTGTGTGTGTGTGGCATCGTGCCCGTGTGGGTGCCAGCATGGCCTGGTGTGCTGAAGGGAGGCGGGAGCAGGCTGCAGCTCCCCGGTGAAGGTCGGCCCCGCGGTAGGCAGCTGGGTCGCCGCGCACCTGGCTTGGGGCTGGAAGGCCGGGATGCAGCTGCGCGGGCTCGCACGCGGGTGAGACTTCCACTGCCCCTCTGCCCAGGCTTGTCCCTGTGGAGGGGCGGCTGCCTCCTGCGCACAGCAGCGCCCTGCAGGACTCTGCCTCAGAGGGCATGTCCTGTGCCCTTGATGGCCAGTGCAGCCTCCAGCCGTGTGTGGCTGCTGAGCATGGGAAAGTGGCTGCTTGCCGAGAAACGGCTGCCTCCTTTTCATTCCTTTAAACTTAAGCAGGCCCCTGGCAGCGGTGTGCAGGGTAAGGGGCAGACCTACTGATCCGGAAGCATAGCCGAGCCGCTCCGCTCCATGCTGCTTTGCTACACAGGCCAGCTGACATTCGGGGAGCTCTAATTCAGACACTGAATACAGACAAACCCTGATCAGACGATGCGGAAGTGCAGGGCGGCCGGTGATGCCCCGTAGAGTTGCGGGGGGCTGCAGGCTGCCTGTGTCCAGGCTGGGCCGGGGACTGAAGGTGTTGCTCACGGTAGCACCTGCCTGCTGCGCTGGAGGAGCTTCCTGAGTGCCTCAGCATAGGGATCGCGGCCGAGTAAACGTCTGGCAGGCGTCTGCCTGTGCACCACGTGAGCGGGGAGAGACAAAGCTGGAGGACGGGCACGGTGCTCCGGGAGGGCAGCTCCCGGCTCGCCGCCCCCAGTGGGGCCGCCCCCGTCCCTGAAGTGGTCCGTAGGAAGCCGGGCCAAGCCCCAGGCTGTCTCCTACCTGCGTGTAGATGCTTCGGCGGCGATCCAGGGCTAAGACAGCCCAGACAACACGGGTCCACGGGGTGGGGGCCTATCTCGCTGCCCGTGCCCCCGCCGGGCGGCGCGCCGGGACTGGGCCTGCGGCAGAGACCCCTAGAGCACTCGCACGGCAGCGGGCTCAGGCCCCGCCCGGCCCTCC
This sequence comes from Manis javanica, assembly GCF_040802235.1. Taxonomy (NCBI): domain Eukaryota; kingdom Metazoa; phylum Chordata; class Mammalia; order Pholidota; family Manidae; genus Manis; species Manis javanica. Next base: position 30,916,951 of record NC_133169.1, on the reverse strand, counting down.
TGTGTCTCCTCAGGCTCAAGGCTCCACGACAGGGTGCTCGTCCGCGGGCACGGCAGGTCCGGCGCCATGAGGGGCGTCCTCCTAGCCGGCGTCCTCGCAGTGCTGGCAGTCACAGCAGCAGGTGAGGGGAAGCTCGCACCCCTGGGGGAGGAAGGCCCCTTGCCCCCCTCACCCGAGTCCTCTCGCGCTTGGTGCTCCGGGGTCCTCACGCGGGGCTGCCCGTGTCCGGGTGTGGTCGGTGGAGACCCTTAGACCCTCCATGGGCACTGCCCTCTCAGCAGCTTCTCCTTGCTGTGGATCAAGGTGGGTCTTCAGTGGGGAACGGCGGACCATGGGGAGAAGCTAATGGGGCGGCTCCACCTCGCAGCCTCAGGTTTGGGGGGCGAAGGCTCTCGCTCAGCTGTTTCTTCGCCCCGAGGGGCACGAACCCTTGCCCGGAGCTCTCCGCGTGGATGTCTCCCGACCGCTGACGACGCTGGCGTCTGTCTCCCCAGAATCCCTGAGCTGTGTGCAGTGTAATTCGTTGACAAAACCCTGTGTCAACAGCAGCCTTACCGAGTGTCCCTCAGATGCCAACACCAGCTGCACCAGTTTCCTGGCCAACTCTTCCATAGGTGAGCTGGGGTGCTCTTCGCCCCTGCTTCTGTGACAGGCACAGGGAGGGAACCGGGGAGGGGGCTGGGGCGGGGCGGGCTGCGCGAGGACGGCGGCGGGGCGGGGGCTGCTGCCCCGACCGAAAAGCTCGGGCTGGACCGTCGTCAGTGGCTACGAGAAACAGGGCGGCCCTTGGTGGAATCGCGGAGCAGGCCGTCCGCGCTGCCTGCGGCCGTCCCCCGCTCCCTCCCCCGCTCCCGTCCCCGCTCAAATCCCCGCTCCCGTCCCCCGGCGCTCGCTCCTGCCCAGGCCGGCTCACCGTTCAGACTCCTCTCAGCGCATTTTGCCGGCAAGACAGTCATCGCTCTTCCACAGCCCTTGCAGTTCTTCTTGACTTCTTATTTTGGGCGTTTTCAAACTGGAAGAGGCCTATAATGAGCTGCGTGCAGCCGCCCTCCGGTGTGGATGATCACCGACACGCCCTTCTTTGCATTGTATTTAAAGCAGACCTAAATACCATGTTGTTTCCCCTGTAAATGCTTCACTAATCATCTCTGATGAGGACTTGATTCTTACGGCCATCCCTTATCGCCCCTAAGAAAATTGGCTGTGATGCTTTAATTTCTTCTAATACTTAGGCCACCTAGAAAATGTCCCCAATGTTCCTAATATGGTTATGGCCAGTGTGGGATTTGGATCCGAACATCCCCACATCGCATTTTGCTGTCAGATCTATCTTGTCTGGTATGTTTTATAATACCTGCCATCACGTTTTTTGTTCAGTGCCACCCATGTGCTGGAAGGCAGGCCTTTTGCCCTGCGGGTGCCCGGTATCCGGCTTCCCTGTGGTGTAACTCCCCTTGCTCCCGTTCCTGGCTGCCCTAAGGGCCCTCACAGCTCCGCAGGACTCTCTTCAGTGATGGAAGTGTCCTAATCAGTGCTGCCCTGTCTGGTAGTCACATGGAGCTCCTGACCTCTTAAAATATGGGTCATGTGATGGAGGGACTGGATTTTAAGGAGCCACATGTAGCTAGTGGCGACCATATTGGAGGTCTGGTCTAGAAGCTGGACTGGATCCAGATTCAGTGTCGTATTGCATACAGGCGCATCATGTCTGCTTCGTTACTGTTAGAGATGCTACTATTGATCAGTGGGCTCTGGGGGTGTCAGCCTGAGCCACTCATGTCCAGGCTCCCCATCGGTCTTTTACCTGAAGTTTACTCTGCATCGCTGATAATCTGCTGCTGAGGGAAGGAACTGCCTCACAGAGAAGGATTTTTCTTTTCTCAGGGACCCCTCTCCGGGGTCTCCCATATTGTGTGGAACTTAGGGTGTGTTTTCTGCCCTTGGCTGAAGAGGGCGCTCTTCAGGGTCTCTGCCTTCCCTGAAGCCTCCCCGCCTGGGGCTGACTGACTGTGTTTGCTTCCGTTTAGCGGGAAACGTCACGCTGTACCAGGATAAGGCCTGCTCCGCAGAGAACTGCACAGAGACCAGGGCCTTCACTGTCCATGTGTCCGACGCAGAGCGCTTCCATTTCGCAAGCGAGTGCTGTCAAGGAAAGGCATGCAATGACACGGGCGGGGCTCCAGGTAGGTGCTGGCCATGCACTGCTTCTCCTCCTCGGCCAGCCTCGGCCACCTGCGTCCTCGGCCCGATGTAGACCTCTCAGGCCCAGGTGCTCCAGTGCACATTTGGGCACCATTAACAGCTGATTCACAGAAGTCACGTGAGGAGCAAACAGGGAGACTCCCTCACTACTACCAGGCTTTTCCCCTCCTCAGCACAGAGCAGGGGCACTCAGGTTGCTTGGAAAGGCACGAGAGAATCATCAGCAGTTCTCCAACGTTGTTCCCAGTCCCTCTCTGAAGACTCTAAGTCTTAAAAATTATTTAAACACAACGAACTTTTGCATATGTGGACTATATTTATCAATATGTACTGTGTTAGAAATCAAAGCTAAGAGGTTTTTAAGAATCTTTGTTAGCTCACTAAAAAATAGTGAACCCATTACATGTTAACATGAATACCATTTTACATAGAAATAACTATATTTCCTAAAACAAAAAATATTCAGTGAGAGAAGTGGCCGTGTTCTGTATTTTTTCAAAGCTCTTTAGTTCCCGGCGGAATGGAAGACAGCTGGGCTCTCAGATCTGCTTGTGCGTTTAGTTCGCTGAGACCTCAGGTGTCAGGTGGTCTCTGAGACCCCACTGTACCTTCAGGAGTGGTGGAGGCAAGCGGCATGCTAGTGTGGTCGTGAGGATGGTTTTGATCTTGTGAATGTCCTTAAAGGGTCTTGGGGATCCCCGGCAGTTCCTGGACCACGATTTGAGAGCTGCTGGTCGAGACCAAAGCCTTCTTTATAAGGAGAGAAAATGTGGCTAAAAAGGCAGATTTGATTGCATAGTCATAGAGCCCATTTCATTACCGGCGGGGCTGGGTCTCACTGCAGTTTTGTATTTAGGTGTTAAAAAATGGCCTGAGTCTATTCGGTAACAGCAAAATCTGGTAACAGCGGTCGGCTGGTGTTGACTTGGCTGTAGGTGGTTTTAGCTCAGATCTCCTCCTTCCCACTCAGCCCAGCGCACTCACCACGGATCTCGAAGACCGCATGGCCTGCGGGGTCGTGGGCCGGCCAGGCTGTGGCAGGACACGAGGAGGGGGTGGCTGGTGTGTCAGGGAAGGAACTGAGATTCCTGAGCATGCACTGCCCCCTCCTCAGTGCCACTGCCCTGGCCCCTTCACCCCCCCTGCCCCACCCCAAGGGCACTGTGTTGTGTGGGTGACAGTGTTCTGAGTTAATGGCTCTTACTCCACCAGACTTTGTGCCGGGAGATGCATCCAGCCTAGAGTGCCCTGCGTGTTACGGATCTAACGAAACTTCCTGTGGCGGGAAATCCTGGAAGTGTTACAAAGGGGAACGGTGTGTCAGTCTAATCGCAGAATTTAAAAATGGTATGTCTTGGAGTTCCAACTCCTTTCCAGGGGCTTTAGTGGGAAACATGTCAATCCTTGGGTTGTAAATTCTGGGTGAACAAAAAAGGGCTGGGGGAGATTAGTAGGATACGGGGAACAGGTCAATGTTTTCTGAGATGGAGAGCCTGTCGACCTAACCTTGTGCAGGTGGCTGTTTCTGCCTCCTTAGTCCAGAACCTTTCCTCTGGGGCTGTCCGTGTCCTGAACCCTGTTCTCCTGTGGTTTATAATCAAATCAGGCTTGTTTAAACTTATCAGGTAGCTCCTGGCATTCATTTCTTGCTAGGCATCATTTTGCAGGTACGGGTGGGTGTGACTTATTGCCTTTTATAACTACACTTTTCTGCTCGTCACCAAGAGGCACTGGGTCATCACGGCCTGAGTCAGCTGGAAGATAGATCGTATTGAGCTTGAATGCCCAGCCAATTCTTTTCTGCAAAAGACATTAGCCATTATGAAATATGAATTAACCATTATAAAATACAGAACTATGTGTTATTCTTTAAACAGTCAAGCATAATAGTTATTACTCAAGGTAAATTGATTACTGTTAAATATCAACCTCTAATTCCTGTGGCTCAATGCAACACATATTCATTTCCCGCCTGTGGAGCAGCTCATCGCAGGGGCGGGGTGGGCTCCTGTGTCTGAGTTCTGGTTTCAGCCCACCCAGTTCTGCGCAGCTGTGGCTGTGTTTTTGCGTCTGGCCAGCAGGCGGGGGAGGAGAGGCTGTGGAGGAAGGCAGGGAGACTTCTACAGGCAAGGCTCTCTCCCGCCCGCCCTGCCCTGGTTGGGTCCGCGCCACAGGGTGGAAATGAGGCCTGCTGGTGGCATGAAGCTAAAATGAACATCCGGCCAGGCTTTGCCCTACGTGGCTCAGAATAATAAGCGTTCAAGAGCATTAACACCCAGGTGCAATTTGAGTAAAGCTTTTGTTAAATGGCAAGTATAGTGTTGGAAACCAGTGTTTAATTGTGAATGGAGCTATCTCAGTGGGGCCACACATCCTGAATCTCTTTTTACTTGGAAAAAAAAAACTTTAGAAGAGCAGTTTTAGATTCATCGCAAAATTGAGAGGAAGGTACAAAGATTTCCCAAATACCTTATACCTACACAGCCTCCCCACCGTCAGCATCCCCCAGGAAACTCCAGGAGCCCGCCAGACACAGCCCTGCTGCCGCAGCCCACAGTGCACACCAGGGCTCCTTGCTGTGTCATGCGTTCCCTGGGCTCTGGCAGTTGTGGGACGGTGTCCTCCACTGTTACAGTGTCATGCAGAGCAGTTTCGCTGCCCTAAAGATCTCTGCGCTCAGTCTAGTCACACCTAACTCCTGGCAACCCCTGATTTTTTACTTGCGGCATGGTTTTTCCTTTGTCGGAACATCACATGGTTGGAACCATACAGTGCGTAGCCTTTTCAGATTGACTTCTTTCACTTAGTGATATGCATCTTTTTACTTTTGAAATTTCTGA